>NC_029792.2:109803576-109810037 GCF_000816755.2 Arachis ipaensis | reverse complement strand
ATATTTATTAGAGTCCATCAATGTTCTTCTTTTATATTAGTCTTTGATTTTCATCTAATAAAATCTAATAACTTATATAAATGTAACTCATTTAATAAACACATAATTGTTGAACTCGTTTTAGACATACTCCACTAGTACTACTAAAATTCTTCACCACTAAACTCTACCATTTATTTAGTTGATTGTTAGTTTAATTTTTAATATTATAGAATGATTAAATCAGCATTGACGTGGAAGTTATTGAAACATAACCGAAACATGATACGAAAACACTATAGTCTAAACCTTTTCTTTTTTTTTTTANNNNTTTTGGAAGACATCTCAATGTTGATTTATTTGATAGCGAACTGAATATCAAATTATCAATACAGTAGAGCAATAATATAAATATTAATTAATCGTTTTGGTAATGGTTAGTTCTATCCAATTATACGAACATTTCCTCGGTTATCGGTTTCAAAAGCACGTCCATGATTACCTCCTTGTTTCCTGCAATGATGTTTCTTTCATTTCAATTTTACACCAGAAAAAATGGCTTAAAGTTAAAACCCTCAAAACGATTGGTTATTTTAATTAAGATGGTATATACGAGAGTGTAGAGGCAGAGGAGGAAAGAGACGGGAGGATAATTAAGAGTGAAGTAGAGATGCAATTCAATCGAAAATTTCTTGCTTTTCAAGAGATTGTTATCCACGGATATATGGCCATACATTGTAATGATTATTGTAAGGTACAAATTATACAATATTGTTCAAATTAAAATAGTATGATGAGGATGGTACTCTCTTTTGCTTTTGTACCAACACATTATGAATCGCACCTCTCATTACCATCATGATCCAAGGCAAATGATGATTTTTTTTCATCCATTAGCTAGAAATAATCTTTTATTTATTTTAGTTTTGGAGGAGCATGACCATTAAAACGGGTAGCATAGAATGGGAAGGTGACTTGAAAAAAATGGTTGCGGTTTTATTTGTAAAGAGTGTGTAACTAAACTTATCAGTAAAGTTTGTTAGAGAAGTAGCTGTTAGTAAGTTAGTTACACTCTTTACATTATTAATAAGAAGCATGTCATAGTTCTTAACTTCTTATCTAAACTAGGTGAGATTTTATTAGAGTTATTATAAAAGCCATTATTTAACAAGTTTATTAAAAGAGAAAGTATAGGGATAACACATTTACCAGTCAACTTAAAAAATTTGTTTAAAAATTAATTTTAAAATTTTTTAAAAATCAAATTTTGAATAACTAGGATTAGACAACGTAACCTCCTCTAAACACACTAACCATTGCAAGGACATGAGCTCTCTCATCGCGTCAACCTTCCATTGCACAGAAGCTTTGCCGCTGCCGCATCTCCGTCTCTGCAGTGCGCCGCGCACATCGCCGCTGGAGGGAGTTCTCGCGCAAGTTGCGCGTGCGTTCTTTCACGTCCTTCATGTCCTTCACGCCACCGCTACAGGGAGTTCTTGGCGAGTGACGCGATCATGCCCTTCGTGGAGCTGCTGTTGCTGCGTTGCTATTCGTCGTGTTACGGCGTTGTGATCGCCGTTGCAGGCCATTGGAGAGAGCTGCGTTGCTGTTCATCGTGTCGCGTCGCATTCCTTCATCTGCTTCCCGCTTCTTATCGCGCCGCCGTTGCCCATCGTGCCGCATCTCTGCTCTCACGTCGCACTCCTCCATCGTGCCACAGTGGACGCGTCCTCCCTCACGTCACCATCCTCCATGGCGTCACGCCATCTGCCATCATTCTTCTTCTTCTTTTTAGATTTTTTTTGTATATTGTGAATATTTTTTCGCCCTTTAGTAAAAAATGTATTGGGATTTAGAATGTGATGTTTTTTTTACAAAGAAAAATATCCAATTACAAAAAAACATCCAATTACAAACAAAGAAGCATCTACAACCTCTTGAGAATGAATTTAATGTGATTTTGATTTTTTTTCTATATGATTTGGATGTTTTTTCTATATAAAGTGTATTTTTTATATATAATTTAGATTTTTTGGTATTTTGTGGATATTTTTTCATCCCTTAATAGGAAATTTATTGGGGTTTAGGATGCGGATGTTTCTTTTACAGAGAAAGAAACATCCAATTACAAAGAAAGAAACATTCACAACTCCTTGAAAATGAATTTAATATGATTTAAGTTTTGTTGATATAATTTTGATTTTTTTTATGCAATTTAGATTTTTTTATATAAGTTAGGATTTTTTTTTAGTATATTATAGATATTTTTTCTTCGTGAGTATTGGGGCAACCCAAATAGGAGTTGGCTGAGGTTGGCTATATCCCTTATTGGTTACCTAGTGAAGTCATTGAAATTGAGATTGAGTAGGTATCTCAAAATTTAGTGAGACTATTTAAGGTTTATAAACAATTTAAAAAGTTTATTCTTGAGCGATATGATATTTATAATAGGTACACCTCAATCAAACTCAAAATTGATTGTTTGGACAGTAAATATTTGCATGTGGGTGACCCAACAATAGTAGATTAGATATATTCTGATATTATATTAGAATTAAGATTGAATGTGCTTAGTTCAACCCCAAAAACAAGCTCATAGATGGGATCAACACTTTCAAATTATCTAGAAATATGATATAACAAAGTTACAAAATTAGATAGCAATTCTAACCTAACTAAATTTCTAACGAGATACAAAGTAGTGATTGGTGATGCTACTCCACCTTAAATAAATCTTTTCTAAAGAAATTCTAAACGGATAACCACTCTGTCTAAACCGAATTCCTGATATGGAGATACAAAGTGATAATATATGATACTTTATCCAAAACAAAGTCCTAATTATACCAAAATACCAAGCTAAATTGTATAAATACTCAACTCAAATACAATGAGAAAATAACTATGCTACATATAAAATTAGCCACTAGTATAAAATACATGTTGAAATATAAAATACACATTGAAAATAAACTAAACAACACATATATTTGTGTATGTATAGTGACTAATTTTAGTAGTTGATTTTAGTATACACTGTACAAATAGCATTTTTGATGAGTAAATACCAAAAATACAAAACCAATCTTCTCTAACTAAAAAAGTGCTTGATGATTTGGTACATAAAATAAATGTAGAGACAGAAAACATAAAGAAAAATCTTAGAACTTTCTTTCTAACATCAATACATTTTAACTTCCATCATACCAAACTAAGCTAACCAACCTACCTAATACTAATTTATAGGTAGTGAAATTACATAGTAAATATAAGGGTTAAGTACTTTTTTCATCTCTAACATCTTGGATCAAAATCAAAATCGTCCCCGACTTGTTTTTTATATTAAAATTATCCTCAACGTTAGAAGTCATTTTAAAATCATCATTTTCTATTTCAATTTTATTGTTTACAAAATTACCCTTGATAAAAATAAAATTAAAAAACCCCTCATCACCCTAGACAGCACACACCAGCAATCCTAATCTTCCTTATCTCTCCCATCATGTCTTTCAGACTTTTCAATCTTCTTTATCCCTCTCACCATGATTTTTCTAAAATTACCAAAGTGTCTTGTAAGAACTATGATTAATTAACCGCTTAATTAATTAAATTAATTACCCAAAATAGGTTCAAAAAATTTATAATACTAATTAGAAAATTTAAATATGATATTTGGACTCAATAGACTTTTTTGAGTTGGAAAATGTAATTTTTTACGAAAAATTGCGTAAAAACGCGTACCGGTAAATTAGCCGGCAGTACCGGCTTAAATCTGTCCATTACTGTGTGAGAGCAGTAAAAACTGTAGAAAAATTTAGGAAAATAATTAAAGATGAAAATCGGACACTATTTTTAAAGGTTTGGCCCAAAGGCCAAAAATGCTAATGGGTTAGACCGGACCCAAGTCCCACATATAAAAGCACATTAATGAACTCCATTCAGCCACCATAAACCTTAGAGAGTGACAGTTGCAGCCGAAGTGAGAAGAGAGGAAGGGTTTCAAAAATACTATTCACATCCAACTTCATTTGATCATAACTCAAGCTACGGTGCTCCGATTCGCGTGCCGTCAGCGGCTACGTAAAACTCTTGTCGAGCCCGTTAGTTCTATCTAAATTTTGTTGGTAAGATTTTGAAACTCTCTCCCCATTCTGCAGCTCTATGAATTTCGAAATTTTGGATTTTGGTTTGAGTGAATTTTTGTGATTTTGGGTGTTTAGGTACACTCTAGCACTTGGTTTCTATTGGGTTTTATCCTAATCAATTGTGGGTAAGGTAAGCTTGATCTTATCCCTTGTGAAATTGAGCATTTAGGATCCCTAGGTATTGATTTGTGGTAAATTAATGTGTATAACTTGAAAAATTTGATTGTTTGATGCTTGTTGGAGTTGATTGGTGGATTGGTTGATGCTTGGAGGCTTGATTTGGACTCAAATTTAGTGTGTAGTGCATATTAGGAATCGACCAAGGTATGATTTCGATTTTCTCTATTTAATATGTGATATTGCTAGACACTTAGGTTAGTGGACCATAAGATAGGTTTAAATTGTTGATTGTGGATTATGATTATTGATGCTTGTGATGATTTTAATAAATTGTGATATTGTTGTTGATTATTGAGAGTGAAGTTGAATAACGATAATATTGAGTAGTGATATTGAGTTTGAATGCTTGTTGATGTTGATGGATGTTGAGGATTGTGAATTAAGATTGAGTTGTGATTTATTGAAAATGTGAAGGTGTGTAAGTAGAAATTTTTTAGTGGAAATGGTGAAAATATGTATGGATAGGTTGTGGAATGAATTAAAACATATATGAACATCACTTAGGTCCATTGAAAATGTTTTGGTTGTAGGATAATTGGAAACTGTAAGTAGAATTTGAATTTTGGAAGTTTGAGAACCTAGTGAACTTTTGGTAAAAATATTTTTTTGTGGACTTTGACGGATCATAAATTAAGCTTGTGTTTTTGAAATTGGGTGTTTTAAATTAAAGGTTATCTCAAGGACTTTAAAATGATATAAAGTTTGAGAAAAATGGAGTTTTATAGAGGAAGTTATGAACGTTTAAAGTTTGGTGTTTAAAACTGATTTCTACAACTTTACAGAATTTTGCAAATCTGGAGGGGCATGCGTATGCGGGTACCCCCATACGCGAGCGTGCGTCTCTGGCAGGCCCTCATGCGTACGCAAGATATGCATGCGTATGCGGTGCCACGTGACGGAGGATAAATGTCGGTCTAGAATTTCTCATAGGATTTTTGTTGCAAGCATAATCCAAACCAAAAAATTATGCTCAATCAAAGTTTAGAAGGTTGTCACAAGTACAAACCCTAATAAAAATAAATTGAAGTATTTAAACCTCAGGTCGTCTCTCAAGGAATTGCAAACGGGTGCTCTATCATTGGCTATGAGGTTTCTTTTGGGGTTTTTGTAATAAGAGACAAGAAATATAAATAACCAGAAAGTAAATGGCAATTAACTAACAAAGGAAAGGAAATTCAAATGGTGAAAGGTCTTGGCAAGGGTTGATGGTTAAGGATCTCTATCCTTGTCACTAACCACAACATGATAATTGCAAGGATCAATCCCATTTAGTCATCCTCTAACAATTGAAGGAAAGTCAAATGAGCTTCATTAATCCCAATCCATAAGTCCTAACCACTCACTAATTGAATTAGTGAAAGCTAGTGTCAATGGGCACCAATTATCAATCACTTGGACATTAGCAACTCAAGATCACCCAAGTTACCAACCCAAGCCAAGAATAGAAAAATATAACTCATAACTAAAAGAAACATTTCATCAAACACATAGAATGCAATAAAAAAAAAACATCATAAAATACAAGAATTAATGAAAGCCATAACTAACATAAGCAAGAAATTAACAATAGCAACTAAGATAAACATCAAGGACATAAAAACATAAAATTGCATTAAAAGAGAATTAAAATTGACAAGAGAATTCATAAATTAAATTGGAAAAATAAAGAAATTAACAAGGGAAGTAGATAAACTAAAGTGCTAGAATAAATAAAAGTAAAGGAAAACTAAATTGAAAAAAGATTAAGATCTAGATCTAAAAGAAATAAAACTAAAGAACCCTAAAACCTAGAGAGAGTCTCTAGAATTCTACATCTATCTAAAACTAAGCTAATGTGTGAATAAATGAATGAATGATTCATCCTCCTTCACTCCCAGCCTCTTATCTGCAGACAAGGCTCAAAACTGGGCCAAAAACAAGCTCAAAAATCGCCCCCAGCATTTTTACTTTAGTGAGGCATATGCCGCTTGTCACATGTACGCGTCAGCCACGCATACACGTCGTTGAATTTTGCACAAGGTCACGCGTATGCATCAGTCATGCGTACGCATCGGTGGACGACGCTCCTGGTCACGAGCACGCGTCAGCCACGAGTACGCGTCGGAGCCAGGTTCTCAAATCTTTAATTCTTTGTGCTCCTTCCACTTTTGTATGCTC
>NC_029792.2:109800114-109803539 GCF_000816755.2 Arachis ipaensis | reverse complement strand
AAACTCTGAAAACACTTAACAAACATATCACGGCATCGAATGGTAATAAGAGAGGATTAAAATTAGCAATTTTAAGGCCTAGGAAGCATGTTTTCACTCTTAAGCACAAATTAGGAAGGAATCTCAAAAACATGCAATTTACATGAATAAGTGTGAGAATAATTGACAAAATCCACTTAATTCACTACAAAATAAACCATAAAATCATGATTTATCAATCTTCCCACACTTAAATATTAGCATGTCCTCATGCTAAGCTCAAGAGAAGCTACAAAGGGGTGAAGAGGGATGGTAGGATTTATTAAATGCAACCTATGTATATGAATGCAACTAAATGCAAAGTCCTACCTACTTGGTTAAAAGTAAATCAATCTTCCAAGAACAAATATGAACAAGTAGGGCTAAGATAGTATCATGATTCATGAATTCCACTAATTCAAATCTCAAAATGAAGTACAAATAAACTTGCAAGAAGAAAGCTCATGAAAGCTGGAAACAAGGAATTGAGCATCGAACCCTTACCAGAAGTGTATCCGCTCTAATCGCTCAAGTGTTTAAGGGTCGATTCTCTCAATTCTCTACTAATCTTGCTTTCTAAAGCTTGCTCTTCTTCTACCAATCAACATATATTCAATGCATGGATGCACATATCAAGAGGTCTTTTCAAGGGTTGTAACGGGTTTAGGGTCAAGGTAGGATTGTATTTGATCAAGTGGACTAAAATTTGAATCCTTGATTAACCTAAACTTTCCACCTAACCTAAGACAATCCATGTAATCAAAATACAAACCTAACTACCCATTGACTATCTTTTGCCACATATTCATGCATCCTCATTTTGAACACAATTCATATGCATTGCTATCACCACTTACTTTGGGGCCTTTTTGTCCCCTTTTTATTGCTTTTTTTTTCTTTTTCTTTTGTTTTCTTCTATTTTTGGTTTTTCTTTTTCTTTTGTTTTTCTTCTTTTTATTTTTATTCTTTTTATATACGTGGTGGATAATATATACATACGAGAGATCAATGCATATGATTAAGGTATTGAATGCATGAACATGCGACCAACTAATTTTTCTTTTTTTTTTATTTTCATAAAAAAAGTATAACATACCCAATTCTCAAACCAAATATTCCCAAACCCAATTTTTCCACACTTAAATCATGCACACTCTCACTAGTCTAAGCTAACCAAGGATTCAAATTAGGGACATTTATTGTTTTCCACTTAGAGTTAGTGATGTGCTAAAATAAAGAACAAATTGGGTAAAATAGTCTCAACATTGGTTTGCAAAGGATGATGAAAGGGTAAGGCCTTTTAGGTATCTGAGCTTAGTGAAACAAAGGCTTCAATCACATAAATGCATTCATACATCAAACAATGAAAATATAGAATCAAACAAGACAAAGATCACAATCTTAGAGAGAACCACACACACCAAAAATATATTGGTTGATAAGATGCAACCAATTAAATAGGCTGAAAATCTCACTAGGCTTGTGTGTTTGATGAGAGGATATTTTATACGCTTTTTAGCATCATTTTCATATAGTTTTCATTATGTTTTGTTTAAGTTTTATTTAGTTTTCATAAGTTTTAGTGCAAAATTCACATTTTTGGATTCTACTTTGAGTTTCTGTGATTTATGGTGATTTCAAGTATTTTCTGACTGGAATTGAGGAGCTTGAGCTGAAGTCTAATTCAGAAGCAGAGAAAGGACTGCAAATGCTGTCAGGATCTGACCTCTATGCAGGCGAAGGAGCTTTTCTGGAGTTACAGAAGTTCAAATGGTGCGCTCTCAACGGCTATGGAAAGCTAACATCCAGAGCTTTCGAGAAATATATAATAGTTCATACTTTACTTCAGAAATGAAGGCCCAATACTAGCGTTCAACGCCAGCCACCAGCCCTATTCCTGGCGTCTAGCGCCTACAAGGGAGCAGCTGGCATCCAACGCCCAAAAGGGAGCCCAGGGGTGGCGTTCAATGCCCCCTAAGGGGTTCTAGCTCGTGGGAGACAGTCAAGCTCCGCCGAAACACTCACCAAGTGGGCCCCAGAAGTGGATTTTCGCACCCCTAAGACTACTCTATCATATTTCTATAATCCTTAGTTATTAGATTAGTATATATAGGAGAAGATCACCCATGTTTAGGATCTTCTTTCTCCCCCGTTATTTTCGAACACTATTATGTACAGTATGAGTCACTAACCTCTTAAGGTTAAGGTTAGGAGCTCTGCTGAGTTTTATGGATCAATAATATTACTGTTTTCATTCAATATTTCTGATTCCATTCTTTTATGCAACCTCGTTCTTCATCTTATGAATTGAGGGTGACCCGTGACAATCACCCTTGTTCTACATGGGTTCCGTGCAATTCCTGACCCGGATAGCGTTGAACTAAAGCTAGAGATTGCATTACAGATTCTAATAGAGCATTTGAGCAACTTTAGATATGTGACATATAATCCCGTTGACTATGGGTACGTGAAGTTTCTGTCGCGTTAAGGCTAGAGTCAGAGAAGTAGCACTTTCTAATCCGGAAGATCTGCCTTGTCTGTAGCACCTTGAGTAGGATCGTGAAGGGGAGTGGACTGCTTAGAGCTTCATCTTCTGCTACAGTGAGAAACCTAGAGGTGGCTTGATGTGAGGAAATGAGTCATCTCAACGTGGTAGATTGCTGCAGTAGAGGAGGTTAACTTGATGAGAGGACACGAGTTAATCACTTACGGCTGCTATTGAAGGAATCAGAAGGTTATTGAAGAAGACAATAAGAAAAGTTAATCCGGAAAGACAAAGCATCTCCGAAGCCTCAACCATTCTATCACCATTGAATTCTTATCTATCCTGTAACGTTCTATTTATCTGTTTATATGCTTTTCGTGACAAACTATAATTTCTATTCGCCTAACTAAGATCTGCAAGGTGTCCACTACTTGCTCAAACCAATAATCTTCGTGAGATCGACCTTGACTCACCTCAGATATTACTTGGACGACCCAATATACTTGCCGGTCTATCTCTGCGAATTCTCCGGTCTATCAAAAGAAGTATTATTGTTTAAATTTGACTTATTTAAGCCATTACACCCGCTATTATTTAATTTGACTTATTTTCATTTAAGCCATTACACCCGCTATTTATCCTTGTAATATCTTTCTTCCATTTTATAGGGCTTCCTCTAAGCCTGTAATAACAACACCATTGGCTTCTCTTTTATTTTTCTCTTCTCCCAATTGTGCTTTGATATTCAAAATTTGGGCCTATGAATATGAATATGAATATGAATTTGAATTTGAATTTTGTTATCACTACTAATTTGTGACTATATTGGTTTAGCGTATAGAATGGCTTGAACATATGTGATCTCCCATATTTCACAAACATTATTAAAAGTAATTATTTTTTAAAAATAATTATAGAATAG
>NC_029792.2:109750122-109800084 GCF_000816755.2 Arachis ipaensis | reverse complement strand
TATCGATATTTAATTTTAATAAAAATGTTTTATATATGTATTTTTATATCCAAATACAAAATAATTTTTGCTTCTATTTTTACTATTGATAAAAGATACTTCTATAATTACATTTTCTTTTATTTTTATTTTTTTACGGTATTCTTTAATTCGATAGATCAATGACTACTCCGATCCATTACAGATATGAGTTCCATTTAAAGGTCTGTCGTTGGTCAATGAATTGTTACAAACATTTGAACCATCGACACTTACTTAAAATGATGAATGAGCTTACCAGTCGACTAATCTAAATTATTTTTTTTTTATCTTTATTCTCAAATAAGTTTTGTCCGCGAGTTACAACCAAACAAGAGCTATATTGATATCATGTATATTTTGAAAGGATTAAGTTCAAAATGATCATACATATTCGAAGAATTATATTGATGTAAATTTTTTCCCCTTAAAACTAAAAATGATGTTACACCTGCATATATGTATCTTTCCATAACTAAATCAATAATAAAGACTTTTAAGATCAAATTAAATTAATGTTATGTATATTTTTGAGGTGGTCAAGAAACTAGTCATTGGTCAAAACATAACAAGTCTAGTAAGAATATAATATTTTTCCTCATGATGGGATTCATCAAAATGTTCCACAATAATATTATACTACTGACAACAAAATCACCCTAAAGCCAAATTAAAAAGAATAAAACATAAAACATAAAAATAAAATATAAACTAAAAATAACTTATTTTTTGGTACTTAAACTAAAAATAACTTTGTTGTGATTGCTAGTCGCCTAGTTCTAATCAGGTATCATTTTTTTCCTTTATCTTTATCCTTTTAGGCCTTCAAAAGCAGTTTTTTTTTCTTCTAGGTCATTGTATAATAATCATGTTTTCTTTCCTGGACCAAAACAAACAAAAACCCATATTTATTTTTGGCCTGAACCTATAGTTTTATTAAAAATCTAAATCAACCATACGAATCTTATGGACTCTAGCCCCTTCTGAATGACAAACGAAGGATAGAAGAAACCATACGATTCCTAAGATTCTGGAACCGGCCAGTCATTGAACTACTCTAATTAATAATTTACTGATCTATCCAGCACTGGCAACAAATGTTTAGAATAAATTAATAAATAACTATAAATAAATATCCTAGAATATAGAAGAAGCTTGTAACGGACTATTGTTGGAATTAGGAGGATTGGGATTAACAGCATCATTCGACCCAGGAGGATTAGCAGGCAAATTGTTATCCATAAATGTATTATTATCAGAAATTGCTTCTTGATTAATATTATCGTCTATAACTGAAATCAATAAACCATCAAAACAATCACAATCTAATCTATCTGAGCATAATTAAGTCATAAAATTGCATAATACAACAGCAGCATATTAGTATTACTCTCCCAGCAGCTAAAAGCCTAAAACACAAAACACACAACCCTGAGATGAATAATCAAATAATCATCTACAAATTTAACAAAAACACAAAGCAACAGCAGTAGAGTCAGAATCCATAAATCAAATAATCATTCAATGATTTCAACAAAAACACAAAGCAACAGCAGTATAGCAGAGCCACAAAACACACAACAGCACACCAGAACCCAGAACCCACAGCAGCATACCAAGCCAGAGCAAATCAATGATTTCAACAAAAACACAAAACCCTATAATCGTTCAATGATTTGTTGATTTCAGAACAGAGAGTCAGAGAAACGAAAAACGAAGAACAAGTGCACACCAAAGCCATTGACCATCGAGAGGGCGACGAGACGACGACAATGAGACGATGGCGACAGCGACAGGACGACGGCCAATAGGACGAATCCGATGGAGGATGGGCACCGAGCGAGGAAGAAGACAGCGAACATGGGGTTTGACTTGGATTAGTCCCACATTGCTTAGGATAGCAAATGGAGTGGGTGACCTAGGCTATAAATATGAGGCTAAGTTCTCCATATTTTTTGCACCAGTCGGAAACACTTAAAGCTTGTATCTGACTTTTCTTTTCCTCTATACTCTTTGATTAGAGAGTGTTGTGAGGTGTAGTTAAATATTTGCTTTGAGAGTGTGGGTGTACTGGGGTGCCGGTGTTAGAGAGAAAGAAGTCTATGTGTTGTAACAATTTTCACATAGTGATATTCTTTGGTTGTCATTTGACAACGGCCGTGGTTTTTTTCTCCAGTAATTGGGATTTTCCACGTTAAATTCTTGTGTTGTGATTGTGTCTATTTTATTTCTCTGTGAAAGGTATTTTCTCAAGGGAAAATGGTATAATATTCCCAACATGTGGTATCAGAGCTTCGGTTCGGTGGAATTTATTCTTAGTATGCTCTGTGGTTGCAGCCTAGTCTGACCTTCCACGTCAGAAAAGAATTTTGTCCTGTGGCTTGAGGTTGATCTTTGGTTGCTGTTGTTGTTGCTGGAAGGCAGTGTGACACTATGAGAGTGCAGTTTGGAAATGTTTTGGCTAAGGAAAGACTTGGTATTTAAGTGTGTCCATTGTGACCCACCTCTCTTTCCTGGGGACCCTTCCTAGTGCACGGTCTACAGTTGAGTTATACTATTCCAGTATACGGTTGCAACAATGTCAGGATATTCAAGTGCTGTGAGGCTTGAAATAGAGAAATTTGATGGAAGAATCAATTTTGGCTTGTGGCAAATACAAGTCAAGGATGTGTTGATACAATCAGGTTTGCACAAGGCGTTGAAGATAAGAAGTATCCTCATGGTATTGCCGCAATGCCGTGGATAAGGATAAGTTGTGGCAATCGGGTCCACAATTGCACACGGGCATTGGTTGGCGTTGAGATGCAAGGTGTGTGGCGGAGTTATGTCGATGGCTGAAGAACTTCCAGGAAAAGCCAATTTGGAAGTTGCACCATGAATTTTCAGCAAGGTTTTGATTTGTACCTAGGCGAAATACTTGGAGTGGTCTAACTCCAAGTAAGTATACTTTCATGGTAGAGTATGATAGTTCTCTGAACTATGATTGTCGGTATAGACAATGGCAGCAAAGAATTGTCAGTGTTGACTATGGAAGCTGAAGATGTGTGACTATTTCAATCAAGGTGGAGATTGTTAGGATTTGGTTGAATTAGTCCCACATTGCTTAGGATAGCAAATGGAGTGGGTGGCCTAGGCTATAAATATGAGGCTAAGTTCTCCATATTTTTTGCACCAGTCGGAAACACTTAAAGCTTGTATCTGACTTTTCTTTTCCTCTATACTCTTTGATTAGAGAGTGTTGTGAGGTGTAGTTAAATATTTGCTTTGAGAGTGTGGGTGTACTGGGGTGTCGGTGTTAGAGAGAAAGAAGTCTATGTGTTGTAACAATTTTCACATAGTGATATTCTTTGGTTGTCATTTGACAACGGCCGTGATTTTTTTCTCCAGTAATTGGGGTTTTCCACGTTAAATTCTTGTGTTGTGATTGTGTCTATTTTATTTCTCTGTGAAAGGTATTTTCTCAAGGGGGAATGGTGTAATATTCCCAACAGGATAACACCGACAGTACAAAGAGAGACTCTTCGGACAGCCACGAACGACGGCAATAGTGGGTCACTCCATTCGGCGGCAATGGAGGCTAGCAAGGGTTTTCTCTTTTTGTTTTCTTAAGTGAAGGAATTAATGAAAGTTACAAAAGGAGCAAAAGAGAGGAGAGAGACTAGTAACGTGTTCTTCTTCTTCTTCTTTTTTCCCCTCGAAAAGACATCGCATTAGGCAAACCAGCTGGTTACCGGTCTGGTCTAACCGGCCGATTCAGTGGTTTCCCTCCGATTCTGTCATGAGCAATTTTTAGTGATAGACTAAACCATTTACAACGCCGATTTTCAATTAGACCGGTTCAACCGATCGATCCGGTCTGGTTTTCAGATGATTCCCAAGATCAAAAATCCAAAAAGTCTAAATCACGTAAGTCTAGGGATGGAAATTCTTTAGGGGACAAGGACCTCTCTCCCACATCCCGTCTCCGTTTAGTAAAATATCCCCCGTTCTCCCTCTATTCCCGTCATGGGTCCCCATTTTTTCTCCCGTAGAAGAGGCGGATACCTGCGGATATTCAGGAATATTATTAAGTTTTAAATTTTCTTTAAAAAATTAATACAACCATAATAAAATCCTATACAATTCAACTAAATGTATCAAATCAAACACAATTCAAACACATAAAATTTTCAATATATAAATTAAATAAAATGAATTAGGATTACTTACACAACTTATATATAAGGACATTTAAGTAATTTTTTTTAGGGAGATTTCGTGGGACAAGTACCTGAATCCTCAGCCCATCCCTATTTATTCATAGGGGTAGATCTCCGTCCCCGTGGAGATTTTGTAGGTTCCTGTTAGCCTCTCCGCTGTGGGTAATCCCCGTGGATATTCGCAGTTGCTGGTTTTTTTGCCATCTTTACTTAAGTCAATAAACTGTTATAATTTTAAGCACCAAAAAAGAATAAGCTGCTATAATTTGCCAAAAGAGGTTTTTTTTTTAATTTAAAAAGGTATATTGCCGTAAGCGAGAAGAGATTTTTTTAAATTTTAAAATTTTATCTCGTAGTACGCAAAAGAGTTTTTGTTCATTTTTTAAATAAAAAAATATTTTTTAAGATTGACATGATATTTTCAGATATTCGTACATTGCGAGAAGTTTACTTTATGACAATAATTTAATATTATTTCACATAAAATTTTTACCATTTTGTATCGAAGAGTAGTTAAAAAGTTTAATTTTTTCTCCATATATAAAGTTAACCTTGCACAAGGAAAGCACATTAATTTGTCCAACATCTTTTATTATTCCTTGTACGATGTCATTTATAAAGCTATAAAGTAGACTATGCCAATACATATATGATGTTTTTCAAAGAGAGTTACCAGTATTTTATACAGGCATCTCGTGTTAGTTTTCTGTGGTGTAATACAGTTTCAAGTAATGAAAAGTGCCCGATAAATCCACTATGCTAGAGATGTTAATGATCTATCAACAGAATCAAGCTCATGTGTCGATAATCGAGTTGTATATTGAAGAGGAGTTCGCTATTAGTCATGAAGCGGACGAATCCTTTGTAAATGAAGGGGGCAACACAGATTGGGAAAAAAATAACAATGACAGTGAAAAAGAGTTCTTAACTAACACTGGCGTGTTGGGAGGAAACAACGAAGACAAAAACGAGACCACCGACACGGAAGTTTAGGCAACAATAAATATGGTAGCAAGTCCACATCCCTTTGGTGTGCCATTTTGATGAGAGAATTTTTGCGTGGTCTAGAAATTTGCGGATAAATCCTCGTTGCATGTATAGTTTCTAAACATTCAAAAGTCCTTTCATACAAACGTTTTGGGTGTCACAAGTAACAAACCCCTTAAAAATTGTTAACCGAGTATTTAAACCTCGGGTCGTCTTCTCAAGAAAATGCGAGGAAGTATGTCTTATTATTGGTTATAAAGGTTGTAATCAGGGTTTAGAAGGTGAGAAGCAAGTAATTTAAATGACGAGTGAATTAAATGGAAATTAAAAATAAATAATAACTGTAAAACAACTTTTGGTAAGATAAGGGAAATTAGAGGTCCAACTTAGTTATCTCTCTCAACTATAATGAAAGTTGAATCTAAACTCCACTTGGTCAACCTTTACCAGGGCAAAGGAAAGTCAAGGGACTAATTAAATTGACTTTTGAATCCTAATTATTTCCTAAGAAAAGGTTGGGATTATTTAAGTTTAGCTCAATTAGCAAGATAACGATTATCAATTACGATGAGTTTAATAACTGTTGAGTTACTGAATTCTTAACCAGGACCAAAAGGGAAAAAAAAGTAAAATTGCTGAAATAATAAAAACGTCCTTAGATGGGAAGCAATGATAACTTAAATCAAAGAGAACAATCATAAACTGAAAATACCTCAAATATCATTAATTCAAATAACTGTCTGTAACATGAAAGAATTCATAGATCCAATTATAAAGGTAAATAGCCAACTCAGATACTGAAATAAATAAATAGAGTAAAAGGGAAGTTTAAAACAAAGAAATATAAAACCTGGATTGAGAGTCACTCTTAAAACAAGAAGAAATCCTAAATCCTAAAAGAGAGAGAGGAGAAGATCTCCCTCTCAACTAAATCTAAATCATTGAAAACTAAAATTATGCGAGCTCTCTTTGAATGGGTGCATTACCACACTTTATAACCTCTGGTCTATGCTGTCTGTACTTGGATCTGGGCCAAAAAGGGCTTCAGAATTCGCTGGGGCGTATTCTGTAAATTCTGATACGTGGCCTCTGTCACGCGTCCGCGTGGGTCACGCAGTCGCGTCATCTGGAACTTTTCCTTTCCACGCAGTCGCGTCAGTCACGCGTCCGCGTCGTGGGTGTTCTACTCAAGGCGCGCGGTCGCGTCAGTCATGCGGCCGCGTCGCTGTTTCTTTGCTTCTGGCACGCGATCGCGTCGTCCATGCGATCGTGTGGATACCAGTTTTCTTAAAGCTCCGTTTTGCCTTCTCCTTCCATTTTTGTATGTTTCTTTTTTCATCCTTTAAGTCATTCAGCCTTAGGAAACCTGAAGCTACTCAACACACTAATCACGGCATCGAATGGAAATAAAGGTAATTAAAATAATTAATTTTTTTAAAGCTTAGGAAACATGTTTTTCACAATATGACATAATAAGGAAGGGAAAGTAAAACCATGCAATTAATGTGAATAAGTAGGTGAAGAGTTGAATAAATCACTCTAACTAAGCACAAAAGAACTCATGAAATATGGGTTTATCAACCTCCCCACACTTAAACACTAGCATGTCCTCATGCTAAATTCAAGGTAAATAATTAAGGCTAAAGTGATGGAATGTTATGAAATGCAACCTATGCTAAATGCATCTACTTAATGAGTCATGCAATTCTAATTCATCCACTCATATATAAAGCCTACATGTAGTCAAATTATTTCACATTCTCAAGGAGATATATATACATATATAGCTAACCCTCAAATAATAAAGCACTTTTTTGCAAATGAGATGAGAGAGAAAAAAAACTTGCAAGACAATCAGAGATAAATGTTTAACGAGCTTTTGAACCCTCACTGGATTTTGTGTTTTCTCTCTAATCACTCAGTGTTTATTGGGTTAACCACTCTATTTTTCTTTTTATTCTTCCTTTTTATAACCTTGTTTTTCGTCTAACCAATCAACAATTATAGAACATAGTCATACCAAAACTCATGAGGTCTTTAATTAAGGTTGTAATGGGGTCAAGGCAAAGGGTAAGGATATATGTATAAGGCTAAGTGAGCTAATAAGTGAATCCTTAATTAGACTAAGATCTCACCTAACATACATACTTAATAAAACAATGCTTCTTTACCTATTCTCCCTATTTTCTCGCTTTTGATGTCACATGCTCATGTTTCAATTCTTGTTTTTATCCCATGTGCATTGCTTTTTATTTTGCATTGGGGAGTTCTTTTTTGTACCCCTTATTTACATGCTTGAAAACTAACTTTTTTTTTTGAATACACATGGTAATTTTAATTAATTTGAATTTTCATGAGCCTGCTTCCCAAAATTTTGAGTTGCTTTATTCTTTTTAATTTTTCTACCTTTTGTCTTTATCAACTATGTTCCCAATAAGTTTCCCACATTTTACTCTATTTATAATTTTCTATCTTAAGCTAACCAAGGATTCACTTGGGATTTTCTTTTGTTTTTCTGCTTAAGGCTAGTAATTTGGCTAAAATAGAATAAGGGGTTTTTTTTTTTAAAGCTCAAAGGGGGCTAACAAAGGTGATGTAAAAGGTAGGTTAATTTGGGATAAGTGAGCTAAAAATCAAATGATGGCCTCAATCATTATTTTGAGATGTACCTATATTCTATAATCGGACATATAGACTAAAACAAAGTAAAGAACACTAGAATAAGAAAGAAGGTTGGAACACACAGAAATAAAAATTATGGTTTGAATGTAACCATACAGTTAAGCTCAAAACTCACAGGCTATGTGTTCTCTAGCTGAAAAATCATTTATCACTTATGTATGTCATGCAGGTTTAGTTAAAAATTCTCATTATTCTCTTAAAAAGTAATTTAGGGTAGCCTTTGAAGTTTTAATGTTTCTCCTTGATGAAATGTTGTCAGTTTAACTACATCATGTAATGCTATATATACAAGATTTTATGGATCTAAATCTATTATGTTCAAGTTCCTAGCTTACTCATTTTTATATTTATCAATTTAAACTAAGCTATAACTAAGCTATCTTATGTAAAAAGGGTAAACTATACTAATTGATCCACTAATAAGTTAGAATTGCAAACTAAACTAAATAACTAAAATGAACTAAATAACTAAAATATGAACAAAAAATGCAAAATGCAGAAAATAGAGTAAAATACACAAGTAGCAATATATAAGTACTCAGAAAATAACAATAAAAGAAAAAAAGAGAAAAATACAGAAAAATATCCAAAATAAAAGAAAAAGTATGTAGTAGTTCACCAAAATAAACGCCAGAGATGACGACCTCCCCACACTTAAAATGAAGCATCGTCCCCGATGCTCAATCAAGCCGGGTGTGAAGGAGTGTTATCACTGGTAGGGATGGTAGCTGGGGTCTCTGTGGCGGTGGTGGGTTGAGAGTCTGGCTGCTGTAGAGGGGGGACTGACTGGATCGGGATCTCCGGATCTGTAGCCTCAAGCTAATGTGGGGCCTCCTGCTGTGGTGTAGCGTGCTCTGTGCCTGCCTGCTGATGAGTCTCCGCCTGGGAATGAGGCTCCTCCTCGTGCTCATCCTCCTCCTCCTCTAATGGCTCTGATGGTGTGTTGGGCTCGGAGGGGATGTCGGTGCCCTGTCTGATCATCAGCTTCAGATGGGAATAGCGTCGCCTGCTGCGGCGCTCCAATCTCTCATACCAGCGCCTGTTACGGCGCTCCATCTGATCAAGCTGGCGGAATAGACGGTGCATGAGGCGATAAACCGGCTCAGAGGTGGGTGGAGGTGCAGTGGTGGTAGCAGGGGCAGCTGGGGCAGCTGTGGATGAAGAGGGTCCAACAGACGGAGGGGCTGTCTCATCAGTAGCAGTGACAGGTGGTGGTCTGTAGCCCAAAGCAAGGAAGTTCCTGCTGTGAGGGATGATCTTCCTGCAGTCCGCTGCTGGTGGTCGCTCATCGGCATCCTCCCAAGGCACATCAGCCTGACGGCCTACCCGTGTAACCAGATAAGGAAAGGGGAGGGTGCCTCGGACGTGGACCCTGGCCATATAATGCCGGATAAAACGAGGCAAGTACAGGTCCTTACCCTCCAGCACACACCAAAGGAGGGTGATCATGGCAGCCGGGATCTCAGTCTCATGAGTACTCGGCATCACATAGTTGCTCAGATCTGATGCCATAGCCGAGCCTCATCATTCAAGTACACTCTCTTGATCCCTCTAGGCATAGTGGTGTCCTGACCCATCTCTCAAGGAACAGCAGGGTCGAGAGCTATCCGTGCCTGCACAGCATCCCAATCAAACCGCATCTGGCCCATGTCCTCCTCAGTCTGTGCATAACCATCTGGCTTATCGGACTTGGCTGGGAGCTGGAGAATGGTCTCTATGGCATCCTCAGTGACCAGAATTTGCTTTCCCCTCAGGTTCACTGCATCTAGGGTAGTAAGGTAGTAGTTGCAATAGAATTCCCGGACCCAAGATGCATTGACCTCTGTCAGTGGTCTCTCCAGAAAGAACCAGCCCCTTTGCTTGATTTTCTCAGTGGTGTATTGCTGGAGGGCTTCTGGAATCTTCAAGGTACGTTCCAGGTATAGATTTCTGGAGTTTGCAAAAGTCGGGTACTTCAGCTCACAGTACCGGTTTGCAAATTTTATAGAATCAGTCGAAGGGAGCAGCTGGTAAGCTTTTTCCTGCTGTGTGAAGTTCTTCTCCCGCCATGAGGAATCGTGCATTAGAGCAATGATGGACTGGGAGGAATCTCCTCTCTTGCGCTTGCCAGTAGCCTTGCCTTTGCCTTTCCTTTGTGAGGCAGACATCCTGGTAAGCGAAAGGGGTGGAACAGGGAAGAAGGTGGCTGCGGCGGCGTTCGGCGCGGTGGTGGTGCACGGCGTCACGGTGGCGGAGAGGGGGCAGTGGTGGAGGGAGGTATTAGGGTTAGTGAGAGAGGAAGAGGATATGGGAAGGGAGGGCGGTGGTTGTTGCTGGCTGAAGGGGGTGGGTGGCGGAGAGAGGGGCGCGGCTGGATGGCCGGCGGTGGCTGGGCGGTGCTCGCGGAGGTGGCTGTGGTGGAGAGGGGAGGAGAGAGGAAGAAGGAAGAAGAGAGAAGGGGAGGGGGTGGTATGGCGGTGGCGTCTGGGCGGCGGCGGCGTCGGGGTGGTGGCGTGGTGGCTGGCCGGCGGTGGCTGGGGGAGGAAGAACAGAGAAAGAGAAGAGGGTTGGGGGTGAAGGGGGGGCTGCGCGACTAATAAGGTTCGCGGGCTAGGGGGTTATATTTTCGAATCCACGCGGCTGCGTGGGCACGCGGTCGCGTGGTTGGGGTGAAAATGGGGGGAACGCGATCGCGTGGGTCGCGCGATCGCATGAGAGGGGGGAAAGAGGGGTGACGCGATCGCGTGGGTCACGCGATCGCGTCACTGGAATTCGTGCTAAACGCACGACTCCAGCGCCGTTTCAGCGCAACTCTCTGTCTCCTTTTGGGGTGATATGCAATTCATGCGACGCGATCGCGTCGCTCACGCGGTCGCGTGGGATTGGTATTGGGTAAGTGACGCGATCGCATGGGCATGCGATCGCGTGGGCCAATTTGTGCGAAACGCACAAGAGCCGCACGATTCCAGCCCAACTTTCTGTTCGTTGGATCCTTACACCGATATATATATCACGCGGCCGTGTGGGTCACGCGGTCGCATGGGTGGTGTTTTTCGCGATATGACGCGATCGCATGGGGCATGCGGTCGCGTCGTGCAACCTTTTTTTTTTTAACTGAAAAATGAGGGATGCAGTGATTAACATGAATGCTATGCATGATTCCAGGTTAATGTTAAAATAAAAAAAAAGGGTAAATTGAAAACAATAAACAAGAAATAGATTGAGAAAGAAGCGACCATACCATGGTGGGTTGTCTCCCACCTAGCACTTTTAGTTAAAGTCCTTAAGTTGGACATTGGAAGAATATCCTGTTATGGTGGCTTATGTTTAAATTTGTCCAAAAATTTCCACTAGTGCTTGGAATGCCAATAGCCTCCAGGGTCCCAAACTAGGCATGTAAAGCTTCTGAGCAGCTTCAAACAGATATTCAGCCTCTCGGGATGACGAATGTCAGAATATAATCCATGATCCCAAGCTGTGTTTTTAGATCTGCCTCCATTTTGATTTGCAAGTTTCCATTCGGGCGGGTTAAAAAGTAGAATCTCACCGTGGTGACCAAACGTTCTCCGTGATCCATGCAATTGAGCATGATACCAATCCGTGTACTTCGAGGTGAAGCGTGGAACCTTATTGAACCTGGTGCACCAGCTCTGAGTACGAGCCAATTTCCTCTTACTCTTAAAGCCGTAGAGAGCTCTAAGTTGGCCATCTATTTCGAGCAAACCATATTCAAGTGAATAAGTAAAATTATAAGTTAAGGATTGTACCCACTTGAAGCTTGTATTAGGTGGTAATAGCCTTGGGATAAGTGTTTTTGGTGGTTCTGCAAGTTCCGTTTCCTTGTGCTCTTCTGTGAATTCTTCTACTTCCTTGCAAAGATCTTCAATTGTATTTGTATCCTGGTCAAAGTCTTCTATGTCTTCCTCATCACTCGAGTCATAGATTGGAGGTTGAGAGAAATCTACCTCCGCATCATCTTCATATTCACTTGGGGAAATTCTTCGATCTCAGAGAATTCACTTGCGGACGTATGTTCATCACTAGGAGAACTAGACTTGTGACTATCATCATCAAGGAAATTTGCTTCTTGGATTATTCCGTCTGATTCTTCGTAAACGACTTGCCTTAGAGGTTGTACGGTATCCTCCTTAGCATCAACTGTAGCATCTTGGACGGAGTTTTCCTCAATTCTGGATTCCCAAGGAAGTCCAGCATCTCCTAGATCTTCAACCAACTCTTCTTCTTGAACAATGACAGCTTCTTCCACTTGTTCTAGTACGAATTCATTCTCTGTCTTGTCCACTGGAGTCTCTAGTATTTCTTTCATGCTACGCTCTTCATCGGGCTGTCCACATGGAGCTGTGGTTGATCCTTGTATATTTGAGCGCCTAGTGGCCCATTAAATTAGTGCTTGCTCCAGTTGTTGAATGGTTGTTTGAAATTTAATTATTATTTCTTTTAGGCGATCCTCTGCTTCGCGGTTTGCCGGACTTGGACATGATACAAAGGAAAGTGGTGATGATTGGGAACGATTGGATTGGTATTGGGGTAAGGAAGGATCATATGACGGCGAATGGTGAAGAGAAGCTTGTGAGTGTAGTGGTTCGAGGTTATGTTGAAAGGATGGTTCATATGCACGGGGTGGGGCTTGTTGGTAGTTACAAGGTTGTCCACCATGTCTTTCAGCTGGGTATGCACGGTAGAATGGTCTTTGTCCAGGATATCTCGGAGGGTGTTGCTGCCAAAAGGGTTGATTAGATCCTCTTGGTTCCATCCATCCTTGATTGGTCTGACCTTGATGCATATTCCTACTGTAATTTCTATTTCCTTTAACAATATTAGAACCAAACTCAAAGCGAGAGGGGTGAGAGTTCATAGTAGCAAATAAAGATAAAAAGGAAAAATAAAAATAAATAAACAAGCAAAAGAAAAATATTTACAATAACCAATAATAAGGCACACGTTAGCAGTTCCCCGACAACCGCTCCATTTTGATGAGAGAACTTTTGCGTGGTCTAGAAATTTGCGGATAAATCCTCGTTGCAAGTATAGTTTCTAAACCTTCAAAAGTCCTTTCATACAAACGTTTTGGGTGTCACAAGTAACAAACCCCTTAAAAATTGTTAACCGAGTATTCAAACCTCGGGTCGTCTTCTCAAGGAACTGCGAGGAAGTATGTTCTTATTATTGGTTATAAAGGTTGTAATCGGGGTTTAGAAGATGAGAAGCAAGTAATTTAAATGACAAGTTAGGATTATTTAAGTTCAGCTCAATTAGCAAGATAACGATTATCAATTACGTTGAGTTTAATAACTGTTGAGTTACTGAATTCTTAACCAGGACCAAAAAGGGAAAAAAAGTAAAATTGCTGAAATAATAAAAACGTCCTTAGATGGGAAGCAATGATAACTTAAATCAAAGAGAACAATCATAAACTGAAAATACCTCAAATATCATTAATTCAAATAACTGTCTGTAACATGAAAGAATTCATAGATCCAATTATAAAGGTAAATAGCCAACTCAGATACTGAAATAAATAAATAGAGTAAAAGGGAATTTTAAAACAAAGAAATATAAAACATGGATTGAGAGTCACTCTTAAAACAAGAAGAAATTCTAAATCCTAAAAGAGAGAGAGGAGAAGATCTCCCTCTCTACTAAATCTAAATCATTGAAAACTAAAATTATGCGAGCTCTCTTTGAATGGGTGCATTCCCACACTTTATAACCTCTGGTCTATGCTGTCTGTACTTGGATCTGGGCCAAAAAGGGCTTCAGAATTCGCTGGGGGCGTATTCTGTAAATTCTGATACGTGGCCTCTGTCACGCGTCTGCGTGGGTCACGCGGTTGCGTCATCTGGAACTTTTCCTTTCCACGCGGTCGCGTCAGTCACGCGTCCGCGTCGTGGGTGTTCTACTCAAGGCGTGCGGTCGCGTCAGTCATGCGGCCGCGTCGCTGCTTCTTTGCTTCTGGCACGCGATCGCGTCGTCCATGCGATCGCGTGGATACCAGTTTCCTTAAAGCTCCGTTTTGCCTTCTCCTTCCATTTTTGTATGTTTCCTTTTTCATCCTTTAAGTCATTCAGCCTTAGAAAACCTGAAGCTACTCAACACACTAATCACGGCATTGAATGAAAATAAAGGTAATTAAAATAATTAATTTTTTTAAAGCTTAGGAAACATGTTTTTCACAATATGACATAATAAGGAAGGGAAAGTAAAACCATGCAATTAATGTGAATAAGTAGGTGAAGAGTTGAATAAATCACTCTAATTAAGCACAAAAGAACTCATGAAATATGGGTTTATCAGCCATCTTTTATGCATGCTTTAGATCTCGAAGCTATAAATGCGCCAAAATTACCTAAGTTGGTGACGTTGCTAAAGACCGATTTAGAAAATTCACAAATTTAAAGCTCAAGATTCATTCTAACTCTAAACCGAGATTCAACACTATTCAAAGTTTAATAAAATGTTACAAAGTTTAAAAGAATAACCAGGAGTTTAATCCTAGGTCATTCTCCCTTGAAATCACAACAAAGTGCTCAATCATTGGCTATGAGAGAAATCGAGGGTTTTGATTGTAATTGACAACAATTTAAATAGTAAGAAATTAAAAGCACAATTAAAGATTAAATGGTAAGGAGAATAAACTAAAAAAAATGAGGCAATTAACTAGTAAAAGAAAGTAAATTCAAATGCTAAAAAGATCTTGCCAAGAATTGAGAGTTAAAGATCACCATCTTTGTCACTAATCACAACATGATAATTACAAAGAGCATACCCAATTCGTCAACGTCTACAAACTGAGAAAAGTCAATTAAGCTTAATAAACCCTAATCTATAAGCCATGACTAACTCACTAATTAAATTAGTAAAAAATTAGGGTTAGTAGAAACAAGATTAATTAATATCTCTGAATTATCGATCAATTTGGATACCAATGACTCAAGGTCACCCAATTTCTCAACCTTAAGCCAAGAAAGCAAAATCTACTCTATAATTAAGTAAGATATTTTATCAAACACTTGAAAGGCATATAAACAAAACTTCATAAATTACAAGAATAATAAAAAAAAAACTATAACTACCCAATGTAAAAAAAATAACAATAAAATCATAAGTAATAATAAAGCAAAAAACATCAAATTTATTAAAGAAAATTGAGAATTCAACTAGGTTCATAAACTAAAATACCAAACTAGAGAAAGTAACAAGAAATTCTAAGAAACTAGAGTAGCAAAACAAGAAATTATAAACTAAGAACTACAATTAAACAAGCTAAAACCTAAAAATAAGAGAGAAATTCATAAGAAATCCTTAAATTCTAGAGAGAAGTTGGAGCTTCTCTCTAGAATTCAAGGTTCTAAAATCCTAAAAATAGAAAAAATGAGTGTATGCGAATGTATGTGTGAATCCCCTCTTGGCTTGCTTCAAGTATGGCTTTAAAGTAGTCTGAAATGGGTCAAAAAGGCTTCCAAATCACGAGTCATATGCTATTTTAACTGAGTCACGTGCATGCGTACGCATCTCTATAACTGCCAATTCTTCATTTTTTTATGAAATCTCAACTTTTGCATGCTTTTCTTCCATCTTTTCAAGTCATTCTTGCCTCCTAAACCTTAAACAACTAAAACAAATATATTAAGATATCGAATGGAATAAAATGAAATTAATTTGATAATTTTAAAGGCCCAAAAAATATGTTTCAATCAATTAAGCATAATTAAAAAAAATCATAAAAGTATACATTTTTAAAGAATAAGTGCAAGTTAAGTTGATAATTTCACTCTTTTCAATACAAAAATAATCATAAATTATAGATTTATCGGTTGGCAAACTCAAGTATGTCACTGTATAATTTTTTTGTTATGAGAATTTTACTCTCAGTTTTCAATTTTTGATTATATATTTTAATTTTAGATATTGAATTATTTAAAATATATAAAAGTACATCTTTTATGGATTTAGTTAAGCTACGAGTTCAAGTGTATTTTAAAAAATGTTGATTATTTCAAAATAATAAAATTTATTGATTTTGAGAATATTTTTTAATAAGATTATTTTGGACTAAAGATAATGAAAAAATTAACTTACATTGTTTTACTTGCTATTGTTACTACTTTGACCAAATATTTTACAAATCATTAAAAATTTAAATATATTTACAAGGGATACTTTAAATTAAGCTTCTGAAAATCGAACTGGTTATCGAACTACTCTAACTACTCGTTTACTAATTTATTAATTTAACCGATTCAACTGTGGTTCAACCGAAATAACTGTTTTAAAATAAAATATAAATAAACACATTAAATCTATACCTAAAAAAAATTACAAATCACAAGATGAAAAATAACACTACAACAACAATAATTTATCAAATTAACAAGATCAAGAACACAAATTTAGATCACAAAGTTAAAAAACAGCACCTTAACAATAATTTAACAAATTACCAAAACAACAATAACATTAACATAAACTCATATAAGCACCATAACATTTTAAAAAATTAAAATTTACAATCAAGAAACAATAATAAAGAACAAAAATAAGGAAAATAAATCACTTTCACACGTTCTGAAACTTGCACAAATAATGCTAGAGCTTGAAGCCTCAAACATGCAATGGAGAGAGAGCTCATAAAAGGGTAGAACAGCTGTAGAAGCACGGTGACACCACGGCGAAATCTCAGCAAAAATAGAGGAAGAAGCGTGGCAATAACAGCAGCTTGGAGGCCTGAAGCTCGAACAAGCGACTGGAGAGGGAGAACAGAGAAGAAGCATGGCAATACAGAGGTGGCGGAAGCTCAAAATAGATACGACAGATGCTCAGAACAAATGCAGCAGAAACTCAAAACATATGGGAAGGCATGGCGAGCTGAAGCATTGAAACGATGCTGGAGCAGTGCACACGGTGTTAGCGCAGACGCAACAGTGGCGATGGCTGGACATTGAAGAATGGCGATGAAATGCAGGCTTCCTCTGCTGTTGCGTGTATGAGTACTTCTCTGCATTATGCAATCAGTGGAGAGGAAAGAGAGAGAGCTGAGGGGAAAATGGAAAATTAAAATTTAGGGTTTAGCTATAAAAATGGCATCGTTGGAGTAGTTTTTAGAAAATCGATCAGTTTTGGTTCAGTCGGACCGACCAGTTTTTTGCCAGTTTAACAATTTCATGGCGATTATTGTTCGAGCCGTTAATGTCACCGATTCACAGTCCGACTGATCAGTTCGAATAAGTTTTTCAGAACCTTGCTTTAAATACAACTAGATATACCTTTATAGAACTTAGAAATTGTTATTTGTTGTATACATGTGTTCCTTTTGTGCAAGATGATGAGTTTTCTTTTGGAATGGAGTTTTGTTCCAAGGAGGCTATAGTCATGGCAATTAGGAATACACAATTTCTAAGGAGTCGACTACAGGATCTTTGAGTCTGAGCCTTTGATGTTTTATGCAAAATGCCTAGAATATGGTAGAGGTTGTGATTGGCTGGTTCGGTCTAGTTTTATTTAGAGAAAATATTGTTGAAAAATTAGACGATACAATAGAAGTCATACTTGTACTATGGATACAATTTCTCAAGACCATTCGAAACTAGATTCTGACACAATTATGGATGCTATAAGGCCTCTAGTTGAAGCCGACTCATCTATCAAGACTTGAGTCGTGATTGCAGATGTTCATTCAAAATTCAACTATATGATAAGCTATCATAAAGCGTGGTTGGCAAAGCAAAAATTAATAGCAAAAACCTTTGTTGGTTGGGAAGCCTCCTATCTGTGCTTGCTGGCTTGGTGTATGGCACTGTTTTCTCAGAACCCAAGTTTTATGGTTCAGATTGATATTATGCCAGCTTATCATAGATTTGAGGTGGATGAAGGTGTTAAGATAATGCGCTGAATATTTTGGAGCTTCCATCTATGTATTAGAGCATTCTAACACTATAAACCACTCATGCAAGTAGACAGCACACATTTGTATAGACGATGTTGGGGATGATATTAAACTAGCATTCAATGTCTCACAAAATCAAGTTGTAACTGATTATGGTTGAATAATTTTTTGATAGTATTGATTTTTGTAACTTTAGTTAGAATAGTAGAAACGTTTGTTTTAGTTAGAGGTCACACCTAGTAATACTAATTACCTCCTAACCATAGTTAATTTATTTACCATATTGAGTTAGGTTTTAGTAATATTTATTTTCTATCAGTTATAAATAGTATATAGCAACAATAGGTACAGTGAGGTTCTGTTTCAATTTTTAGGATTTGTATTCATTCATATGCGAAATCCCTTTTCTCTTAGTCTTCTTCAACCTTACTCTTCTTTTCTTCACTAAAATCAGATCTAGACCACAATTTTTTCATGGTGCGGTGAGCATGGAGGATACGCTCTCATGAAAGAGGTGAAGTTATTTGATACAAACAGAGCATTGAATTAACATCAATAGTAGACACTCCATCTGACCTAACATCTGAGGGGAATCACGGGTCAAATGAGAACTAGGAGCTCTCAGATGGTGAGTTTCAGAATCTAGCTCAAATTCTAAGTCAACTCTCGAGTTTGCAGTAATAGAGCGCGAAACCGCTTACTGATTTGCTTATGGATCCAGCAGGTGTTTACTTCCTCTATCCAGGTGAGAATTCCGAAGTTTCTATTATCTCAATTGTGTTGAATGCTAAGAACTATAATTCCTGGTCAACAGCTATGAAATTGGCGCTGAAATCAAAGAATTAGATAGCCTTTGTTGATGGAACCATTGTGAAACCAGACAAGAATGATCCTGCATATGTAGCATGGAATAAATGTAATACTTATGTTATTTTTTGGTTAAATCTATCATTGAGTAATAAGATTGCATAGAGTGTTGCTTGGAATGAAATTGTTGCAGATTTATGGCTTGATTTAAAGCACATGTATTATCATGGAGACAGGTATAAGGTTGCTAAATTAGAAGAAGAGATGTATGCCATGAAACAGAGAGATCTAAGCATAACAAATTATTTCACCAAGTTGAAGGCTCTTTGGGAAGACATTGACAGCTTCAACCTGGTTTCCCAATGCAAGGAATGCTGTGAAAAATGTAATTGTAGCTTGGGCACTATGAGAGATTATCGAGATGAAACTTATGCAGTGAGATTTCTAAGAGGATTGAATGAGCAATATGGAAGTGTAAGATCCTAAATAATGCCGATGAAGCCAATTCTAGACATCAATAAATTTTTTTCTCTACTAACTCAACAAGAGAGACAGCTTAATAGATCAGATTTGGAGACTCAGAACTTTACAATTTTGGCCAATTTAGTTCATAATTTCAACAACAATTCAAGCAGTGTTCCTAGAGGAAGAGGACGAGGAATCCATGGAGGTAGAGGTGGAAGAAGAGGAAGAAATTCAGCACCTAAGACCTATTCTAATTGTCACAAGGCAGGGCATCTTTTGGATACTTGTTACCACAAACATGGATTTTCACCTCACCTACAGAGACAGAAATGGCCACGAGAGACTAGCAATGGAGCTACGGCTAATAATATTGTTGCTTGAGTTGAAAAGAGCAGTGTTAACAACATCAAGTAGGACAAAGAAGCCAATGGTCAATCCCAATTCAATCAGAGTTTGAGAGATGCACTGCTTACCTTTCTTTAGCAAGAGTGTGCACAGTGTTATCAAGAAGCAAGTGTGACAGATGCCAGTCATTCAAATGCAGGAAGTGGAGGTATACCTTCAGAGACTTGTACACTTTGCATGGGCTCTCATATTTCATGATTATTGTCAGTGAATACTTTTTTTTCAAATTCTTGGATGCTTGATACAGGAGCTACTGATCATGTATTACACTCATTGCATTTCTTTACAAATTTTAGACATATTAAGCAGATTCTGGTGAAATTACCAGATGGAACACACACAACTACAACTATAAGTGGAATTGTGCTATTTTCGATATTCTATCTCACAAATGTGATGTACATACCAAGTTTCAACTTCAATCTTTTCTCTATTTCCAAACTTACAAAAGGCATGCATTGCGAATGTTTTTTTACTGACAAACTTTGTGAGATACAGAATCGGACCTCTTTGAAGATGATTGACACAGCTAAAGTAAAGCATGGATTATACATGATGAATTTTCCTACATTAGAGTTGGCACACATGGATAACATAGAGAATATAGCATACAATTGGAGTAATAGGATTCTAAATATGCAAAATTATAGTGACAAGATTTTATTTTCTTCTAATCTTAGGACAGAAAATTTGGTTACACAAACTTCATGATTTTCTATTGAGAATTTATGGCATTTCAGATTGGGTCATGTACCACAAAGCAAATTTGACATAATCAAACAAATATATTCTTGTGTGCAGTTTTCTTATATTTAATTGCTCTAAACCATGTGACTCTTGCCATTATACCAAGCAAAAATGGTTACCATATACCCTTAGTGAAACAACAAGTTTAAATAATTTTGATTTAATACATATCGATATCTGAGGGGTCAATGCCACTTATTTCTCTACAAGGTTATAAATATATTTTTTAACCATAGTAGATGATAAAAGCAGTTTTGTATGGATTTATTTCATGAAATTAAAGTCAAAAGCTAGCAATTTGGTTTAGAACTTTGTTCCATATGTGAAAAATTATTTTAATTCTCAAGTAAAGATTATCCAAACTGACAATGGTCCTGAGTTTAAACTTGATAATTTTTATAATTCACAGGATATAGTACATCAAACATCATGTGTCAAGACACCTCAACAAAATGTTGTTGTTGAGTAGAAACACCAACATATTCTTAACATTTCAAGGGCATTAATGTTTCAATTATCCTTGCCAAAAATCTTTTGGAATTTTGCTATTGATTTAGCGGTTCATTCAATAAATTGACTTCCCACTCTAATTTTAAAAAAGAAAATCCCTTATGCTACCTTATTTGGCAAGGATACGGACATTAGTAACCTTGAGATGCTTGGATACTTGGCATTTGCTTCAACTTTAACCATGGAAGAAGAAAATTTGATAAACAAGCAAGAAAGAGTATTTTTCATGGCTACTCAGTTGGCACAAAAGGATATATTCTGTTTGATTTTCTACATTAGAGAACTATTTTTGTCTCAAAATGTGGAGTTTTATGAACATTATTTTCTTCATAAATTCTTTTATGTTGACATGACCAAAAATCTCATAAATATTTTTTCTCTACCTATTGTTGATTCTAATTTTAATAGGTTTGATCCTTTTACTTATGATTCTTTAGATGCATTTCATCCATCTCATGAAAATATTGACTCTTTTCATGAGCCTAAGGACACTACCTCACTCACTAATTTACATGTAGCTTCTAATAGACCACAAAATAGTGCATCATTTAATTTTTATTCAAATAATAACATACCATTATATTTTTGATCACTCATGCATCATCAGGATCTTAGAATATCAACTCGTACACATAAACTACCTTCTTATCGTCAAGATTATCATTGCATGTTACTTAAAATAGGAAGCTCTAGTAACCAATCATGTTCCAAACGGTAGGGTCTATCTCACATGGTAGAATATGGGAAGCAGTTCCCTGTCCATAGAGCTTTTTCCCTGGCAATAACCACAACAGTTGAACCGAAGACTTATGAACAAGCTGTGTGACACGAATGTTGGAAAAATATAATTAGTGTGGAATTACTCGCTCTTGAGAAGAATAAGGCTTGGTCTATCACTTTTTTGCCTCTTGAAAAGTACCTCATTAGATGCAAGTGAGTTTTTAAGGTGAAGTTTTATCCCGATGGTTATGTTGAATGCCGTAAAGCACGTCTTGTGGCTCAAGGATTTTGTCAATGAGCTGACTATGATTACTTCCATAAATTCAGTCTGGTTGTGAAAATTACCACTTTACGACTTATTCTTACTCTTGCTACTATCCATGGCTAAAAACTTCACCAATCAGACGTTAATATAACATTCTTGCATGATGAGTTGCAAGAAGAGGTTTATATTAAACTCTCCCAAGGTCTCGATGTTTCAAATGGTGCTTTTTTAAGTTAAATCATTCTTTATATAGCTTGAAACAGGTAAGCCGTTAATGGAATTTAACATTAAATGGTTTTCTTCAACAACATGGTTTTATTATGTCTCCTCATGATCACTCTTTGTTCACCAAGCATACTAACCTTGGCTTGGCTATTATTATTGTCTATGTTAATGATTTTGTTTTGTCTGGAGATAATCTATTTGAAAATGAAGCTATTAAAAGGGTTCTTGATGCTGAATTTAGTATTAAGGACTTAGGCCGGTTGAAATTTTTTCTTGGAATGGAAGTTGCTCGTAATTTCGAAGGGATTACTTTGTATCAACGTAATTAAACTCTTAATTTGCTTGAGGAATATAGTATGTTGGAAGCTAAACCTGCTTCATTTCCTATGTTGTATAATGGAAAAATTTCTAAGGAGAGTGGAATAAGATTACCGGATCCAATACAATATACATGACTGCTAGGACGACTCCTATATCTCGCCAATACTCGTCCGGACATTGCTTTTGCAGTTGGAAAGCTCAGCCAATTTTTGGATTGTGCCACTGGTGATCATTACAAGGCAGCACTACATGTTCTTCGATACATCAAGAAATATCCTTCTAAGGGTTTTTTTCTGTTCAAATAATGATCTCAAATTGACTGGTTATGTTGATTTGGATTGGGTAACTTGTTCCGATACTCGTCGATCAATAACTAGGTACTGTTTTTTCTAAGGTACTTCATTATTGTCTTGGAAGAGCAAGAAGCAAACAAGTGTGGCATGTTCTTCCTCAGAAGCTGAATATCATGCCATCGCACAAGCAACTCAGGAAAATCAATGGCTTCTTTATCTTCTTAATGACTGCCATGTATCTCATCTTCAGCCGATCAATCTCTATTGTGACAATCAATCTACGATAAACATTGCAGCTAATTCGGTTTTTCATGAAAGAACCAAACACATTGAAGTAAATTGTCATATAGTTCGAGAAAAGTCTCAAACAGGGGTGTTGAATATGCTACCTATTAAATCGGCTCAACAAACGGCTTATTTGCTAACTAAAGCATTATCACCAGGCATCTTTGAATCTTTACTTTTCAAGTTGGACATGCTTGACATACACGCCCCACTTGAGGGAGGATATTATGTGGATGATAAGAGGTTAGAGGCCTCAACAAGCCTTAATTCGAGAATGATAATAATGTTGCTGAACTTGCAGTTAATACAATCAGTTTCAATTTGAGGGAGGATGTTGGAGATAATATTAAACTAGCATCCAATGGCTCACAAAAGAAAGTTGTAACTGATTATGGTTGAATAATTTTTTGGATAATATTGATTTTTGTAACTTTAGTTAGAATGATAGAAAAGTTTGTTTTGGTTTGAGGTCACAGCTAGCAATACAAATTACCTCCTAACCATAGTTAATTTATTTACCATATTGAGTTAGGTTTTATTAAGGTTTATTTTCTGTTAGTTATAAATAGTAGATAGCAACAATAGGTACGGTGAGGTTCTGTTTAATTTTTAGGATTTGTATTCTTTCATATGAGAAATCCATTTTCTCTTAGTCTTCTTCTTCAACCTAATCTTCTTTTCTTCACAAAAACTAGATCTAGACCACGATTTTTTCAGACGATACAAAAGATCTCTTTTGGTTGCTATATCTCAAGATGGGAACCAGAATATTATTCCACTTGATTTTGCCATTCTTGAAGGAAATTTGTAAGACCTGATTTTCAAAAAAATTTTCAACAGGAGCAAGTACTTGCAGCTCTTCATGGACATCGACTTGTAAAAAAAAAAAGTGGTCCCAATCAAGCAGAATATGTGACATCAGACATAGCGTTGCATAAACTCTAAGTGTCCAACGGTTTCACATAACAGATTTGTCTAATCCATGACAGCTTGATCCCACTAGATACATGATCATTTTCGTTTGGTGATATCCCAAAGTTGGTCCCACATTTATCGACTAAGTAGGCAAAACTACTATCCGTTCTTCCACTTACAGTACGACCGTCAATTGGGAGACTGATGCGTGGCAGAAGTTAGACCAATTAACTGATTATAATATAATAGAACAGCGTTGCAAGTATAGCTCTTAACCAGCAAAAATATGCCTCATCAATTTAGAAAGGTTGTCACAAAAAGTTTAGAATAAAAATACTGGGAGTATGACTCCCAGGTCGTCTCCCAACGAGTTGCTAGAAAGGGTGCTAATTTATTAATCAGGAGTTTTCTGAGAATTTTGAGAGTTGAATGAAAGAAAATAGATAATTGTAATTTAGTGCAACGAAAATTAAAAAAGAAATTTATATTATTCAAAATAAAAAGCCTTGACTGGGGGAATGATTAATTGGAAGTTCTATCCTTGTTGGAATTTTCTCAAATGTAGTGTAAAGAGGTTGTTATTTTCACTTAGTTAACCCTTACTAAATAAAGGAAAGTCAAGTGATTGAGCTAACTCTTATTCGCAAATCCTAGTCCTCTCCCTTGGGAAGGTCTAGCGTTAGTAAATACAGAATTAGCCAACAACTTCCAATTTAACTAACCACTTGAGCATTCCAACTCAAGTGTCTCCTCTTAATCAACCCCCATGTCAAGTAGGGAATCTACTCTATTGACATGGATACCATCTTCGTTATTAGGAGTTTGGAATAGAAAAGAGACATGATAATTTAAATAAAATAGAGATTTAAATTAATTAAAAGTAAAAGTAATCCTTTGCATTAACAATCCATGAAAATAATTCAATTACCACTCTAAACAAGAATTAAGAATATGGAATAATTAAAAGAGCAAGTAAGAAAACAAACTAGAATAGTATCTTCAATGGAGGTGATGACTCTTCAATATCCAAAAGCAAAAGCAATAAACTATGAAACTATGAATGTAAACAAAACCTAGAGGAAGAGTAGTTTCTCTCTAGATTCAGATCTAAAAAACCTAAAAACTATCCTAATGAGAATATGTGAGTGTGTCTCTTGAGTCTCTGCATGTTCTCTGGCTTTATTCTGCATTTCTAGGCCGAAAACTGGGTCAAAACGAGGCCCGAAATCGCCCCCAGCATTTTCTGTTATTTCTGCAGATCGCGCAGGTCACGCGTGCGCGTCATTTGGAGAATTTCCTTGTCACGCGTACGCGTCAGGCACGCGCACGCGTCACTGCAAATTTCTCCATTCAGCGCGCTCGTGTGAGCCATGCGTGCGTGTTGGTGCTCGCTGATAGTCTCCTTAGTTTCTTGTGTTCCTTCCATTTTTGCAAGCTTCCTCTCTATTTTCTAAGCCATTCCTGCCCTGTGAAGCCTGAAACACTTAACACACAGATCACGACATCGAATGGTATAAAGGAGAATTAAAATATACTAATTAAAGATCTCTAGGAAGCAAATTTTCAATCATAGAACAAAACTAGGAAGGGATTATAAAATCATGCAAATCATATGAATAAGTGGGTGAAGACTTGATGAAACCACTCAATTAAACACAAGATAAACCATAAAATAGTGGTTTATCAGAGACCATAGATATGTGCCAATCTTTTCAGTGTGACAGTGCATTCACTGAATGAAAGAAGAAATGTATGTGTCTTCGGCCGCCATATGTCTATTAATGTTGCCATTAATTCTGATTTACATTTTACTTTTTCTATTTGAAATTCGTGATAAAAACCTATTTCTCGTAATGTATCAGTCACCAAATGACTGTACTATTTTGGTGGAACTAATATCTTTAATTTTAAAACTCTCGCTGCCTGAATATGAATATATAAAAATAAAAAATTAAATCAATACACAATGAAACTTATAGAACCTATATTCAGAATTAAAATTAGTATATATATGATATGGCCATATGAATGTTTATGAAATGTTAATGAATGAATGTGAAATGATTATCTGAGATACGAGTTTCTCTAGATAAAGTACAGTGGCTTACCACCACGTATTCTAGGTTGAGACTCGATACTCTGTTGACCTTACGATGTAAGGGTGACCGGGCAGGTATAAATTCTCGGGAAGGTTAACCCCCATTGAGCAATATATATATATATATGAGAAAAAGCTATGCATAGACTCTTAGGGATGCGCATCAGGAGACAGTCCAGGGTTTAACAACCGGACTTGTCGGGTTGGCTTGATAACCGACAGATGAGACTCATCAGCCATAGGACAAGCATGCATCATGTGCATATTGTTTACTTGCTTGTTTGTGCATTAATTGGGAATGCCTAAGTGAACTTACTATATTAATTGTTATATTCGCTAATTGTAGTACTTGTATACTAGCTGTGTTTGCCATTACTTGCTTGTGTGTGTGTGGTACCACTGGTATTGGAGGATCGGAGGAAAGGCGGGAAGTTAGGGGGTTTAGTCAAGTTTTAAGGTTTGGTTTAGTTAGAACCCTTAGAAAACCACCCTACTTTATGGTTTCTGTTTTAGTTCTTTAAGTCTTATAATTTGAGTTTCGGCGTTCTAGGATTGCCTCTAGCATTTCCAGGACCTTATATTTTATGTGCGTGGCACCTTTACCATGCTGAGAAATCCCACTTCTCATTCCCTACAATGTTGTGGTTTTTAGATGCAGGTCAAGAGACACCTTGCTAGGCGTCTGGAGTCCTCTGCAGTGAAGTGGGCTTTTTGGGATTATACTTTTGTTCTGTTTTGTTATATATATGTATAGATTCTCCCTGTGTATATATGTTTTACTTTTGCACCTCATAGAAGTTTATGGAGAACTAGGGTTGCTTTTATGTATTCTGGGTTATGGATTATATATATATATATAGTCTCCGGCCAGCCTTAACTTTGCAGGCTGAGTTAGGAGCTTGTTGATGACAAGTCATCTTAGCCTAGTTTCACTAGTCTTTTTCTTTGTTTTTATTAGGTTTTATGCACTTTCTTGCATTGTAAGTAAGTAATTTGGAGTGGAATTGCATATTTTATTAAATCAACCAACCACCCTTTAATTGATACAAAATCATGAGGTTTAAGCAAAAATTAATTGAATTATGAATGAATTTTAAACCTTGTGAATTTGGTGATACTTTGATTGGTTGTTTTGACTACTTGTAGGTGAAGAAAGAAGAAATTAAGAAAAGCGTGGCCTAAGGAATGTGCCCAAAGGAAGCAAGAAGCATGCCCAAGAGAAGAAAAGCGTAGCAACATTGAGGAAGAAGGAGAGCTAAGTTGAGAGAGTGAACCGAGCTCCACAAGGAAAGAAAGGAGAAAGCAAGGCACAAAGCTCAGTTCACTTAGTTAACTGAGCACCAAAGAAAGCAATTCAAAGACATAAAGCTCAGTTCACTAAGTGAGCTTTATCGGGGGTTCTCCAAAAGTAATTCAAAGCAAAATTCCAAGGAGTGAAGCTACAAAGTATCGAACCCATGACCCAAGGAAAGCAAGGAATGCTCCTTGCAAGGAAAATAAGAGAAATTGGCCAAAAAGCTTCCTCCAAGGTTCGAACAAGGGATCTCACACTACCAAGCTTGCAAGGAAAATAAGCCAAGGTGGGTAGGCTGGGATTCGAACCTGGGAACTCCATGGAGAACAAAGGAGGAGCGCTACTTTTGGTGCAAAGAAAATGAGCCAAGATGGCTCTCCCAAGGTTCGAACCAAGGAGCTTCATGAAAGGCAAGGAAGGAGCGTCCACTCTTCCAAGGAAATTTGCATCCATTTGCTTCCACCAGGATTCGAACCTGGGAGCTCGAAGTCCAAAGCAAGGCGCTATAAATGGGGAGCTCAGTTGGTTTTCCCAACTAAGCACTACTCTTCCCCCATCCCCCACACTTTGGCGCAACAAAAAGCACACCAAGGAGATGTCATGCGCACCTTGACACGGACAAAGGAGCTGTGACACACACCATGGGGCACACCAAGGCAAAACATAGAGCTTAGTTCAATTTTCCAACTGAGCTCTATTGAAGATCAACTTGAACAAGGCTGGGCGCATCAAATTGTGCAACACAAAAGCACATTGGGCGCTCAGTTTGGTATTTGAACTGAGCCATCCCCTGGGAGGTGCAACTTGGGCCAAAAATCCGTTAAAAATCCAAATTAATTCATTTCTTCACCAAATTTTAGAGCCCACCCAAATTCTTAGATCTAAATAAAAAGTCAAGGGCAAATAAAAAGGATCCCAAGGCTTTGAGCATCAGTGGATAGGAGGGCCTAAAGGAATAAAATCCTGGTCTAAGCGGCTAAATCAAGCTGTCCCTAACCATGTGCTTGTGGCGTGAAGGTGTCAAGTGAAAACTTGAGACTGAGCGGTTAAAGTCAAGGTCCAAAGCAAAAAAAGAGTGTGCTTAAGAACCCTGGACACCTCTAATTTGGGACTTTAGCAAAGCTAAGTCACAATCTGAAAAGGTTCACCCAATTATGTGTCTGTGGCATTTATGTATCTGGTGGTAATACTGGAAAACAAAGTGCTTAGGGCCATGGCCAAGACTCATAAAGAAGCTGTGTTCAAGAATCATCATACTGAACTAGGAGAGTCAATAACACTATTCGAAATCTGAAGTTCCTATAGATGCCAATCATTCTGAATCTTAATGGATAGAGTGAGATGCCAAAACTATTCAAGAGGCAAAAAGCTATAAGTCCCGCTCATATGATTGAAGCTCTGTTTCATTGATAGTTTGGAATTTGTAGTATATTTTCTTCTTTTTATCCTATTTGATTTTTAGTTGCTTGGGGACAAGCAACAATTTAAGCTTGAGCACTCTGATGAGCGGATAATTTATACGCTTTTTGACATTGTTTTTAGTATGTTTTTAGTAGGATCTAGTTACTTTTAGGGATGTTTTCATTAGTTTTTATGTTAAATTCACATTTCTGGACTTTACTATGAGTTTGTGTGTTTTTCTGTGATTTCAGGTATTTTCTGGCTGAAATTGAGGGACTTGAGCAGAAATCAGATTCAGAGGTTGAAGAAGGACTGCTGATGCTGTTGGATTCTGACCTCCCTGCACTCAAAGTGGATTTTCTGGAGCTACAGAACTCAAAATGGCGCGCTTCCAATTGCGTTGGAAAGTAGACATCCAGGCTTTCCATCAATGCATAATAGTCCATACTTTGGCCAAGAATAGACGACGCAAACAGGCATTCAACGCCAGCTTTCTGCCCAAATCTGGCGTCCAGCGCCAGAAAAGGAGCCAAAACCAGAGTTGAACGCCCAAACTGGCACAAAAGCTGGCGTTCAACTCCAAGGAGGACCTCTACACGTGCAACACTCAAGCCCAGCCCAAACACACACCAAGTGGGCCCCGGAAGTGGATTTATGCATCAATTACTTACTCATGAAAACCCTAGTAGCTAGTTTATTATAAATAGGACCTTTTACTATTGTATTAGACATCTTTTGATCATCTTAGGATCTTAGGAACATCTTGGAGGCTGGGAACGCATAGTTCTTAGACCATGGGGGCTGGCCATCTCGGCCATGCCTGGACCTTCACTTATGTATTTTCAACGGTAGAGTTTCTACACTCCATAGATTAAGGTGTATTGGCACCATGTTTTTGGCGCCATTGCCAGGGAAAGAAAGAGCCATGAATTTTACATAATTAAAGTGTAATCATGATTACGCGTACCAAGTTGCTCACGTTGCCAGGGATTGTTCGAGCCTGGACATCACAATTTTGTGCACCACACTCTTTACTTCTTGTCTTGGATCTTGGGTGGAGAATTGAAGAAATTCTGTTTCAATCTCACCTTGAGATCTCTTGTTTAATCTTTCTGCATAATTCTAAGAAACTTTGATTTACATTTCAAATTCTGTTTACTGCTTCTTCTCTTCTACTTTTTCTGCAATCTACTTTTCCATTTTCTTTTGCAATTGTTCTTGTTGGATCGAGGAAGGATTTGAGATCTAGACTTGTTTTCTAGTCTCTTCCACTTCTGAGATCTTCAATCTCTCTTTTAATTTCTGCAATTGAACTCCATTTACTTTCTGTTTTTAATTCTTCAAGTATTTTACCCTTCTGTTTGAGATCTACTTGAATTCAATTCATCTTTTGCTCTTCTGTTTATTGCAATTTACTTCTTCTTGTTTAAATTCTGCAATCCCAACTCCCAATTCCTTTTATAATTCAAGCAATTTATATTTCTTGCACTTTAAGATTCAGTCATTTACGTTTCTTGCAATCTAAGCTTCTGCAATTTAAATTACTTGTTCTTTAAGATTCAACACTTTTATCTTCTGTTCTCTTTAATTTACTGCAATTCTTCCCTCTTCCTTTAAATTTCATGCAATTTAGCTTCTGTCAATCACAAACCACTCAAACCAATACTTGATTCGCTTGACTAAATCAACCACTAAACTAAAATTGCTCAATCCATCAATCCCTGTGGGATCGACCTCACTCTAAGTGAGTTTTACTACTTGATACGACCCGGTACACTTGCCGGTGAGTTTTGGGTGTTGGAATTCGTTTTCCAAATTATCCATCAAGTTTTTGGCGCCGTTGCCAGGGATTGATTAGATTGACAATGATTAAGTGAAGTGGAGATCTAGATCAAGCACTTTTTCTTTTCTGTTTTTTTAATTTTTAATTAACACACTAACTGTTTGAATTTTTGCTTAAGCTAACTAAAATCTCATTCTAGCAATGGATTGAAGTTTTACCGTCCTTCTGTTTTGTGTGATTTTTTTTATGTTTGGTTTGTATGTCAGGGACAAGAGGAGCTATACCCACCTTTTTTGAACAAGACGAAAGAACCCTCAGGAGATTAAGAAGAGCTGAAAGAGGGAAAAACATTGTTGGAGAAGAGGATTCAGAAGAAGAGTTCCAAGATATGGAGGAACACTCAACAAATCCAACAAATCCACCAGGAGGAGCAGCCAATAACAACAACAATCCACCACAGAGAAGAGTTTTGGCTTCCTACACATTTGCAAATCCTAGACATTGTGGGAGTAGCATTCTTACCCCAAATATTAATGCAAATAACTTTGAACTAAAGCCACAACTCATCACCTTGGTTCAAAACAATTATTCTTATGGAGGAGGACCACTTGAAGATCCAAACCAACACTTGTCTACTTTCTTGAGGATTTGTGACACTGTCAAAACCAATGGAGTACATCCTGACAGTTACAAGCTATTGTTATTTCCATTTTCTCTCAGAGATAAAGCTACTCAATGGTTGGAATCTTTTCCAAGAGATAGCATCAACAACTGGGATGATCTAGTGAGCAAGTTCCTTGCCAAATTTTACCCACCTCAAAGGGTCATCAGGTTAAAAACTGAAGTGCAAACATTCACACAAATGGACACTGAACCCATCTATGAGGCATGGGAGAGATACAAGGCTCTAATTAGGAAGTGCCCTCCTGAAATGTTCAGTGACTGGGATAGATTGCAGAATTTTTATGAAGGGTTGACATTGAAATCTCAGAAGGCTCTTGATCACTCAGCAGGAGGCTCTCTACAATTGATGAAGACTGCAGAGGAAGCCCAAAATCTCATTGATATGGTGGCTAACAGCCAGTACTTCTTTGCTCACCAAAGGCAACGCCAACCATCACAAAGGAAAGAAGTGATGGAGTTGGAAGGAGTAGACTCAATCTTAGCTCAAAACAAAATGATGCAGCAGCAAATTCAACAACAATTTGAGCAAATGGCCAAAAGGATTGATAGCCTCCAAGTTGCAGCAGTCAACACAAGCCAACCATCATCCACATGGGTGACAAATGAAGAAACTCAAGAGGATCAACAGCAAGAACAAGTCCAGTATATGCACAATCAAAATTCTGGGGAAAATTAGGTTTATGGTGACACTTACAACTCCTCATGGAAGAACCACCCCAACCTCATATGGGGAGACAATCACAATCAAACTCAACAACCATGGCAAAGGAACTCAAACCAAAACAGTTGGAAAAACACAAACCACAACAATCAGCAAAACAACAATCAGGACACATACAGAAAACCACAAAATACTTACCCCAACTCTAACCATCATCCATCCACCAACCAAGCCACCAATCAAAACACTTATCCTCAACCCTCAACACCCCACAACCAACCAATCTCACAAGATTCTCAGAGGATCACCAACTTGGAGATCTTAATGGAGAAAATGATGAAGCACCAAGAGATGACAACAAAGAACCAGGAGGCTTCCATGAAGAATATGGAGAGACAGATTGGATAGCTCTCCAAGCAAATTGCTATTGAGAGACCTTTGAGCTCACTCTCAAGTGACACCATTCCTAATCCAAAAGAGGAATGCAAAGCTATACAACTAAGGAGTAGAAAAATCTTGGTGAAAAATGAAGAAGCAACCAAGAAGCCAAAGGAAGATGACAAGAAACAAGGTGAAAAAGAGGAAGCCAATGATGAGGATGTAACAGCAAGCAAACAAACTTCAAAGCAAGCCCAAGAAAAGGAGAAACAGCCAAAAATTTCAAGAAAAGGGAAGGAAGCAATTGAAGAGCCAACTAAGGATCACAGGCAGGGAGTGAATTTCACACCTCCATTACCATATCCCCAAAGATTCAACAAGGAGACTAAGGACCAACACTTCCCTAAATTTCTCGAAATCTTTAAGAAATTAGAGATCAACATACCCTTGGCTGAGGCACTTAAGCAAATGCCTCTATATGCCAAGAAAAGGAGACTATTATGCTCACGGAAGAATGTAGCGTTGTGATCTAAAGGGGTATCCCACCAAAGCTCAAAGATCCAGGGAGTTTTGTGGTCTCATGCACCATAGGCAAGATGACATTGGAAAATGCCCTATGCGATTTAGGTGCCAGCATCAACTTGATGCCCCTTTCAATGATGAGAAAGCTTGCTATAGAAGAAATCAAACCTACTAGGATGTCACTAGTGATGGCCGATAGATCAATCAAGACACCCAATGGAATTGTGGAAAATTTACTAGTGAAGGTTGGAGAGTTTATCTTCCCTGCAGACTTTGTAATTTTGGACACAGAAGGAGAAGAAAATAACTCAATCATCTTGGGAAGACCATTTCTAGCTACAGCAAGAACCACTATTGATGTGGAGAAGGGAGAAATGACCTTCAGGGTGCATAATGAGCAAATGGTAATCAATGTCTTTAAATCTATGCAACATCCCTCTGAGCAAGAAAATTACATGAAGGTGGATGTGATATAAAGCTTGGTAGAAGAAATTTTTGAGGACAACTATCAAGAGCACCAGGAAGAACAAGGAGAGGAAGTGGTAGAAATATCCATTGAAGATAAGGAGGAGAATAAGCCACAATAGTAGCTGAAGCCTCTCCCTCCTCACCTCAAATATGTATTTCTTGGGGAAGCAGAAGCCTTACCAGTAATCATAAACTCTTCCTTGAACATGGAAGAGGAAACAAAGTTGATTGAAGTATTAAAAGCTCACAAAACAGCCTTGGGTTGGACAATTGAGGACATTAAAAGCATCAGCCCTGCCATCTGTATGCATAAAATTTTGTTGGAGGAAGAGTCAAAGCTTGTGGTTCAACCTCAGAGAAGACTCAACCCAACCATGAAAGAGGTGGTTTAAAAAGAAGTGATGAAGCTATGGAATGCTGGGATAATCTTCCCAATCTCGGATAGCTCGTGGGTGAGCCCGGTTCAAGTTGTACCAAAAAAGGGAGGAATGACAGTCATCACCAATGAGAAGAATGAGTTGATCCCCACTAGGACAGTGATTGGGTGGAGAATATGCATAAATTACAGGAGACTAAATGATGCTACAAGAAAAGATCACTTTCCTCTGCCCTTCATTGATCAAATGTTGAAAAGATTAGCAGGCCATGCTTATTACTGCTTCCTTGATGGGTACTCTGGGTATAATCAAATAGTGGTGGATCCCAAGGATCAAGAGAATACTTCCTTCACATGTCCATTTAGAGTTTTTGCCTACAGGAGGATGCCCTTTGGGCTAAGCAATGCCCCAGCCACTTTTCAAAGGTGTATGCTTTCCATCTTTTCTGATATGGTGGAAAAATTTTTAGAAGTCTTCATGGATGATTTTTCTGTCTTTGGAAATTCATTTAACACTTGCTTGCACAATTTAACTCTTGTTTTGAAAAGATGCCAAGAAACTAATTTGGTGTTGAATTGGGAGAAGTGCCATTTCATGGTTCCAGAAGGAATAGTTATTGGGCATAAAGTGTCATGTAAAGGTATAGAAGTTGATAAAGCTAAAATAGAAACTATTGAAAAACTCCCGATACCTGTTAATGTGAAAGCAGTGAGGAGTTTTCTTGGACATGCTGGTTTTTACAGGAGGTTCATCAAAGATTTTTCAAAAATAGCAAAACCATTGAGCAATTTACTGATGATTGATACTCCCTTTATCTTTGATGATAACTGTAAACATGCCTTCGAAACTCTAAAGAGAAAACTCATTACAGCACCAATTATCACACCCCCTGATTGGAACTTACCTTTTGAACTCATGTGTGATGCAAGTAACCTTGCTATTGGTGCTGTACCGGGGCAAAAGAAAGACAAGTTGCACCATGTCATATACTATGCTAGCAAGGTGTTAAACAAAACACAGAAAAATTATACCACCACTGAGAAAGAACTTTTAGCAATTGTATATGCATTTGATAAGTTTAAGCAATACTTAATTGGCTCAAAGGTTATAGTGTATACTGACCATGCTGCTCTCAAGTATTTAATGACTAAACAGGATTCAAAGCCAAGGCTTATTAGGTGGGTATTGTTGCTACAAGAGTTTGATATTGAAGTGAGAGATAGAAAGAGAAGTGAAAATCAAGTAGCAGATCACTTATCAAGAGTGCCACAAGAAGCCAAGCAAGATGAACCACAGCAAGTAAATGAGAATTTCTCTGATGAGCACCTCTTCCAAGTTCAACAGACATCTTGGTTTGCTGACATAGCAAATTACAAAGTAAGAAGGAAAATACCTCAAGAATTTTCCAAGCAATAAGTGAAGAAGCCACTCAATGAAGTAAGGAAGTTCTTGTGGGACGAACCTTTTCTATTCAAGAGATGCTCTGATGGAATGATTAGGAGATGTGTCCGTGAAAATGAAATGAAGGACATACTGTGGCATTGTCATGGTTCAGCATACGGTGGACACTTTGGACCAGAGAGAACGGCTGTAAAGGTACTGCAGAGTGGTTTTTATTGGCCAACTATCTTTAAGGATGCTAGAGAGTTTGTTCACTAATGCAATGAATGCCAAAGAGCTGGAGGATTGACAAAAAGGAATGAGATGCCTCAAAATTTCATCCTGAAAGTGGAGCTATTTGACTTATGGGGCATTGATTTCATGGGACCCTTTCCTCCTTCCTACTCTTTCAGATACATCTTGGTGGCAGTGGAGTATGTCTCAAAGTGGGTGGAAGCCATAGCTACAACCACCTGTGATGCACAGATTGTCCTTCAATTCCTTAAAAAGTACATTTTCACTAGATATGGAGTGCCCAAGGGTCTTATTAGCGATGGTGGTGGCCATTTCTACAACAAACAGATGGAAAAACTCCTCCACAAATATGGAGTAATCCATAAAGTGGCCACACCATACCACCCTCAAACTAATGGCCAGGCTGAATTGGCAAATAGGGAGTTGAAGAAGATCTTAGAAAAAACAGTGGAAAGCACAAGAAAAGATTGGGCTAGGAATCTAGAAGATGCACTCTGGGCATACAGGACAGCTTTCAAAACTCCCATTGGAAAGTCCCCCTTTCAGCTATTGTATGGAAAATCATGCCATCTCCCTGTAGAGCTTGAACACAGAGTTTTCTGTGCTACTAAACTCCTCAACCTTGATTCTCAGGTAGCAGGGAAGAAAAGGTTACTACAATTGAATGAGTTGGATGAATTTAGGCTAGAAGCCTATAAAAATGCTAAGACATACAAGGAAAGAGCCAAAAGGTGGCATGACAGGAAGATCTCAAAGAAAGAGTTCAAACCAGGACAGCAAGTACTCCTGTACAATTCACGGCTCAAGATTTTTCTTGGCAAGCTCAAGTCCAAATGGACTGGCCCATATTTAGTGACAAAAGTTTTTCCTTATGGAAGTCTTGAGTTGCTAGATGAAGCTACACAGAGTCATTTCACAGCAAACGGGCACAGAGCACAGCCTTACTTAGGAGGGCAATGGGACAAGGAAAAAGAGGTTCAGAACCTGAGCTAAGCAAGAATGAAGGATGTCAAGCTAATGACAATAAAGAAGAGCTTGTTGGGAGGCAACCCAACCTGAGGTAGTTTTCTTTTCATAACTATTTCAATAAAAAGGTTAATTAACTTTATCTATATTGCAAGAAGCTAAGTTTGGTGTTGCACACCAAAACAATATAAGGGAGAATGATGGATTCTAAGTTTGGTGTTCCACCAAAATCTCATCATAAAAGGCATTCTCACTTCCTGCATAATGCCAGCTTCAAACATTTAGATAAACTAGTTAACTATTTGCTGTTTCATAGTTTTTTGTTTTATTACCTTTAGTTAGGAAAAAGATTTCACAGATAGTTAAATTGTTGCATGAGAAATATTGACAAGGAACTAAGTTTGATGTTCACACACCAAAGCAAGTTCAAGAGCCCATAAACAAGCTTGGCAGATTAACTGGATAATTAAAAGGCTTGAAAAGCAAGCAACGTTTGAGGAGTATGCAAGAAAACAGCCAACAAATTAAAGAACACTTGCATTATAATTCAAAAGGAGCATAACAGAAGGAAGAATGAAAAGCTGCAACCCAACAGGTTGTATTTATACTTAATCCTTGTAGTTATGAAATGTTTTAATTCAGGGATTCCTTCATGCCTTGCTAGAATAATCATTTAGTTGCAAGTAAAAGTACATGCTAAAGAAAGCTATCTGCAATTTTTCTTTAGTTTAAAAGTTATCTGCATAATAAATGTCATCCTTCATTAGCTTAAGTACTTTGCTTTGTTCCCTTGCTGTCTGAATAAAAGAGAGATGTCTTGAATTAGAAAAGTAATTGTTCAATGTTGCAAAAGTTAGAATGAAAGTTAGTGGTGGTATGTGTTTGATTCAATTGTTAGCTCACAAAATAATTGTTGCATAATGACATGTTCCTTGAAGCCTAAACTAGTTTGCTGCTATGAAGCCTTGAATTAATAAAGAATCCCTTGAAAATGAATCAAAACAGAAAGAAAAAGAAAGAGAAAAGCCAAGAAGTGGCAAAGAAATAAACAACAAGGCTAGACACCAATAGCTTGGACCTTAGGACACATGCCTGTGGTATTTTTGTACTAGGATATGCTTGGATAAGTTCTAAGAAGTATTTCAAAACTTGGCCACTTAGATCAACTGATTTGGGATTGCCAACTGAAAGTCCACAATAAAGAGCAACCTAGCTACAAAACACTTAGTTATCCAAAGAGATGCTGGGCATCAATGATCCTAGGAAGAAAAAGGTGAGCCATGTGTCTGTGGTGAAGAAATGTTGAGTGAAATTAAGCCAAAGGCCACTGCAACATTTGCCACCAAGCCTTCAATAAGTAATAAGCTCTCTAAGCAAAAGAATGAAGGAAAAAGCTAACAAGGGAGGTAAGCAAAAAGTAAGGCATTGTAGTAGCAACCTTAGTGAATCTTTGAAGAAACATTGTTTGTTTAACAGCAAGTAATAAATGAGCTACTATTGATCTGCATGAAATCCCATGAACCAAGTTCAACTATCTGCTTAATAAGGACATGTATACTTCTCTATTTCATTCTATCTTCTCTTATGTCTAAGTGCTTGCTTGGGGACAAGCAAGTTTTAAGTTTGGTGTTGTGATGACAAGTCATCTAAGCCTAGTTTCATTAGTCTTTTTCTTTGTTTTTATTAGGTTTTATGCACTTTCTTGCATTGTAAGTAAGTAATTTGGAGTGGAATTGCATATTTTATTAAATCAACCAACCACCCTTTAATTGATACAAAATCATGAGGTTTAAGCAAAAATTAATTGAATTATGAATGAATTTTAAACCTTGTGAATTTGGTGATACTTTGATTGGTTGTTTTGACTACTTGTAGGTGAAGAAAAAAGAAATTAAGAAAAGCGTGGCCTAAGGAATGTGCCCAAAGGAAGCAAGAAGCGTGCCCAAGAGAAGAAAAGCGTAGCAACATTGAGGAAGAAGGAGAGCTAAGTTGAGAGAGTGAACCGAGCTCCACAAGGAAAGAAAGGAGAAAGAAAGGCACAAAGCTCAGTTCACTTAGTTAACTGAGCACCAAAGAAAGCAATGCAAAGACATAAAGCTCAGTTCACTAAGTGAGCTTTATCGGGGATTCTCCAAAAGTAATTCAAAGAAAAATTTCAAGGAGTGAAGCTACAAATTATTGAACCCGTGACCCAAGGAAAGCAAGGAACGCTCCTTGCAAGGAAAATAAGAGAAATTGGCCAAAAAGCTTCCTCCAAGGTTCGAACAAGGGATCTCACACTACCAAGCTTGCAAGGAAAATAAGCCAAGGTGGGTAGGCTGGGATTCGAACCTGGGAACTCCATGGAGAACAAGGGAGGAGCGCTACTTTTGGTGCAAAGAAAATGAGCCAAGATGGCTCTCCCAAGGTTCGAACCAAGGAGCTTCATGAAAGGCAAGGAAGGAGCGTCCACTCTTCCAAGGAAATTTGCATCCATTTGCTTCCACCAGGATTCGAACCTGGGAGCTCGAAGTCCAAAGCAAGGCGCTATAAATGGGGAGCTCAGTAGGTTTTTCCAACTGAGCACTGCTCTTCCCCCATCCCCCACACTTTGGCGCAACAAGAAGCACACCAAGGAGATGTCATGCGCACCTTGACACGGACAAAGGAGCTGTGACACGCACCATGGGGCACACCAAGGCAAGACATAGAGCTCAGTTCAATTTTCCAACTGAGCTCTATTGAAGATTGATAAACCCATATTTCATGAGTTCTTTTGTGCTTAATTAGAGTGACTTATTCAACTCTTCACCTACTTATTCACATTAATTGCATGGTTTTACTTTCCCTTCCTTATTATGTGATGTAAATGAAAAACATGTTTCCTAAGCTTTAAAAATTAATTATTTTAATTACCTTTATTTCCATTCGATGCCGTGATTAGTGTGTTGAGTAGTTTCAGATTTTCTAAAGGCAGAATGACTTAAAGGATGAAAAAGGAAACATACTAAAATGGAAGGAGCAAGCAAAACGGAGCTTTAAAGAAACTGCTATCCACGCGATCGCATGGATGACGCGATCGCGTGCCAAGCACAAATCAGCAGCGACGCGACTGCATGACTGACGCGACCGCGCGCCTTAAGCAGAACGCACATGACGCGGTCGCATGACTGACGCGATCGCGTGGCAAGGAAAAGCTCCAAATGACGCGATCGCGTGACCCACGCGGACGCGTGACAGAGGCCACGCACCAGAAATTACAAAATACGCCCCCAGCGAATTTTGAAGCCCTTTTTGGCCCAGATCCAAGTACAGACAGCATAGACCAGAGGTTATAAAGTGTGGGAATGCATCCATTCAGAGAGAGCTCGCCAATTTCTAGTTTTCATGATTTAGATTTAGTTTAGAGAGAGATTCTCTCTCTCTCTCTCTTAGGATTTAGGACTTCTTCTTGTTTTGGGAGTAACTCTGGATCCAGGTTTTAATGTTCTTTTATTTTAGTTTTACTTCTATTTATTTATTCCAACATTTGAATTGATTATTATAATTTGATTTAAGAATTCTTCCATGTTACAGATAGTTATTTGAATTAATGATAATTGAGGTATTTTCAGTTTATGATTGTTCTCTTTGATTTAAGTTACCATTACTTCCCATCTAAGGATATTTTTATTATTCCAGCAATTTTACTTTTTCCCCTTTTGGTTCTGGTTAAGAATTCAGTAACTCAACAGCTATTAAACTCAACGTAATTGATAATCGTTATATTTCTAATTGAGCTGAACTTAAATAATCCCAACCTTTTCTTAGGAAATAATTAGGATTCAAAGGTCAATTTAATTAGTCCCTTGACTTTCCTTTGCCCTTAGCAAAGGTTAACTAAGTGGAATTTAGATTCAACTTTCATTATTGTTGAGAGAGATAACTAAGTTGGACTTCCAAATTCTCTTACCTTGCCAGAAGTTTGCTTTACAGTATTTATTTATTTTAATTACCATTTACTTTACTTGTCATTCAAATCACTTGCTTCTCACCTTCTAAACCCCGATTACAACCTTTATAACCAATAATAAGAACATACTTTCTTGCAGTTCCTTGAGAAGACGACCCGAGGTTTGAATACTCGGTTAACAATTTTTAAGGGGTTTGTTACTTGTGACACCCAAAACGTTTGTAAGAAAGGTTGATTGCTTGGTTTAGTAACTATACTTACAACGAGAGTTTCTATAACCTCTAAACCATCAATCCTCAGTTCTTCAAAGATCAACTTGAACAAGGCTGGGCGCATCAAATTGGGCAACACAAAAGCACATTGGGCGCTCAGTTTGGTATTTGAACTGAGCCATCCCCTGGGAGGTGCAACTTGGGCCAAAAATCCATTAAAAATCCAAATTAATTCATTTCTTCACCAAATTTTAGAGCCCACCCAAAATCTTAGATCTAAATTAAGAAGTGTATAAATAGGTGTTAGTTTGATTTAGAAGGAACCTTTTGGCTTCTTTGAGAATTTTCATCTTTTGTAATTTTGAGAGTTTTACTTTGAATTTGGATTTCTGAGAATTTGGAAGGAGAATTTATCTCTCTTCTTCTTGGTTCTTGCTTGAGCACTCTTTACTTCTTGTCTTGGATCTTGGGTGGAGAATTGAAGAAATTTTGTTTCAATCTCACCTTGAGATCTCTTGTTTAATCTTTCTGCATAATTCTAAGAAACTTTGATTTATATTTCAAATTCTGTTTACTGCTTCTTCTCTTCTACTTTTTCTGCAATCTACTTTTCCATTTTCTTTTGCAATTGTTCTTGTTGGATCAAGGAAGGATTTGAGATCTAGACTTGTTTTCTAGTCTCTTCCACTCCTGAGATCTTCAATCTCTCTTTTAATTTCTAAAATTGAACTCCATTTACTTTCTGTTTTTAATTCTTCAAGTATTTTACCCTTCTGTTTGAGATCTACTTGAATTCAATTCATCTTTTGCTCTTCTGTTTATTGCAATTTACTTCTTCTTGTTTAAATTCTGCAATCCCAGCTCCCAATTCCTTTTATAATTCAAGCAATTTACATTTCTTGCACTTTAAGATTCAGTCATTTACGTTTCTTGCAATCTAAGCTTCTGCAATTTAAATTACTTGTTCTTTAAGATTCAGCACTTTTATCTTCTATTCTCTTTAATTTACTGCAATTCTTCCCTCTTCCTTTAAATTTCATGCAATTTAGCTTCTGTCAATCACAAACCACTCAAACCAATACTTGATTCGCTTGACTAAATCAACCACTAAACTAAAATTGCTCAATCCATCAATCCATCAATCCCTGTGGGATCGACCTCACTCTAAGTGAGTTTTACTACTTGGTATGACCCGGTACACTTGCCGGTGAGTTTTGGGTGTTAGAATTCGTTTTCCAAATTATCCATCACTTGTTATTTTGTACTCTTGACTTTCTATACTTATTTCTTGTATAGCTATGCTTATGAGTTTTAGATTTCTTCACACGCAAGTAATCTCGTTTTCTGAGCGTTGCTCTTTTTATTTTGCGATTTTGCTTTACCCATTTTTCAAGGCTCCTAGTATACTACCTTCCTTCGACTATTATACATATTTATATTTTATTTTTTAGAGGTCGTAGCGCCTCACCACCTCTGTTTTACATCCTAGGTGTAAAGCTCTGTGTGGTAGGGTATTACATAGGTCATCATCCATTCCTTCATTTAAGTGGGTAAAACTCTTATCCTTAAGCTTTATCCTCCCACTTGAATATGATTTGCTTAAAACGAATTGTCAGCTTAGAGCTCTTTGTGAATTCAAGAGCAAAAGAGAGATGGTTAGTGGTTGAAAACATCATTCTAGGTTCATTAAGGTTAAATCTTTGAAGCTTAGTTTTCATGGTTGGTGTAATGCTCAATTGAGTGGATTTCGGGGGATGTTTGGGTGCTTAAGCGAGAGTTTTGAGTGCTTGACACCCGGTTAGAATCAAGAGAATCAACTAGAAGACGGGTGTAATAATAAGATTTGGAGTCCCATCATACAAGGTGATCATCAATTTTGGGAGCTCTTGACTTGTGTGGAACTTCATCAAGGTTTGGTGCACTTGATTAGAAATTCTGGCAATCACTTGAAGACCAAGCACTAGTGGAAGTTTCAAGATGAGTTTAAGCATAAACCACAATGAAAAGAGCTCACCAAAATGTCCAACTTAAGGACTTTAACTAAAAGTGTTAGGTGAGAGTCACCCCACTATGGTAAATTCTTTATATTTTCTCTTTTGTATATATTGGAGAATAAGTTGAATTTCCAGTTTTTACTTAGGTTTGTTTAGTTTAATTGGTAGTTTGTTTTGTTTAATAAGATTTGATATTGCTTTGGCATCTTAGTTAGGTGTTTGAGATGCTTGGTTTGGTAAAAAAAGTGAAAAAAGTTTTGAAAAAAAAAGTGCAAGCTCGTGCATACACATGCCTTATGCATACGCGCAAACACCAAGTTTTTGACAAAGTCGTATGCACAACCATTTCTTGCATACGCGACATAAGGGGGCAGTGTCAATGGCCCGCGTTGCGTGTATCTTCTCACGCACGCACCATTATCAAGTCATGCGTGCGCATGCATTCAAAATGCCACCCCTTTTGTGCGAATTTTCAATTCGCACACACATAACATAAACCCCTTTCATCTTCTTCTTCATCTTCCCAGTTCTCTCCCAACCACCATACCACTATCACCCAACCTCCATTTTCGACCAGCATTGCCGGCGACCAACAGTGCATACCGCCATCACCACCCTTCTCTCCCTTTCTTCCATCTCTCTTTCTTCTTCATCTCTATGAACAAGGCAAGCCCTCTATTTCCATATCTTCTGGCAAGCTCACTGCCATCAGCACCGCCTCCATTGGTCGGCCACCACTATTGCTGCACTGCCCACATTACTCTTTTTTTCCCTTTCCTTTGTTCAGTTTTCTGCATTTCCAGGTTTTTACCATTACCTTTTTAAATTCTGTTAGTTTAATTGTTAGTTTAATTAGTTAGTTTTGTTAGATTAAAATTAGTTAGATTGTATGTTTTAGTGGATTTCTAGGTTGTTAGGTAGGTTAACTATAGTATGTAGTGGAATTAGGTCTATTTATTTTGTTGCTATGATTGTGTTTGGTTTGGATTTTTTCTAGTATTTGCTTGAATGATTGATGGTTTCATTTTTCCTTTGTTGATTATGTTGAACTTTGCTGCTTTACTCAATTGCATATAATTGTTTGAATTCCCATGAATTAAGTAAAGAATTGCTAAATTCATTTGGAAAATGGTTGATTGAGTAAAATGCTATGATAAATTATTGAACCATGTGGGTTACTTGCTGATTTTGGTTGATTTATGCTGCTAAAATGGCTTATTGTCTTTCATGGTGCATTCTTGATAATTAATGTCAATCGAGTTGAGGTATTATGTTGAAATTGTTTGACATTGTGTTAAACATTGTGATGAAAATGTGCTAAGCTCAATTGACCAATTACTAAGCTCATTTGATTCTTATTCTGCTGTATGATGCCTGAATGTTGTTGCACATGTTAAATTGCCAAATGTGGTGCAACAAGGTTCTTATATACAGTTTTCTGTGTCAAGAAGACCTTGCATACCATGTGGTTTTAAAAAATTACCTCAAAGAGCTTTTCACTGAACAATTTTGGTCCACATTTTGACTTCAATGCTTGTTTCCATTTTGATTTACTTCTATGCATTGAAAGTGAGCCGAATTAGTTTTTAATTGACCAAAATCTATGAAGTTTGATTGGTTGAGGTTTCCTTACCAAATTTTGCAAGTTTGATACATCAATGTCTTATGTAATTCAACTACTTTACTTTATTTATGCATTTACTTGGTTTGAGTTGTCTTAGGCATGAAATTCACCTTTTTGACACCAAGCTTATGAATTTAGTATTGGAAAATATTTTGGTGTTTGAATTGCTATACTTGCTTTGTTTAACATTATTTTTGCTTATTTCATCACCAACTGCTTAAACTTATGCCTAATGACACGTGAACCTTATTTGTTGAATATGTACGCTACACATACCTTTAAACCGCTCATTTTAGAATAAGGCATATTCTGTGAAGTTGAATGTGAGCTTTCCTGTTTTGCACTTTTTGGAGACGTTTTCGAGTTAAGGACCATGTTTGCTATGTACGTAACCGCTAACTTTTCTTTTTCAACTGATTCTTTTCTTTCTCTAAGTGCATAACAACAACATTTCTTACTATCTTTTTGTTAAACAGGCAAATTAACAAACTTTAATTGACTTTGATTGATTGAAGAGTGATTTCTGCTTGATTTTGCTTTGTAATTTCACTTTCACTTCCAATCAATTCTGTTTTCTCCTTTCACCTCACATCTACTTGATTATTGACATTAGTTTTTGTCTTAGGCTTGCTTGCTCATATAATTCTACTTAGTGTGCCTTTAGAATACATTTTATATACCCATTTCCTCTGCTCTTTTTCAGGATGATAGATAAAAAAGGAAAGGGTAAAGCAAAGGCCACTAGCCCGAGTAAGAGGAAGAGAACTCAACAGACTGCTGTATGATGACCCATGTTGAGAGAAAGCTCTAGATCTCCGCTGAGCTGCAAAGGTTTACTGAGCATCGGATCAATCAGCGGGGATGGGTATTTTTAGATGAGGAACTGATAGGAGTGGACGTGTCATGGGTCCGTGAGTTTTACTGCAACTATTACAGAACAACCCTTGACGTAGTTCTCTTCCGCGGCAAGCAGATCTTGGTTACAGAAGAGGTCATTGAAGAGGTCCTCCATTTTTTGCCTTGAGCTACTGAGAAGGATGACTTTCAGAAGACAGATGAGGACCGACTCACTATGGACTTTGACTGGGATGCCGTCCAGAGAGTCATTGCACATCTGGGCAGCCAGTGGATATATGGTACACAGAAATCGGGCCCGAGAGCCATCGCCATCAAGTATCTTACTATTGAAGCCCGGTTATGGCATCAAATCCTGTCCAATTATGTGATGCCAAGTACTCATGAGACAGAGCTTACTGCAGACATGGCAATACTGATCTGGTGTGTCTTGGAGAATAAGCAGTTTTACCTTCCAAGACTCATTAGAAAGCACATGGGCTGGATACATCACATCGGCAACCTAGCATTCCCATGTCTGATTACTTAGCTAGGTCTTAGAGCTGAGGTAATTCGGGAGGATGCAGATGAGAGATCGACAATCGCCAGTAGCAAAAGGATCATTCCACATGACAACTGGTTAAAGGATCTGCCATCCACCCAATGCCGAAGCCGCAGCAGGGCAGGCACATCTGGGGCAGGTACTTCATCAGCTAAGCAGAACCACTACCAACACCAACAACACCACCATCATCATCACAGCCTATATAATCAAGTTTGTGGTTGTCCCGATAGAAGATCTTTAAATTAGGTCCGAAATACTTATCAGTATTGATAATAAATAAATTATTTTTAAAATAATTTCTTGGCAGAAGTTTAATTTTTCATAAATGAAAAGATTCTCTAAATATATAGAAATAAAAATGCATCTGGCTCTATCAAGTATAAATTTCCCTATAAAATAATCTATTTTATTTGTAATATAGATCAGATATATAGACTTTGTTCCCAAAAAATATAGATAGAAATTTTCTTTTTAACTATATTGCTATCTACTATAAAATTAAACGTAGCGGCATATATAGATTTGGTAAGAATATACTATAATTTTATAATTTATTGTTAATGAATTTCTTAATTATTGGTTTATCATAAATATTTATTTAATATTTTTCTAATTTTGAACTAAAATTGTGTAATTCAGAACTAAAAATTAATAAAACAAAACAAAAGAATTTCAGAAAAAGAAATACCTTCTATAAAATTTTTAATTGATATCATTTCATTACAAGTCAAAGATTCAATGAATAATTGTGCATTAACTAAAGTTAGACAATTCTAATTCTTTTATACTCTTATTCCTTATGCTTCTATATAAGTAGATGATGTTAATGCACTAAGTTCATTCGAGTGAAGTTGATGCTGAGTTGAGTAAGCATTAGTTCAGATTTTTCATGTTTAATATCATCCCTTTTTAGCTTGGCATCACCTTGCTCAAATTCAGCTACTTGAAAAGTTTCGAAGTTCACTAAAGAAGATATGACATTCGCATATGTTGACAATGTATATAGATCCATAATTTGAAAGAAAATTAAATATAACATTATTAATAAAATATTTGTAGCAATTAAAGTTTAGAGTTTCACTAAAATTAAAGAAAATACTACTTACTACTAAAGTTTATTAGCATTTTTCACTAAGCAGTTAACTTCAAATTCTAGCCACCAACTCATTCACATTTAAGACTGAGAGCATTGTTTTAAATTTCTGAGCTAGTTGTGTAGTTAGCATATTTTGCTCATAGCATGTTTTACAGATGACTAAGCTTAAATTTTGGTTTAGAATATCCAAGAGTTTCCTAAGTTATTAGCATAACAGCTAGGTATCATAGACAAAGATAAGATAAAAATAAAACAATCAATATATAAGAGTGAAAAGTCGTTTGATAATGAGCATAATAGAATTCTATTAAATTCAAAATAAAACAATTAGGCTAACAATAGAAGCATATACCATAATTGATCCTTTAACAATATGTAAATAAAAATGATCTTTCAAACATAAAATAAACTTAAATTACAGTTGAAGCAGCCATAATTATCTAGTGCATAGGAATATCCATTAGACTGCATAAAGCAATTTGGGATTTTTTATGTTAAAAGATTTTTTATTTTTTGAATTTTCAAAACCAAACTATAAAGTTATAATTCACTATACATATCAGACAAAGTATAAAATTATGCAAACTTTATGAGTAAGACACTATTTTTCAATAGGAGTAAGAGACTATCAATACAAAGAAAAATAAAATATAGAACATGATATTGAAAATTTTAAGTTCTCCTAACATAATACATAATACAGGACATAAGGGACTTTTTAAAACACTAGCTAAATTCTATTTTAGCTTGAGTCAAGTGCCTGTTTCAATTTGTTACTAAAGGCAAACAGATAATATACTCAACAAAGCAAATTACTTATTTTTTACAATAGCAAAATGAAATTAAAATGGAACATATATAGGTCTTTGGTGATACCTCTCTTTATTTATCATAGACAAACAAGTAAATCTAGGTAACTCCATCCGATTCAAACAAATGATAAAGCACAGAATCTAACAAACCCCAAAACATACAAAAAAAGTTAATAATTTTGGTAAAAGTTGCATGGTGCCTCTGAAAAGGTGGATCATGGAGAACTAAAAGATGGAGAAGAACACATCGCAAGAGTCTCAGCAGTGTCAAAGGTAGAGAACATAGCCACTTAAGCGTGGAAAAAATATCTGTACACAAGAGGATGAAGTCAATAGAAACTAAGATATGCTGAGAAAGAGAAAGAAGAAAAAAGGTAGTAATAGAGATAATGGAGGAAGAAAAAATACGGAATAAAGAACAAGAAGAGGAAAAAAAATAAAAGGATAATTTTGTTATTTCAAATCTTTTTTGTTGATCCTTTATTTTTAATATAATATTTATTTAATCTTTTTTAATAATTTTAATATGGTTGGTTTTTTTTGTTAATTAAAATCTCTTGATAATTCTTTGACACTAATTTTCTCATTATTTTAACTGAGACATAAGCATGCAAAGACTTAAAAGAGGAATAAATAGCCAATCTAGATCAATCTTACACCAAAATAACGATAATAACCATTCTCAATCATGCTCTGTGATTTTATATTAAATATGGCAATCACGTTAAAGTTTAACAGAATCTAATAACTAAAAAAAAGGTTACTATTGTGTTATATTTCACCGTAGTTTTATAATTGATATATGGATTACATTATAGTATATATACATGAGAAACTAATCGATTATTTTCAATCAAAACCCCACATCCAATTGTTCTAGATAGCTAGGTTTATTATATTCTTTGATAGACACAAATCCATGGCTTTTGCAAAGAGCATTAGTGTTATAGTGGTATTCTCTTTACTATTGGTAACCGCAATGGCCCAAAGCTGCAAGGTTAGAGCACCTCCCCGGGTGAGTAGTGAAACACATGCTTTGCATTAAAGCACACTTTTCTGCTTTTTAATATTAATCGTTTTAGATGTTTGTTATTCTTATACTTTTATTAAAAAACTTAATTTTAGATGTTTTTTTATAGTGGGATTTTTACAATACCGTCAATTAGTTGGTAATTTTTAACCGTAACAACATAATCACCACAAAATACCTTATTTAATTTATATTTTTGCGACAATTGTATATTTGTTGTTATTACTACACGTTACAATGACAATTATAAGATTTTTGTGATTATTAAAAAGGTTTTTATCAGCAATGGTATAATTTCTGTTAAATTTTTTAGCGATAAAATATAAAATGGTCGATATCCAATTGCCAATAAATATACTAACAGTTGTTTTTATTGTTGTTAAAAATAAATAAATAGCCACTAAAAATAATTTTTCTAGTAGTGATAAAATTAGAGGTGTCTGTTAAATTAAGGGTGTCATTATCTATTGTTTATATATGATTCAAAATCAACCATTTGTTTTGATCCTTTACACTTTTTAAGTTTTTATTTTAAATTCTTTACGTATAATTCTAAGATGTTCGATGTTACTTAACTGATTCTTTAGAGAAATATGTTATTGAGTTTAACTGTTGCATATTGTCATATTGTTCTCTAATTTAATGTGTGTAAAAAATTTATGAGAACTGAGTAGATGATTTGTAACTATTTGTGCTGTTATACTAAACATAATCTTATCTTAGCTTGTTAGGTAGAATGAATTTGTCTAAAATTATATATCAAATCTAAAAATAAAATAAAAATGGTTCACATCTTTCTCTATTCTATTATTATGGGTGTAAACAAAATATTTGGTAACTAAAAGAATTTAACTTAAAACAATCAAAAGTTTTCTTTTCTTACATTATTAATTAATTTAAATAAATGATATTTAAGATCGCCGAACAACTTCAATCAAGTATAATTTATAACAGTGAATATAAATTCTTACACTTGCATTCTAAAGATGCAATTCTATCCAAGGATTAGTGCTACTGTTACACGATCAATGTTAATTAAAATCATTAAATGTAATTAATTATAAATGATTCAATATCTTTTAATTTATTGCACAATTTCTTTTATTATTTTTATTTTTAAATATCCAATTTTACCTGCACTTAGTTATTTATTTTGTAAAATCTCAAATTATATTTTTTCTATGTTTCTTTGGTGATCAATCTAACAATTTTCTTTTTATTATTATTATTGTTGTTATGTAAATTAGTATATGAAATTCAACCACCATAACATCTAAAAATAATTAATCTGACATCCAAAATTTTTAATTTGGAATTATATTTCATTAGTAATATTTTATGACATTTAAATTTGTCGTTAACATAGAGCCTTGGTTAAATGGTGCCCATTATTGTTTCACATTTTTATATTTTTTGTTTTTATTGTTTATTTTATCTATAATCTCTTTTAAGTATAACTCATTTTATTATTTTCTTTCATATTTTATTTCTATTTTTTACTTTATAACAATCAATATATAAAAGTATATTTTATAATAGAATTTGTGAAAATATTTTTAAATTAACATCCATAATCTCACATACATAATATCTATAATTTCATAACTCATTTTATTATTTTCTTTCATATTTTATTTCTATTTTTTACTTTATAACAATCAATATATAAAAGTATATTTTATAATAAAATTTGTGAAAATATTTTTAAATTAACATCCATAATCTCACATACATAATATCTATAATTTCACATTCATAACATCTATAATTTTATACACATAAGATCTAAAATTTTAGACATCTAATTAATATCTATATATAGTTAAAAGAATTTTTACAATTAATATTATCCAATTCTAAACTATATATA
>NC_029792.2:109742831-109750087 GCF_000816755.2 Arachis ipaensis | reverse complement strand
AAAATATAATTTAACTTCTAAAATTCAACGAATATAACATCTAAAAGTATTAAGTCTAACATCCAAAATTTTAATTCTGGAATTATATCGTAATATATTACCACTATTCGTAACATTTAATATTCATTTACGGCAACATTTGAAAATTACTTATAACATATGAGACATACTACTTTTTCTAAAATTATAATAAAATTGGAGTTAAGTGAATTTGTCAAATAAATATAAAAAGATAAGGGGTTTTTTATTCGATTTTAGGATTGTGGGATGCATAATCACACTTTAAATAAGGAGCGAAGATTTTTGGTTGGGTTAATTAAATGTATTATTTTGAGAGTGATTTTGAATTTAATTCTTGATAAAAGAGGTGAAAAATTTTAGGATATAATTTCGGAAAATTTTATATTCTTTTTTTAATATAATTTTTTTGTTTTATTAATGATTATTAATGTATTGCACGCGCTATATATGTGACTGAATAAGTATTTTAATATATTTCAAAGCCATAATTATAAGTTAAATCTATTAATTGTTTGGCTTTTAATTGTGGATACTTTATTGGCAGTGTAGCACTACCATGGTTGTAATTACTAACATATACATTACATGTGACAAAATCTAAAAATAATTTATAGAATTGACAAAAATTAATATCATACTCTCCAATATAATGTGAATTTAATTTTTACGATTGATACAAGAAATATTTTAATGAATAATATATAAGTACTTTTATAAATTTAGGTGTATATTTTGATCATAATGATTGATGATTTGTCTATTTTTACTAAACGTGAGAGAAATAATTGAATAAATTGTTTTCTTTAGTCTTTACCCCAATGCATGATTGTGTATTTTTAAATAAGATTTTACTTACAAAATAATACGATTAAAAATCATTTAATTTTGCAGGATTTCAATGATGATGCTTCTGGTGTACCTACTGATAGTGTTGTTCCTGATACTCCAGATCAGCCATTTACATATTCTGTCACAGGCCAGGCTTCTCCAATGGCGTTTAATTTTCCAATTCAACTATGGCTTCCGTTCTCCATTTTCTATATGTTTTTCTTCTTAGCAATTTAATTAAGGAGTTATTTATGTGATGTTCTTATATTATTGTTGATTATTGTAAAGAGTATGAGAGAATGAGCTTAGTTATTATTGATCGTAAAATGAATAAGTATTGTTTTGGTCTCTAAGATTTAAGGTCAAAATTAAAATCGTCTTTAATCTTATTTTGGATTTAAAATCGTCTCTAAATTAAAGTTAAAATTGTTTTTAAAATTATCTTTTTAACTATTTTACCCTTATTCCATCCCATTAATCCTATTCTCTCATCTCTCTGACCTATCTTCATCTCCTTCACTCAAATACACCCAGATCATCATTAGTATCATCTTCTTTTTCTTAAACTGCTACTCTTCAACGGCGATAACGGCAATCGATCCTACTGCCACCACCATTGAAAGAAGAGAGAGAGAGAGAGAGAGCTCACGTCGCAACCGCTGTCATTGGTCTTCGAAATGGTCACTGGAAAAGGGAGAAAAGGGAGATCTGAAACCGAGAAAAGGGAGATCCGAAATTGGAAAATGCGAGGAACACGACACTACCACCACCATCACCTCCCCAACGACGGCGCGAAACACGATAAGGGCAAGGGCCAGGCGCGACGCTACGAGGGCGACAGTAAATCGCGGCGTTGCGAGGGTGACGGTAAATCACGGCGCTGCAAGGGCGATGGTGAGTCGCGACGACGACAGCCAGGCGACGCGGCGAGGCTTCCTTTTCTCTAAGTCTCTACTTCTCTTTCTCTCTCTCTGATTGACGATTTCGAACACTCTCTCCCCCTTCTACATGCTTTCTTCTTTCGACGGTGGTGGCAACAGCACCACCATTATGTCATTTGAATGTCCTTTGAATATTGAATGTTGTGTTATTGTTGATTTGAGTGTTATGTTATTGTTGATAATGGATTCTTGAATTTGAATGTATGTTCTGTTGTTATTGTTGTTGTAGAAAGAAATGGCTAATAGTGAAAATAAGGAAGTGGCGGTGGTGAATGCAGAATGAACGGTGGTCGTGGGGAATACAAAATGAATAGTAGTGCAGTTGGGGGTATTGTTGTCTTTTAAATAATTATTTTATTCAAAAAGAAGATTTTAATACTAAATGAAACATTGGGGATGATTTTAAATTCAAAATAAGGTTAGAGACGATTTTGATTTTGACCCTGAACCTTAGGGACCAAAACAGTACTTATCCCATTATAAAAATGGTGAAAACCGAATTAGCTCACTCAATCGTGTATTTATGTATACAGGGTGATAATCTAACTAACTCTGTATCTAGTCTAACTAATTAAAATAACTAATTCAGGCCTAGCTAACTTGTTAAGTTATAATAGACTGTACAAGTATATGCTATGGATCTCCCATCAAGTTAGAGCATACATGTTGTATGTTCCTAACTTGGCCATGAAAAATTTGAACTGGCTCGCTGGGAGAGCCTTGGCAAGTAAATCCGCAAGTTGATGCTTGCTTGGGACACGGACAAGTTTGATGATTCCCGCTGCCACTTTTTCTCTAACGAAGTGGCAATCAATTTCAATGTGCTTGGACCTTTCATGCAAAGTCAGATTGATGGCCATTTGAATGGCAAAGACGTTGTCAGAAAAAAATCATTCCTGAATTCACTTCGACATGCATGAACTTGAGAAGGACAATGATGGACAGAACTTCATAGAAAGCGTTGGCTAGAGCTCTGTACTCTGCCTTTGTTGAGCTCCTCGAAACTACGTCTTGCTTTTCACTCTTCCATGATACTAATGAATCCCCTAAAGAACGTGCAATAGCCGGTCATGGACCTGCGTGTGTCGAGGCAGTTGCCCCAGTTAGCGTCCGTGTACATGGAGAGGTTGAATTTGGATTTGGATGAGAAAAGTAATCCCTGGCCACGTGCTGCCTTCAAATACCTGAGGACATGGTGCACAGCTTCGAGATGAGGGGTTCGAGAATTTGCCATGTATTGAGCCAGTTTTACCACAACAAAAGTGATGTTTGGCCGAGATATAGTGAGGTACATGAGACGGCAAACTAATCTCGATAGCTCAAAGCATCAGGAACAAGATCACGTTCGTCAGCTCTAAGTTTCAAGTTAGCATCCATGGGTGTATTGGCAGGTTTAGACCCTAAGAAACTAGTCTCCTCTAGTAATTGGAGTGTATATTTTCGATGACTCAGAATAATCCAATCTTTTGATCTGGCCAGCTCGAGACCAAGGAAGAACTTGAGGTCACCCAAGATTTTAAGCTTGAAGATGGATTGAAGCTTGTGTTTTACATTGTCCACCGTTTCTTGTTTGGGAGCAGCGATGATGATATCATTCACATACACAATGAGATAGGTAGTTGCTTCACCCTCTCCTAGAGCGAAAAGAGAGTAATCCTGTCTACATTATGTGAAGCCATGGTCGGTCAGTGTGTTGAAAAACTTAGTGAACCACTGTCTTGACGCTTGTCGCAGCCCATACAAGGAGTATGTAAGTTTACAAACTAACCCTTGTTTCCTCTAAGGATGACCCAAAGGCAATTCCATGTAGAATTCCTCATCAAGTTCACCATTGAGGAATGCATTATTTATATCCAGTTGTAGGAGGCTCCAGTTCTTGATTGCAGTGATGATAAGTAAGGTTCTCACAGTGGTGATCTTTACCACGAGACTAAATGTGTCCTTAAAATCAATCCCGACTTGTTGAGTATATCCCTTTACCACCAAACGTGCCTTGTATCTCTCTAACGACCCATCTGTCTTTAGCTCTTTGTACATCCAACGACAAGCAATGACTTGCTTATCTGGTGGTAAAGGCACTAAGACCCAAGTGTTGTTGGCTTCAAGCACATCAAGTTCCTCGTACATAGCCTGTCTCCATTCTTTGAGCTAAACTACCTGGTGGTAAAATTGAGGTTTAGGTATGGTGTCTAATTGTGCAATGGAGTTAAGGTATATGAGGTTAAGGTGATGGTTGCTAATGTGATTGGCTAAGGGATAAGGAGTAGAGGTGTGACAGTCGTAGTCATTGAGGTAAGGAGGAGGTTGAATTTGTCTAGTTGATTTTCTTAGTTGTTTAGGTTGGAAAGTGATGGTGTTTGGTGTTGGTTCTTGATGTTGAGGTTCTAGGTTTATGACAATTGGAGTCGGCTGTGAGAATGGAGATGGGATGTGATCAAGAATGGGTTTAGGAAGTACAAAGTCATTGAACAAGTCCTCATCAGACTGCAAATGAGGTATGGTACTGAAAGGCATAACATGTTCATGAAAAATTATGTCTCTTGAGATAAAAAATAAATTACTTGGTTCTAAGGTTGTAGAGTTTGTAACCTTTGTAACCAATTAGATATCCAATAAAAGCTAAGGGATCAGCTCGAGGACAAATTTTAGTTTTAGAACTAGAGGTGTTTGCTGCATATGCTAGGCAACCAAAATTTCATTAGGCATCATAGTTGGGAGTCTTTCCAAACATTAGTGCAAAGAGAGACTTAAATTGTAATGGTTTGTTTCGGATTTGATTGATTAGGAAAGCTGCAGTAATGATGCACTCCCCCCAAAAGGAAATAGGGACTTTTGATTGAAATAATAAGGATCTAGACACATTCAACAGATGCTGGTGCTTTCCCTCTACAACAGCATTTTGTTGAGGTTGATAAGGGCATAAGAATTGATGTAGGACTCCTTTCTTCTGTAGAAACTCATTAAGCACAAGTTTCTTAGCATTGTCAGACTTGAGACATTTGATCTTAATGCCAAACTGAGTGTCAATTAGTGCAAAGAAATCATTTAAGCAACCTGTGGCGTCAGATTTATTATTCAACATATAAATCCAACAAAATCTGGTTGCATTATCAATAATGGTTAGGAAGAAATGTTTTCCATTATAAGTGGGAGTATGATAAGGTCCCCACACATTACAATAAAGAAGGTCAAAACCATTAGAAGATATATTATTATGTGACTCAAAGAGAAGCTTCTTGAATATAGCTAGATCGCAAATTTCACAAGTATGACAACCTGATTTATTTGACAAATGCAAAATACTATCCAAGTGTTGTAGAATGTTAGAAGATACATGACCAATACGTGTGTGCCATAAATTTGGACTGTACAAATTTATTGAGATAGAATCAGTATGAGAAATATGACTAGAAAGAAAGGAATTTGAGAAATTTGTGAACCATGCAGCACTGAATTGGTTGGAATTTCTACTTTTAAGATGTAAAGTCCTTGTTGCAAATCACCATTCCCAATCATCTTCAAACACTTGTTGTCCTGAATAGTGAAGTAATTAAAACCAAGAGTGACAGTGATTGTGGAGTTAGCAAGAAAGGCTGAAAATCAAAGTAAATTGACACGAAACTTAGGGACATAAAGCACATTTCAGAGAGAGATATGCTTATTGAGAGTAATTAAATCTATGAAATTGAAAGAGAAAATGTCACCATTAGGCAAGGAGATAGAAAATTTTTTTGAAGTATGTATTGAGGTGAATAAAGATAAATCACAAACAATGTGAATAGTGACACCACTAATCAAAGATCCAAGAATTATGAGATAATTTTGACCTTAACATGGATGCGTTGAGAATAATACCTGCTGGAGTTAAAACTTCAGTTGATTTATTTGATGAAATTGCTTGGATCTTATGATTATTCAGCAAGGTTAGGAGCTGTTGAACTTATGTTGGAGTTAAATTTGGGCTAATTTGTGCATCTGAAATGGACTGAGATGTGGAGACATGATGAACCGAAGGCTTCATGTTCCTTTCTTTGCCAAAATTTGGAGGGTAACCGTGAATTTTGTAACATTTATCGATGTTGTGCCCAAGAATTCCACAGTGCGAGCAGAGGGATCTATCTTTCTTCACCATGCCTCTGTCGCAACCTTGAGATTGTGGTGATTGCTGATTTCTCGCCAGAAAGGCTACTTGGTTCTATGAAGTAAAATTGAGTGAAGCTCCTATTGCCCTATGTTTCTCATCTTGTGTCACAAGAGAAAGTACTTTGTTCATTGTGGGAAGAGTTTTCAAGAGCAAGATTTGCCCGTGAATCTATGAAAAGGATTCATCAAATCCCATGAGAAAATAGTGAACATACTCAGCTTAAAGAAACCTTTGCATGGTGCGTGTATCACCGCAATTGCATTGCACCGGGAGATATGAGTTCAATTATTCCCAAAGAACCTTGATTCTCATGAAGTATTGTGACACAGACATGGCACCTTATCAAAGATTCATCAAGTCCCGCTTCAATTCGAACACGTGAGGGCCATTTCCATGTTGAAAACGCTCCTTCAAATCATTCCACAACTCTGCTACAGAATTTGTGTACACGAGAGAGGTAGCAATTTTTTTTGTAACAGAGTTTAAAATCCACGTGCTTATTACATCATTCACGCATTGCCAGTTCTCAAATTTCTCTAGTTTGGTGGTTGTATCTGGTTTAGTTACCAATCTAGTGATGAAGCTAAGCTTACGTTCAGCATTGAGGGATTTCTGCATCACGCGGCTCTAAAAATGATAGTTGTCCTCAGCGAGTTATTGAGTGACCAAGATCAGACCTGGTTGATTAGCAAAAGAGAGGTTATAAGGATCTACAGCCATTGATGAAGCTAAAGAAATCGCAGATGAAAATGAAGTTGGCTACGCCAAGGATGGTGAAATTAAGAGAAAAATGACGCTTCTTTCTAAGTCTCATTGATTGGAATCGCTGTTTCTACCAAGAGCAGAGATGAAACACGCGCATTCTCATCAAAATCAGTTGTGTGAGTCATGGAAAGAAGAGTAGAAAGTTCAAGAAAAAATTGCTTCTGATACCATCTTGAATACTATAAAAAATGTGAGAGAATGAGCTTAATTATCATTGATTGTAAAAATGGTAAAAACTAAATTGGCTCACTCAATCGTGTATTTATGTATATAAGGTGATAATCTAACTAACTTTATTTCTAGTATAACTAATTAATATAACTAATTCAGACCCTAACTAACTTGATAAGTTATAATAGGTTGTACAAGTATATGCTATGGCTAATAATTGTTATTGTGTTATTCAAGAGATAGGGTCATAGTTCAATTTAGCTTTAGGAGAAAACTTTTTAATTTTAATCTTAGTTTAGAACCTTAACATATATATTATAATATGTAATTGAAGGTTATATTATATATTCCCGTATTATTTCTTAGATTTTAATGAAAATAAGGAT
>NC_029792.2:109726852-109742656 GCF_000816755.2 Arachis ipaensis | reverse complement strand
ACTAAAACATAAAATTTGAATTTATATTCTTATTAGTTTTATTTTTTTATATATATTTTACTTCAGTGTAGATAGTAAAATCTCTTTCCGATTTCTGTTCTTTTTCAATTTAGACAATTCACACTTTAACTATTGAAAAATGATAATTCACTCTCTATCCTTCTTTTTCATTAGATGCATAAACCTTTCTATAAGAATCTCCAATAAAAAATAACCAAAAATGCTTACATGTGACATTAGCTTGTATGATATGACTTTCACATGTCTTATATACGGATGATAACCATTTGATTGAGACTGTTTTTACCTATATAATCATCAAAATGACTATTTGATTAGGACATTATTTTAATAATTATGTAGGAGCTAAACAGTTCCAATCAAATGATTATCATTTACGTAGAACTGATAAAGATTAGGTCATACAAATTATGTCATATGTAAGTATTTTTTGTTATCCTTTTCTAAAAATTCTCATAGAAAGGCACATGCATCTAATGAAAAAAAATGATAAAGAGCATATTGTTATTTTTCAATTATTAAAATATGAATTTTCTAAATTATAAAAGGATAAGAACTGAAAAAAAAATTTACTCTATATTTTTATTGACATTTAAGTTTTAATGCTAAAAATAATAGAAATTATGTAGTATAACTATTCATATTATATTCTTCTTCCTCAATTTCATTGGCAAAATTAAGGTAGAGATATACAATTTTAATTTTACTCTTATTATCTGCAAAATTGTATTTTTCTTTTATTTTACAAAGTCAACCTGCAAAATTGAACTATTTGTCGAAATTGAGATATAGTGCACAAAAATATAACTCTTTCTACTATCACTTAAATTAAAAAATATGAATTTTTTATTTAAATGAAAAGCCCCAAAATTTGGTAGTTGATAAAATCCTAAAGAATTTGGTGTCTTACTATTTTCCAAGATTGTTTGCTGGGAAAAAAGATAAAAACAAAATAATTTTTTTCTAAAATCATTCCATTCATGAAATGAAAGAAACATATTGGTGTTCATATATGGGACAAGCAAAAAAAAATGGGAGACTCTCAATATTCTACTATAGAGGTAACATCATATAATAATATAATAAGAGAAATAAAAAAAAAGTAAAATGCTCATCAATTAGGAATTGGGGATTTGTTAAAACTCCTTCTGCAGCTTCAAAGTCGACATCATTATCTCTTCCACACTAGTTGATACATTAATTATCAAAGATAAACTTGTTCCTAGCCTTCCATAAGGACCAGCTCAAAATCACTATCATCATCCTTTGAGGAGCTATTGGATTGGGTACGCAAGACTCCCATTCTCAAGTTTCACTTAACATAGAAATTAGAGTCTTTGATGCCCCCTTCTAGCAACCGGTAAGTCCATTTTTGACCAAATCTCCATTGATTTCTCACAATAGAAGATGCAATGATTGATTGTTTCTAGGAATTATAAGCATTTTCGACAGGTAGGTTGAATCAATGGGATGCAGATAATGAAGCTTTTGCAACACTGTAATCTTTTCATGGAAGCCCTTCTAGAGAAAAATCTTAATCTTCGCTAGAATTTTCAGCTTTCACAGTTCTCGCCACAAGTTTCTTTGTCTCATAATCTCTGGCCAAAATTCAATGTGAGGATGCGAGAACCCATAAGCCACACGGTACCCCGTACTCACTTCATACAACCACTTTTATTAAAGGCCCAATAAATTTTATCTTTTCCACCCCCAATTGTTGTTGCTAGCACACGCTGACTAGTGCCCTTAGAAAAAATGCTTCTAATTAGAGTTTGATTCCATAGACCATTAGAAAGTATTAAGTCCTTGACCATCAACAGTGGTTGATTTTGTAGATTGGAAGCTTCAGATGGAGGGACAACACAAGGATGTGGAGGAGCAAGCCAAGGATCGCTAATGATTCAGATACTGGACCTATCACCAACTCGCCAATTAGTCCCTTTTCAACAACCTTACACCTTTCTAATATGCTACGCCACCCCCATGAAGGTACTGCTCCAATCTCTGCATTCATTATAGAATTGTATCAAAAATATTTATGTTTGAGGTATTTAGATAGGAGTGATTGTGGCTGAGAGACAACTTTTCAACATTGTTTTCCTAATAGCGCCGAATTCTGAGCCCCTAGGTCCTTAAAACCTAGTCCACCTTCCAATTTGGTCTTGTCATAGTATCCCAACTAACCCAATAAATTGGGATAGCCTCCCCACTAGCTTTGATTAGAACATGCCTGCCTGAAGAGGAGAGAAATTTTCTTTTCCACCTTTGAACTCGCTTCCTCACCTTGTCCTTGATTTCTCTGAAGGTGGCCTTATTTTATTTTTGGACTGTAGATAGAAGACCCAAATATTTATCCTGTGCATCAATATGAACAATTTTCAATTTTTGAGCCAATAGTAATCGAGTAGCAGGAGGAGTATTATTACTAAAGAATAGAGCTAATTTATGCAAATTAAGTTTTTGGCCATTGAACCCCTCGTATGACTGAAGATGACTGATAATATTTTCACAACTGTTTTATGACGCTTTGCAAAAAAGGATTAAGTCATCCGCAAACAATAAATGATTAACAGTAGGACATCTTCGGTTGATCTGAATACTACTACAAAGAAAGCCATGGTTTTTGTTCTTATTTTCACTTCTTGTTGCACCACTACTACTACAAAGCTCACTTTCAGAATGTTTGGAAACAACGAGAAGGAAGGAGATTTATTTTATAGAAGGTTAGGAGGAGGGGAACAATTACCCTTCATGCATAGGCCACACATGTCTTCATTTTCCTTTCTCATTGCTCACGGAAAGGCAATCAACAATATCTACAGCTGGTCCATATATGCATGTCGCTTCTCCGGTATCTCACTAGAGGCATGAAGACAATGTTAGCAACCCAAAAATTACAAAAAGTATAAGTTACCATACCCGAGTTCAACTACCCACTACGCCACTCACATGCACATTACCAACAATAGCCGAATATAATCAATAATTTTTTGCTATAATTTTATATATAAGATAATCACAAAAATATTGGTTTTAAGAATCATGAATATGCTAATTGATATTATATCATTAACTTATAGTATGTTTGTATGTAGCAAACTTATTTAAGATAATATTGATCCTAAAAAAATTGTGATAGTCCAACAAGCATACCACAACTTAGAGAAAAAAGGAAGCAAAAGGTCAAAAAATATGTTTGTCAACATTATAATTTTTTAAAAGATCAGAAAGTTTTCATTACCATCTTAAAGTAATCAAAGAATTCGCTTGGAACACTCTTAACATTAGAATCCATGACCTAGTACAATTTTATTATCTTAATAATGTTATAAAATCTAATATCCAATCTATTGGGTACCAAAGTAACAGAACATATTAACATAATTAAAACTTGAAAATGAGAAAAGGGATAAAATTGAACACAATAATTTTGTCTTTAGAGAATTTTAGGAATATTATGACTAACTCAAAAAATTACATGCTCTCAATTATAAGGAAAACATTATAACACTCCTTTATATGTATATAAAAATAACACACTCATTAAAATTTATTACACATTGTTTGTTGCACTCTCTCATTCACACTACACATTCACTCACTTTTGTATCGTTGCACCTTTTATTCGCACTCACACACACAACACTCACCAATATACATACATATATTTAGAACATCCATTTCATGGTTTGTTATTATTATACTAGTGCATGCTTAACATGCTTAATATTATTATATTTATTGGTGATGCATGTCAGTACTTGAAAAATTTTACACCAAAAGCATTTCTATCATATATTGTAAAATATTTTCTCCTTTTAATAATAATTTTGCATCTTCACAATCTCTCACTCAAAATTATTTTGGTATATTCATAATGCTTGAATTTTTAGTAGACCAAGAAGATCTGCACCAATTAAATTTATCTGTATTTACTGACTTTGTCATAATATCCACAAAGTTATCATGGTGTGAATTTTTTGTATATCCACTCTTCCATCCTCCACTACTGTATGAATAAAATGATAGTGAACGCCTATATATGTATTTTGTCCTTGAATAAAAAGTTGGATTCCTTATATTATGCAAGGCACTCTGACTATCACAGAATATCAGAATCATTTACTGTTTGTGCCCAAGTTCCTCTAATAGATTTTGCAACCAAATTGCTTTCTTACAAGATTGCGTAGCTGCCATATATCTGTAGTAGGCAATGCTACAACAAATTTTAGCTTGGATAACCAGCTTACTGCTCCTCCAACAAGTGAGAACATATAGTCTATAGTGAATTTCTTTTGTCAATATCTCCTGTGAAATTCGACTCAACATAACCTTTGATAGTAAACTCAGATATAAACTCAGATCCTCCAAAATATGATACAGTATCTCATGTTCCTTTGATGTATCTTAGGATCCTTTTCACAGCACTCGAGTGCTCTTTTCCTGGATTAGCCATGAATCTACTAACCAACCCGATAATCTGGTCTAGTACAGATCGTGGCATACATAAGACTTCCCACTGATGATGTATACTGTACCCGAGATATTTCCATCTTCTCTGCTTCATTGCTAGGGCACATATCCGAGGATAATTTAAAAATAATAGGAAGTAGGGTAAAGATTGGCTTACACTCTTGCATGTTGAACCATCGCAAGTCCTTCCCTAAATTATTCGTTTCAGACATCCAAGTACTCCTATATTTTTTATCTCGGTTAATTTATATCCCTAAAATCTTATTTGCAGATTTCAAGTCCTTCATATCGAACTCCCTAACCAATTGAGCCTTCAATTCTTGGATATGATCTTTGTTGGGACCTACCACTAACATGTCATCCACGTACAACAACAGAATAATGAAATCATTTATAATACATATAATGGTCCGACTGTAGTCTATTGTACTCAAGGCTAACAATGAAGTAATCAAATCTCTTTTACCAACACATCGGCGCCTGCTTTAAACTGTACAGAGACCTACAAACTAATTTTTCTTTCTTAGTTCCTCAAAGCCTTCTGGTTAGAGCATATAAATCTCTTCTTCAAGTTCTCCATGAAGAAAAGTGGTCTTTACATCTAATTATTCTAAATAAAAATCAAATATAGCACATATAGCTAAAACTACTCTAATTGTAGTAATTCTAACCACTGGAGAAAATATTTCGTTGAAGTCAACTCCTTCTTTTTGAGCAAATCCTTTGACCATCAGTCTCGCATGATAAAATTCTATTTGGTCATTGTTGTCGCGCTTGATTTTGAACACTCATTTGTTACCAATGGTTTTTCGTCCTTTCGGGAACGGAACAAGCTCCCACATTTTGTTTCTATGTAATGCTTGTATTTCTTCTTGCTTAGCTGTCATCCAGAAAGAAGCTTCTAGACTTTCCATAGCTTCTTGAAATGTGAATAACTCTCCTTCTTCAAACACCAAATAGTGTGCCTCATGACAAGCCATTATATAGTCAGAATGCCATGTTGGTCTTTTAGTTTCTCGTGTTGACCTTAGAATTTCACTTGATTTTTATTCATCGTGTTCTGGCTTTACTTCAAAAGAATTTTCCTCTTTCGGCTTATCAACTATATATACTGTAGTACTCTCCACAGTGTTGTCGTTGCTTTCTCACTCCTTCTATAACTCATTTTCAACAAATATAACATCTCTGCTAATAATAACCTTGTGGACAATGGAATGCCATAAATGATACCCTTAACAATGTCAGCATATCCCAAGAAGATGCATTTTTTGGATTTAGGATCCAACTTTATTCTTTCTTGGGGATTAAACATTTCATATATAGGGCAGCCAAAGATATAGAGAGAAGAATAATCTGGTGACTTGCCTTGCGACATCTCCATTGGTGTTTTCAAGTAGCAAGCTATTTTCATTGCTTTTGCCCAAAAAATTTAGCTAATCCAGTAGTTCGTAGCATAGCTCGAGCCCTTTCTGTTCATCCACTCGGCTACATTATTTTGCTGAGGAGTATATGTCACTGTGAATTACCTCGAAATATCCAATTTCTTGCAAAATATGATGAAATCACTATCTATATATTCTCCTCTATTATCTATCCTCAAACACTTGAGTTTTCTTCCAATTTCAAGCTCTATTTGTGCTTTAATTTCCTTGAAAATTGGAAAACACATTTGACTTCTTTTTTATGGGAAACATCCGCACCCTTCGAGAGTAATCATCTCTGAAGGAGACAAATACTTTGCTCCTACTAGTGATATCACAAGTGATTCCCACACATCATAATGAATCACGTCTAGTGTGTGCTTACTTCTGGCAGTGGACCTTTCGAACTTTATCTTGTGTTGTTTGCCTTTCATTCAGTGCTCACAGAAGGGTAGATTTGCCAATTTGAGCCCAAGAAGAACATTGCTATCTGTGAGAACTTATAAGCCGCGTTCTGACATGAGCCCTAGCCTGTGATGGCCTATCATTAATTTCTCTTCATGATTCATAAATGCAACTACCGTCTTTGTGTCTTGGATTGTGTCTCCAAAGAGTAAGTAGAGATTGGTTGTTAACCTTTTGGCTTTTATGATGGCATGAGCATCGCTTGACACCTTCAAGATTCCACCTTCAAGATTCCACCTTCAATATTGATCTTATACCCTTGAGCATTCAACATCCCAATAGACAATAAATTTTTTATTAGGCCTTTTACATGTTTCATACCTTGAATTGTGCATACAAAACCATCAAATATTTTAATTTTGAAAGTTCCAATACCCATAATTCCTAAAGCATGATCATCTCATGAGCACAGATCTTAATGAGACCGGTTCATAGGTGTTAAACCAATCTCGATGGAAAGTCATGTTATACTTTGCAACACAATCTATCAACCAAACATCATCCAGTTGTCCACCACTTTCACGACTAATATGTCAGAGGTGCTTGCAACACATCCTTGTGAGGTTGCTGCATCAGGAAATTTTTCTGTACTCCTATTGAATTAACAATCTTTTTTCAAGTGCCCTTTCTTGCCACAATTCAATCAAGTAGAGTTCTTCTTCTTTTGAGATTTTGATCTATCACAACGCTAACTCCCACTAGATCCATGTTCCGTTAATCTGCCTCTCACCATCGACAAAACTTCTACTTTCCTTGAATCTGGTAAGCTCTGAAGAAGAAGCGCGGCACATTCATTTTTTCTAATCTAACAGTCTGGCTCCATTACTGATGTGGATTCACTCATGCAAAGAGTATAGAGCCTCCTCTTGAGGAATATCCTGTTGTGTAGTAACTTGGCCTTGTACAATTTAGTGAGCAAATCTTAAATCTTGTTTGCTATCTTTTTTCACTGAGATGCTTGACAATACGAAAATATCCATTGCCAAGTGTAAGTTGACAACAACATTTTTGTTCTTTTCCTTCCAGTCGTCATTGGCAATACTTGTAGATCTGCCTTCAATTACATCTAAGCAATTTTTCTTCTTCAAAATTGGCTTAATCTTTAGTTTTCAAAGGGAGAAGTTACTCTCGTTGAATCTCTCGATCTTAAATTTTGCTGCTATAATACTTACACCAATTTGCTCATTTACAGCGTAAATATTATGAACCTAAAGTTCTGATACCACTGTTGGGTATCAGCATAACAGCACAGACTAATGCAACTAAAACTTCAAGATGAGAAAGGGATGGAACTAAACATGATAATTTTATCTTTAGACAACTTTAGGAATATTATGACCAACTCAAAAAATTACAAGTTCTCAATTACAAGAAAAAAATTTTAACACTCTTTTATATGTATAAAAGTAAGACACTCCTTAAAATTTATTACATATTTTTTGTTGCACTCTCTCACTCACATTACAATCACTCGCTCACTTTTGTGTTGTTGCACCTTCACTTGCACTCACATACTAGCTAATTATTCACTCACTTGTCACACACAAAATACTCACCGAGGAACATATATATATATATATAACATCCATCTCATGGTTTATTATTATATTAGTGCATGCTTAACATGCTTATTATTATTTTATTTATTGGTAGCGTATATCATTACTTAAAAAAAATCCTCTGCCAAAAGCATTGCTATCACATGTTGTAAAATATCTTCTTCTTTTAATAATAATTTTTCATCTTCACACAATCAAAGGGATATAATCTAAATTTATCTCAAGAAACTCTCGGGTCAATTTGAAAGGTGCACTTTCAATATTAACACCACCAAGTGAGAAGTTGAAAAATATAAAGCCAAAATCAATATGTATGATATCACCTTCTTCATCCAATATAAAGTTTCTATTATGCCGATCATTTATCTGAATATAGAAAAAGGTCATAAACGAAAAATAGAAATAATACAAGTACAATATACACTTACTAAATCGATATTTTCTCTGTAAATTCCTGCTTTTATGTAAATCACGTGCCTCTTCAAGTTCTTCTTCTCTACGGCCTTCATCGTTGCTGTGATGGTGTAGTCCCCATTTTCGTCCTGTGTCACTACCACATACGTCTCCATCTTGTTCACATCTCCCCCTGGTGCGTGGCAGAAATTAAACCAATTAAGAGATTGTAATATAAGAACAGCGTTGCGAGTATAGCTCTTAACCAGCAAAAATTCGCCGCATCAATTTAGAAAGATTGTCACAAAAGTTTAGAATAAAAATACTGGGAGTATGAGTCCCAGGTCATCTCCTAACGAGTTGCTAGAAAGGGTGCTAATTTATTAATCAGGAGTTTTCTGAGAATTTGAGAGTTGAATAACAGAAAATAAACAATTGTAATTAAGTGCAATGAAAATTAAAAGGAATTTATATTATTCAAAATAAAAAGCCTTGACTGGGGGAATAATTAATTGGAAGTTCTGTCCTTGTTGGAATTCTCTCAAGTGTAGTATAAAGAGGTTGTTATTTTCACTTAGTTAACCCTTACTAAATAAAGGAAAGTCAAGTGATTAAGCTAACTCTTATTCGCAAATCCTAGTCCTCTCCTTTGGGAAGGTCTAGCGTTAGTAAATACAGAATTAGCCAACAACTTCCAATTTAACTAACCACTTGAGCATTCCAACTCAAGTGTCTCCTCTTAATCAACCCCATGTCAAGTAGGGAATCTACTCTATTGACATGGATACCATCTTCGTTATTGGGAGTTTGGAATAGAAAAGAGACATAATAATTTAAATAAAATAGAGATTCAAAATTAATTAAAAGTAAAAGTAATCCTTTGCATTAACAATCCATAAAAATAATCCAATTACCACTCTAAACAAGAATTAAAAATATGGAATAAATAAATAAAAGAGTAAGAAAACAAACTAGAATAGTATCTTCAACGGAGGTAATGACTCTTCAATATCCAAAAGCAAAAGCAATAAAACTAATAATCTATGAATGTAAAGAAAACCTAGAGGAAGAATAATTTCTCTCTAGATTCAGATCTAAAAACCTAAAACTATCCTAATGAAAAAATGTGAATGTGTATGTTGAGTCTCTGCATATTCCCTGGCTCTATTCTGTGTTTCTGGGCTGAAAACTGGGTCAAAATTCGGCCCGAAATCACCCCCAGCATTTTCTGTTATTTCTGCAGATCGCGCAGGTCACGCGTACGCATCAGTCACACGTGCACGTCATTTGGCGAATTTCCTTGTCACGCGTACGCGTCAAGCATGCGCACGCGTCATCCTGCAAAACTCCAATCCACGCGTACGCGTCAGGCACGCGCACGAGTCGCTGCAAATTTCTTCATATCGCGCGCTCGCATAAGCCATGCGTGTGCGTCGATGCTCGCCGGTTATCTCCTTATTTTCTTGTGTTTCTTCCATTTTTGCAAGCTTCCTCTCCATTCTCTAAGCCATTCCTGCCCTATAAAGCCTGAAACACTTAACACACGGATCACGGTATCGAATGGTATAAAAGAGAATTAAAATATATTAATTAAAGATCACTAGGAATCAAGTTTTCAACCATAAAACAAAACTAGGAAGGGATTGTAAAATCATGCAAATCATATGAATAAGTAGGTAAAGACTTGATGAAACCACTCAATTAAACACAAGATAAACTATAAAATAGTAGTTTATCAACCTCCCCACACTTAAACATTAGCATGTCCTCATGCTTAGCTCAAGGAGATAAAATAAATGAGTAGGGAAAAGTAAGACTCATGCAATGTAATACAACCTATGTATGTGAATGCAACTAGATGCTAAAATGATTTTGCCTACTTGGTTAAAAGCAAATAAGTTCTTCAAGACAAATATAAATCAAATATCACTAATTAAAATTCATACAGTAAAAATAAGTAAACTTGTAAGAAGACAGCTCATGAAAGCAGGGAACATAGAATTAAGCGCTGAACCCTCACTGATAGTATATGTGCACTCTAATTACTCAAGTGTATAGGGTAATCACTCTACTCTTCTCTAGTCATGCTTTCTGAACCTTGTTCTTCACCTAACCAATCAACAAATATTTAATGTACCAATGCAAACATCATGAGGTCTTTTCAAGGTTGTAATGGGGCTAAGGTAAAGGTGAGGGTATATATATATGTGGCTAAGTGAGCTATAAATTGAATCCTTGATTAACCTAAGCTCTTACCTATACATACACTATATACTTTTAAATTCATGCCTAGCTACCCAAAATTTTTCCACTTTTGCATTACATACTCATACATCAACCCTTCTTTTAATTTTATCACATATGCATTGATCTTTTCATTAACTTAACTAGCATTGGAGTAATTTTGTCCCCTTATTTATTTACTTATTCACTTAATTGAATATATATATATATAAGTAAACATAACATTATCAATGCACATGGGTTTATAAATTTTTTTTCTGGTCTCACATGAGTAGGTACCCAAATTTCCAATATTTTATCAATTGTAAAAACATAACACATTTCCTTGTTAACCCATGTTCCCACAGTATTCCCACACTTGATTGACACATAATCTCTATCTTAAGCTAACCAAAGATTCAATTTGGGATATTACTTGTTTTTCTGCTTAAGGCTAGTGATGTGGTAAAATATAGAACAAATGTGATTTAAAAGGCTCAAAGTGGCTAACAAAGGTGAATGGAATGGTAGGCTATTTGGGATAAGTGATTTAATAATCAAATAATGACCTCAATCATATGCATGCATATAACACATTAAACATTGGACATATAGGATGGAACAAAATATAGATTACAATCATAGAGAAGCAAACACACAAGAATAAAATTTTATGGTTAAATAATGTAACCATGTAATTAAGCTCAATTCTCACAGGTTGTGTGTTCTAACTTTAAACCATATTCCAATTTACAGTCTTCAAACAAATTTAACACAAAAGTTTTGATTTAAATTAGTGAAATTTTCAAAATAGAGTCTTGGAAAAGAAACTTATTATTTTTCAACCAATTAGAACATGCATGTAAATACCTATTACTATGCAATCTATCCTATTCTAAACAAAAAAAAAATAATTTATTGGTGCTAAGAAAGAGAAATTACCTCCGGAAGTCAGGTACTGACCGACCTCCCCACACTTAAAGTTTGGCACCGTCCTCGGTGCCATCAGTCAGGAACAAAGGGGGGCTGGTAGCAGCATCTCCACAATCGGAACCGTCATGGCTCCCTGTGCTGGTAAATGAAGTGGAGTCCGGGGTGTCTGGGTTTTCTTCAGATGGGTGGTTACCAACAAGCAACTCCTTGAGGTATGTAAATCGGCGCTTGTTACGGCGCTCTCTTCGCTTTCCTTGCCGGTCTAGCCGGTCTAACCTCTCAAGTATCTGATGGAGCAGTTGGTTTGTTGAAGGTGCTTGTGCTATGGAAGGAGAAGGGATATCTTCTGCTAGTTCTGTGCTCCAGTTGGTAGTGGCTGCAGGAGGTCTGATGTACTTCCCGTTAGGGACGATCTGATCATCCCGTGGAATCATGGTCTTGGTGTCCCCAGCTCTGTAGGAGACTCCGGCTGCTGAGACTAGATCTGAAACCAAGGCGGGAAAAGGTAGGTTGCCCGTAATCTGTACGTGTCCCATAGCATTCGGATATGTCTTGATAAATTGAGAGGCTGGTCTGTAAGGATACACCAGAGTATAACAGCCATGTCTACAGTGAAGGAGGACTCGTGAGTGCTCAGAAAAATATAATGGGACATGATCTGTGCCCATACTCGAGCCTCCAAGGTGAGTAATGAAGCCAATATGCTCTTAGGTCAGGATCGATGGTATCCATAGATCCATCTGCTGCCAGGTTGTGCTATAACTCTGAGAACGGTGTCCCAGTCAAATTGGTATGTCTGGTATTTGAATGAGGCTTTTTGGAATGCGTCCAATCCTTCTGGAGAAGGGGGAATATCTAAAGCTTGCTGAATGGCTTCTTTAGTTATGGGGACTTGCTTCTGACGAACATAAACAGATTGCAAGGTTGGCAAGTGAAAGTTTGAGTAGAATTCGACTACCCATGAAAAATTAACCTGCCGTGGCTGTCTCCGTAAAAATCCCCATTGTCTTCGTTCAATTCGGGGCTCAACAAAATCAACAATGTGGTTCGGAAGGATTAGTAGGTACTCATTATTGTAGTTCCTCTCAGCTAGGATGGGGAACATCTGCTCACAGTAGCGGTTAGTGAACCGCGCATTGTCCTTTGCTGGAAAGGCTTTCTCTTTTTCATCGACCTTGATGATCCTCTTGATTCTCTTTGTTGAGGGTTTTACTGCTGTTGAAGAAGGTTCCGCAGCTAGTGCTCTTTTTGTTCCTTTCCTTGCCGGTGGTTTGGGAGTAGCTTTCTCTTTACCTTTCTTGGTGGCCATCCTTGAAAAGGAAAAAGGAAAGTAACTTATAAAGTTAAGGGTTTGAGCAAGGAAGAGGATGGTACAAGTGATAATCAATGCATGGTAAAGAAGGATGTCGTTAACACATGGTCGCGACTACATGTGAAAAGTTCATCAATGGAAATATAGCAAGTGCATGTTGTGGCAAGTAGATGCAAGATATTTATTGGCATGCTGGCAAAGGCATGAGTAGCATAGATCAAGCATTAAAATGCCCAATTTGATTGTCAAGTGTTTCAAACTAACAATCTGTTTGTATTGACAATTATATTCAATGAATAATATATAAAAAGGGGTTTTGTGAAAAACAGGCATTAGAGTAGAAGAATAGAATAATTTAAAAATGCACAATGCCATATGGGCTTTTTCACAAACACTTAGCATGCATGGTAAATATGTTATTGAAAGTATTGAATTGAACATGCAAGCAACCCTTAAGAAGTAATATTAATTGTCAAACAATTCCTTAATAATCCACAAGCAATTATGGAAGGAAATAATCTCCCAATTAAATTTCTAACACCAATCAAAAGAATGTAAAAAGAAAAAGAAAGAAAAAGGAAAACATAGATAATGAAAGTAAAAAGAAAAAGAAGAAGAAAACATAAATAAAAATAATAATGGAAAAGTAAAAAGGGAAGAAGAAAAGAAAAGAACCTTGATAATGGATGTGAAAAAAAGGGGGGGAGAAAAAAGTGAGAAAGAATAAAGAAGAAAGAAGGAGGGAGAAAGAAATAAGAAAGGAGAAGAAAAATTTAGGATTGGGGAAGGAAAGATAGGAATTTTGGCGCTGATCTGGATAAACTGTGCGTCGCATGCGACGCGGACGCGTGGTGCACGTGTTCGCGTGGTTGGCGCTATTTTCAGGTGACGCGTACGCGTGGGTGACGCGCACGCGTGACCTGATTTGTGCTATTGGCGCGAGTGCAGCCTCGCGCATGTACAACCCTCTGTTTCATACGCACATTGCCAAAATTTAGGGTGACGCATGCGCGTGGGTGACGCGTACGCGTGATGGGGTTTGTGCTTCCAGCACCATTCCATGCCACTCCATCATAACTCTCTGCCATATACCCTTTTACGTCGATTTTGCAGGGTAACGTGTGCGCGTGGGTGACGCGCACGCGTGGAGGGCTGGTTTTTTAAGTGACGCGTTCACGTCCCTGACGCGTTCGCGTGGGCGTGTTTTTGCCTAAGGCACGCCTCCAGCCACGCTCCCGCGTGACTCTCTGCTTCTTTTCTTCCTTGTTTCGAATGCACATATGACGCAGACGTGTCAGCGACGCTTGCGCGTCGAGTGCATTTTTTTATGCAGAATGCAAATGCAAATGCAGACTATATGCAAGGATTACGAGAAGAGTCACTAAGAAAAATAAAGTAAAATAAAATAAAATAAAACTAAGACTGAAACGGAACGATCATATTATGGTGGGTTGTCTCCCACCTAGCACTTTGCTTTTACGTCCTTAAGTTGGACGATCTTCAGGCTCATTCTGCTTCTGTTGGTGAGTCTTCCAAGAGGAAAACCTCTAGCTCTTTGTGATCCTTCATCTTCTCTCCATGGTAAAGCTTTAGGCGATGTCCATTGACCTTAATAAATTTAGAGCTAGAAGGATGACGCAGGTGAAAAACTCCGTATGGCTCTGCCTTTTCTACTCTGTAGAGACCTTCCCATCTGGATCTCAGTTTACATGGCATGAGTCTCAGTCTGGAGTTATAAAGAAGAACTAACTCCCCTGGTCTAAATTCTTACCTTTTTATGTGCTTGTCATGGACAGCCTTCATCTTCTCTTTGTATCGCCTGGAGTTGTCGTATGCTTCTAGGCGAAGGTTCTCTAATTCTGCTAGTTGCAGCTTCCTTTCAGCACCAGCTTCCTTTCAGCACCAGCTTCCTCAAAATTCATGTTGCACTCTCTCGCAGCCCAGAAAGCCTTGTGTTCCACCTCTATCGGAAGGTGGCAAGCCTTTCCGTACACTAAGCGGAAGGGGCTCATCCCAATGGGTGTCTTGTATGCTATTCTATATGCCCAGAGTGTATCTTGTAGCCTGGCACTCCAGTCTTTCCTATGAGGCTTTACTATCTTCTCCAGAATACGCTTTATTTCTCTATTAGATACTTCTGCTTGTCCATTGGTCTGGGGATGATAAGCTGTTGCTACTTTCTGAACAATCCCATGCTTCTTCAGTAATCCTGTTAGTCTCCTGTTACAAAAGTGAGTGCCTTGATCACTCACGATTGCTCGTGGTGATCCAAAGCGACAGATAATATGGTTTCTAACAAAGGAAACAATAGTGTCAACATCATCAGTACGGGTAGGAATTGCTTCCACCCATTTAGAGACATAATCCACAGCTAACAGTATATAAAGGTAACCACTAGAGTTTGGAAATGGACCCATGAAGTCAATGCCCCAAACATCAAAAATTTCACAGAAAAGCATAATCTGTTGAGGCATCTCATCCCTCTTGGATATATTACCAAACCTTTGGCATGGGGAACAAGATTTACAAAAAACAGCAGCATCTTTAAAAAGAGTAGGCCACCAGAATCCACAGTCTAAGATTTTCCTAGCTGTTCTTTGAGGGCCAAAATGTCCTCCACTCTCAGAAGAGTGGCAGGCCTCTAGAATGGACTGGAATTCTGATTGGGGCACTGGTGCACAAAATTGTAATGTTACTGTTCACATTACTCTCTTACAACTTCGCACAACTAACCAGCAAGTGCACTGGGTCGTCCAAGTAATACCTTACGTGAGTAAGGGTCGAATCCCACAGAGATTGTTGGTTTGAAGCAATCTATGGTTATCTTGTAAATCTTAGTCAGGAAATCAATTATGTTTATCAGTTGAATTATGAATAACCAGTAGAGCATAAATTAAAAGTTACTTGTTGTGTAGTAATGGAGAATATGTTGGAGTTTTGGAGATGCTTTGTCTTCTGAATCTCTGCTTTCCTCTGTCTTCTGATTCACGCACGCACGTCCTCC
>NC_029792.2:109722213-109725591 GCF_000816755.2 Arachis ipaensis | reverse complement strand
TAAGGAATCTAAGAGATACTCATTCAATCGGATATAGAACGGAGGTGGTTGTTAGGCACACGTTCATGGTTTGAGGAAGGTGATGAGTGTCACAGATCATCACCTCCATCACAGTTAAGGGCGAATGAACATCTTAGATAGGAACAAGCGTGTTTGAATGGAAAACAGGAATACTTGCATTAATTCATTGAGACACAGCAGAGCTCCTCACCCCCAACAATGGGGTTTAGAGACTCATGCCGTCAGAGAATACAAAGTTTAGATCTGAAATGTCATGAGATACAAAATAAGTCTCTAAAATTTGTTTAAATACTAAACCAGTAGCCTAGGGTTACAAAATATGAGTGGACTATGATGGATGATGCAGAGATCCACTTCTGGGGCCCACTTGATGTGCTGGGGCCCACTTGGTGTGTGCTGGGGCTGAGACTTTAAGCAATTCACGTGCAGAGGCCATTTGTGGAGTTGAATGCTAGTTTTTGTGCCAGTTTGGGCGTTCAACTCCAGTTTTTGATCCTTTTCTGGCGCTGGACGCCAGATTTTGGCAGAAGGCTGGCGTTGAACGCCAGTTTACGTCGTCAATTCTTGTGCAAAGTATGGACTATTATATATTGCTGGAAAGCCCGGGATGTCTACTTTCCAACGCAATTAGAAGCACGCCATTTCGAGTTCTGTAGCTCCAGAAAATCCACTTTGAGTACAGGGAGGTCAGAATCCAACAGCATCAGCAGTCCTTTTTCAGCCTGAATCAGATTTTTGCTCAGCTCCTTCAATTTCAGCCAGAAAAATACCTGAAATTACAGAAAAATACACAACGCATAGTAAAGTCCAGAAACATGAGTTTTTTCCTAAAAACCACTGGAAATAAACTAAAAACTAACTAAAACATACTCAAAACTATATGAAATTATCCCCAAAAAGCGTATAAAATATCCGCTCATCACAACACCAAACTTAAACTGTTGCTTGTCCTCAAGCAACTAGACAAATAAAATAGAAGACTAATAGGTTGAGAAGCAATAATATCTCAGAGTTTTTTATTGAAGCTCAGATCCTAATTAGATGAGCGGGACTAGTAGCTTTTTGCTTCTGAACAGTTTTGGCATCTCACTTTATCCATTGAAGCTCAGAGTGATTGGCATCTATAGGAACTCAGAATTCAGATAGTGTTATTGATTCTCTTAGTTCAGTGTGATGATTCTTGAACACAGCTTCTTTATGAGTCTTGGCCGTGGCCCTAAGCACTTTGTTTTCCAGTATTACTACCGGATACATAAATGCCACAGACACATAACTGGGTGAACCTTTTCAGATTGTGACTCAGCTTTGCTAAAGTCCCCAATTAGAGGTGTCCAGAGTTCTTAATCACACTCTTCTTTTTGCTTTGGACCTTGACTTTAACCGCTCAGTCTCAAGTTTTCACTTGACACCTTCACGCCACAAGCACATGGTTAGGGACAGCTTGATTTAGCCGCTTAGGCCAGGATTTTATTCCTTTTTGGCCCTCCTATCCACTGATGCTCAAAGCCTTGGGATCCTTTTTATTACCCTTGCCTTTTGGTTTTAAGGGCTTTGGCTTTTTCTGCTTGCTTTCTTTTTTTCTTTCTCTCTCTCTCTCTTTTTTTTTTTTTCTGCAAACTTTGTTCTTTGCTGCTTTTTCTTGCTTCAAGAATCATTTTTATGATTTTTCAGATTCTCAATAACATGTCTCATGTTCATCATTCTTTCAAGAGCCAACATATTTAACAGTCTTAAACAACAAATTCAAAAGATATATGCACTGTTCAAGCATTCATTCAGAAGACAGAAAGCATTGCCACCACATTTAACTAATTAGAATTTCTCTTATTAAAACTCGAAATTTTATTGCTTCTTATTTAAAAGATCTACTATTTTATTCATGTTTGCTGATGATGAGAAAAATAAACTATAGTTTATTTGGAGATAAAATCAAAATAGACTAATTACTACTATATGACTCCTAAGGTAAAATTAAAATAAGAACAGTTATCACAGAGTTAAGGCTAAGATTAGAACTCAACAACCTTGAGGTTTGGGAAGTGGATGTTCCTCTAGTCTGTGAAGTGCTTGGTCCTTCAAGAGAGAATTTCTGGCGCTTCAGTTCCTTTAAATCACGCCCTTGCTCCTCTTGGAGTGGGTTGTTTTCCTTTAGGGGCCATGATCTTAGTGATCACGGATAGTGCCCTTAAGATCACCTATGGACCACCCAAGAGCTGTCTTGTGTGTCCTTAGCACTTGAATAAGTGCTTCCTCTTCCTGTGAATTTAAGGCAGAGCTTATGATCACTGGAAAAGTGTCACCTTCTCCTAGAAATGCATATTTCAAGGATGGTGGCAGTGGCTTGAGCTCTGGTTTAGGAGGGTTTTCCTCTTTCAGAAGAAAGTTCAGAGGCTCTTTCATGTCCCCTGAATCCTCCAAATCAGGCTGAACATCTTTAAAGATGTTTTCCAACTCTGATTCGAGACTCTCAGCCATGTTGATCTCTTCTACCAAAGAGTCAATAAGGTCAACTTTCATGCAGTCTGTTGATGTGTCTGGATGCTGCATGGCTTTGACAGCGTTCAATTTGAACTCATCATCGTTGACTCTCGGGGTTATTTCCCCCTGCTGGACGTCAATGAGGGATCGTCCAGTTGCTAGGAAGGGTCTTCCTAGAATTAGAGTAGCACTCTTGTGCTCCTCCATTTCCAGCACAACAAAGTCAGTGGGAAAGGCGAATGGCCCAACTCTGACAATCATGTCCTCAATCACGCCTGATGGGTATTTAATGGAACCATCAGCAAGTTGGAGACATATACGGGTTGGTTTAACTTCTTCAGTTAAGCCAAGCTTCCTAATAGTGGATGCAGGTATTAGGTTGATGCTTGCCCCAAGATCGCACAAGGCTGTCTTGGTGCAATCACCTTCCAATATGCATGGTATCAGAAAACTCCCAGGGTCTTTAAGCTTTTCAGGAAAGCTTTTCAGAATGACTGCACTGCATTTTTGGCACAGGATTTAATAGAAAAATTATTTTTGAAAAAGGTTTTAAAAAATATGATAGCCAATTATCATGAACATAAATACCACGTTCTAAATAACTGAGCTATAAATTTAAAGTATTTTAACAAGGGGTAATTAATAAAAGACTCTAAACCAAAAAAGAAAGATTTTTCCTAATCTAAGCAACAAAATAATCTGTCAGTTGTTCAAACACGAACAATCCCCGGCAACGGCGCCAAAAACTTGGTGCACGAAATTGTAATGTTACTGTTCACATTACTCTCTTACAACTTCGCACAACTAACCAGCAAGTGCACTGGGTCGTCCAAGTAATACCTTACGTGAGTAAGGGTCGAATCCCACGGAGATTGTTGG
>NC_029792.2:109716684-109721647 GCF_000816755.2 Arachis ipaensis | reverse complement strand
CAAAGTATGGACTATTATATATTGCTGGAAAGCCCTGGATGTCTACTTTCCAACGCAATTGGAAGCACGCCATTTCGAGTTCCGTAGCTCCAGAAAATCCACTTTGAGTGCAGGGAGGTCAGAATCCAACAGCATCAGCAGTCCTTTTTCAGCCTGAATCAGATTTTTGCTCAGCTCCTTCAATTTCAGCCAGAAAAATACCTGAAATTACAGAAAAACACACAACTCATAGTAAAGTCCAGAAACATGAGTTTTTCCTAAAAACTACTGGAAATAAACTAAAAACTAACTAAAACATACTCAAAACTATATGAAATTATCCCCAAAAAGCGTATAAAATATCCGCTCATCAGGCACACACCTAATTACCTGGTTAGCACCACACCTCCATAAGTATGGGTCATCCCATATATAATATTTAGACTCGCTTTTCAGCTTATTCCTTTGATGCTTAGTAAAATTGGGAGGGAAAGTATGGCTAACTAGATAATTAGCTACAGGTGCATACCAAGAAACTACTTCAGATATTGCATGCAAGCTATCAAATGGAAAAGTATCATTAATAGGAGTGAAGTCATCCTTAATGTGCTCAAGGCGACTCAAGTGGTCTGTCACTAAATTCTGGTTACCACTCCTATCCTTAATTTCTAAATCAAATTCTTGCAGCAGCAGTATCTAACGTATTAGCCTTGGTTTAGACTCTTTTTTAGCTAATAAATATTTTAGAGATGCATGGCCTGAGTACACTACTACCTTAGTACCAAGTAAATAAGCTCGAAATTTATCCAGAGCAAAAACAATAGCAAGAAGCTCTTTTTCCGTAGTAGTGTAATTAGACTGAGCAGCGTCTAAGGTCTTAGATGCATAAGCAATTACGAAAGGATCCTTACCTTCGCGCTGAGTCAGCGCCGCTCCTATTTCATGGTTGGAGGCATCACACATAATCTTAAAAGGCTGGCTCCAATCTGGTCCTCTCACAATCAGAGCTTGTGTCAGGGCGATCTTCAGCTTATCAAATGCTTGGATGCAATCCTCACTGAACTCGAACTCAATATCTTTTTCTAGCAGTCTGGATAAAGGTATTGCTACCTTACTGAAGTCCTTAATGAATCTCCTGTAGAAACCTGCATGGCCAAGGAACGAACAGACTTCCCTCACATAGGAGGGATAAGGTAAACTAGAAATGACATCTACCTTTGCTGGATCTACAGAAATACCAGTATTAGAGAAAACATGTCCTAGTACAATACCTTGTTTTACCATAAAGTGACATTTTTCAAAATTCAATACAAGGTTTGAACTAACACACCTGTCTAATACTCTAGCTAAACTATCCAAGCAAAGGTTAAAGGAATCACCATATACGCTAAAATCATCCATGAATACTTCCATACAGTTCTCAATGAGATTTGAGAAGATACTCATCATGCATCTTTGGAAAGTAGCCGGGGCATTACATAAGCCAAAAGGCATCCTCTTATATCCATACGTTCCAAAGGGACATGTAAAAGTAGTCTTCTCTTGATCTTCAGGAGCTATATGAATTTGAAAATAGCCTGTATAACCATCTAAAACACAGTAATGGGATTTACCTGACAGGCGATCAAGCATCTGATCAATAAATGGCAAGGGGTAGTGATCCTTGCGAGTAGCTTGGTTGAGACGCCTATAGTCAATGCAAACCCTCCATGAATTCTGCACTCTAGTTGTCAGGAGCTCTCCATGCTCATTCTTTACTGTTGTGACTCCAGACTTCTTGGGCACCACTTGTACTGGACTGACCCATTCGCTGTCTGAGATGGGATAAATGATATCTGTTTCAAGTAGCCTGGTCACTTCTTTCTTGACAACTTCTAAGATGGTGGGATTCAATCTTCTTTGGGTTGATGGACAGGCTTTGCTCCCTCTTCTAAGTATATTCTATGCTCACAAACTTGAGGGCTGATGCCTACTATATCCACCAAGCTCCACCCAATTACTTTCTTATGTTTTCTCAGCACACTAAGCAGTTGCTCCTCTTGTTGGGAAGTGAGTTTCCTTGCAATAATAACTGGAAACTTCTGATTCTTCCCAAGGTAAGCATACTTGAGGTGTGGAGGAAGTGGGTTTAATTCTAATTTCTGCTCATGGCTAGGTTCTGGATTATCTGGAACTAGTGATAATGGCAAGGTGTCTTCATTATGTTTAGAGGATGTCCCTATACTTGGACCTTGCTCCATGTGCTTCTCTTCTACTTCTTCTTGGTGAACTTCAGCTACAGTTTCATCAATGATGTCGCACTGGAAGATAGAATGATCTTCCGGAGGGTGCTTCATAGCTTCATTTAAACTAAAACTTACTGCTCTGCCATCTATCTCAAAAGAGTAAGTTCCTGAGAATGCATCCAGCTTGAACTTCGAAGTCTTTAGGAATGGTCTTCCAAGCAGGATTGATGATGGTCTTCTTGAGTCATTAGGGGGCATTTCCAGGATATAGAAGTCAATGGGAAATGTGAGCCCCTTAATGCTCACTAATACATCTTCAGCAATTCCAACTATTGTAATAATGCTTTTATCTGCTAACACAAAACGAGCTACTGACCTTTTTAAGGGAGGGAGTCTCAAAGCATCATATATAGACAATGGCATTATACTAACACACGCTCCTAAATCACACATGCAGTTAGAAAATATTACACCTCCAATGGTACAGTTAACCATGCATGGACCTGGATCACTACATTTTTCAGGTATACCTCCCATTAAAGCAGATATAGAACTACCTAAAGGAATAGTTTCTAATTCATTAATTTTGTCTTTATGTATGCATAAATCTTTCAGAAACTTTGCATATTTAGGTATGTAACGACCCAATTTTCAGTACGCCTAGGACATACCAGAAACTGAGTGCTACCAATTTTTAGCACAGCCAAGTCATACAACATTCACACAATTCAAACACAAATAATCAAGATTAATTTCGTTACACCCTACCTGGTTTTGCTGCTCCTAATTCGGTTATACTTTCAGGTGGTCCTTTAGCACTTTTTCCTCCTAAATCACATCAAGAACAACTTTAAATCCAAAAACTCTCAACTAACCAAATCTCCCTCAGCAGGTTAGAAGGTGATTTCTAACCTTAGACTTGCTGGAAAGTCACGTTTCTTGGCCCTCAAGTCAAGTTAAGCATGATTCCCAAGGAAGAACATCAAGAAAACACATGTTTAAGCATGTTTCCTAGAAAATCGAATTGAAAGGGGAAAGGAACAGCCATCTTACCTTATTTCTAGCCTTGATAAGTTACATGGTTATGTAGAGGAAGAAGAGAGGATCATTTTGGTGAAATCGGAGTTTTGATTTGAGTTTTAGTTCAGAAGAAATCAAGCTTTGAAGATTAAGTGTTCATGAAAGTTTCTCTCTTTTCTCTCTTGTTATTTTCGTCCAAAATGAAGAAATGAGACAGCCTTGGAGTGTCTTGGGGGTGTAAGGTGAGTTGTGATTGGTTGGCTTGGAGGTGGGTTAAAATAATATTAAAATATCTCAGGTGTATAACTGCTGAAACTAGATGTATCGGAACACTTGTAAAAACATCTCTAAAAATTATTTTCTGAGCTACTAGCATAAATGACACTAGTAACATATTTATTATGAGCATAAAACATAAATAATGAGGCCTTAGCATTGCTAAAGTCATCAGAGAGTGCTGGTGCTAAGCTGCACCAGTAAACTGTGAACCCGGTTAAACCGATTTTTTGTTTTTAACTAAAACAGACCAGGTAACCTTATAATATCATTCAAGCATCTTATAATACTAATATAATGATAATATTATACTATTATCTCTCTTCTTTCATGAATCAGGTCCAGTTCATCAAATTGAGACTATTTACGGAAACCAGAATCAAAACTCCTAACCGATACGGTTCAAAAACTAGGTTCTTCGTGACTGCGTTATCGAGCTTGTCTCAGAAAAGGTTCTAGCTTAAATATAACATAATGACAATTAGGATTGAGATACTTGATGACATATCAAAGGTTTTCCCCTTACTGATCTTCCAGAGAAATCCGTACTTTCAGAAAAGATCTCGCATACTCGAAAACTGGGGTTGTTACAAGGTACCTGTTGAATAACATAAAAAAGGGGAACAGTTACCTCCACCTTTTTGAAAATTTCTACCATTTTGGGATCAAGTTCCATCTGCTTTCTGGACTTCCGTGCAAGGTGTGGAAATGGGATAGGAATGGCACCATTTGCAGCCTCTACATCCTTTGGTGCTCCATTCCCTTGCTGGGCTACTTCTTCTTCAATCTTGTCTTGTACTTCATCTTCCTCTTCAGCATCTTCCACTTCAACTATATCTTCAACTGGGGCGTGTTCTAGCGGGCTTGGCTCCTCCTGATTCCTCTCTGGTAGTGTGGTTCCGAACCTCAGAGTGATGGCATTGATGCCACCCTTGGGGTTAGGTAAGGGTTGAGAAGGAATTCCACTGGAGCTTGAAGGCTGGTTGGTGGAAGCAGGTAATGAATCTATTCAGGAGACGAGAGCTTGTAAAGTGGCATTCAGACCATTTAGAGTAGAGTTCAGTGTAGTTTGCATGTCTTGTTGTCTTTGTGAAAGAGAACGAAGCATCTCGTTATTTGATGAGGAAATAGGATAAGTGATCTGAGGGGCCTGTTGTTGGTTGTGCTGGGGTCCTTGTGACTGCCTCAGGTGAGGTGCTCTGTAAGGCTGGTTCTGATTCTGCTGTCTATTATTGTTATTCCACCTCTGATTTCTGGTGCACGAAATTGTGATCACATTAATGTAGTACTCTTTGTTATTGTATGGAATCATTATTATGGCTCTCTACTATGTGTGCTGGATCCTTTTCTGGCGCTGGACTCCAGATTTGGGCAGAAGGCTAGCGTTGAACGCCAGTTTACGTCATCAATTCTTGGCCAAAGTATGGACTATTATATATTGCTGGAAATCCCTGGATGTCTAC
>NC_029792.2:109712613-109716664 GCF_000816755.2 Arachis ipaensis | reverse complement strand
TGTTGTCTTCTTGTTGGAGCTGCGGGTATTCATCAGTATAATGACTATAATCAGTACATATTTTGCATACTCTTTGGGGAACTAACTGTTGGCTTTGTTGTGGTGGGGAAGGCTGAGTTTGTTGTTGATTCAACTGTATCTGCTTCAGTAGGTTGGTCATTTCACATATACTCTGTGTAAGAGCAGTAGTCTCACTACTAGAGGAAACCTCTGCAACAGTCTTTGAGTGGTTGCTCCTGTGCCTGTGATTCCAAGTAGACTCAACTAAGTCACTGATCAGTTGCCATGCTTCATCTGCAATCTTGTACTTTTTCAGAGAACCATTACTAGCACCATCCAGTGTAGTTTTATCCCGAAGCTTCATGCCTTGAGTGAAGTAGCTGATCAACACTAACCTGTCAATCATGTGATGGGGGCATGCGTCCAGAAGGTTCTTAAAGCGCTCCCAGTACTCATAAAGAGTCTCTGATTCTCCCTGAACAACGCAGGAGATCTCTTTCCTCAATCTATCTGTAACTTCAGCTGGAAAGTATTTTTCCAGGAATTCTCTTCTGAGCGTATCCCAGTTGATGACAGTTGCTTCAGGTTGGGAGTAGTACCACTCCCTTGCCTTTTTCTCAAGAGAAAACGGAAAGGCAGTTAACAGAATAGAAGTTTCATTTGCACCATGACGCCTAACAGTAGAACAGGCTGTCTGAAAATTCCTTAGGTGCTTGATAGGCTCCTGAGCAGGTAAGCCATGAAACTTGGGCATCAAGTTGATTAGTGCAGTCTTCAGTTCAAAATCTGCAACCAAAGTTGGATGATGCACTTGATACGGCTGCAGTGTAAAATCTAGAGCTCCAGCTTCCTGGAGAGTAATCCTCCTAGGTGCTGCCATTCTATCTGCACGTGAATCAACTAAATCAGTAGTAAAGGAGCTTGTTTCACTCTCAGATGGCGATTCAGATTTGCCCTCAGATGAGACTGGTGAATTGATAACAATCACTTCACCACCCTCAGAGGCTAACCTGTGTCAAAGCTCGCCTAATACATGAAATAGTTATTTCAATTTCAGAATCAAATGCGGCTAAGCTCGAATCAGGCAATGAACAAGTTATTCAATGAAAGAAACATACAGCTCATGGTAATAAAATAAAATAAAATATGCAAATAAAAATAAAAATATGCACACTAATTAATAATTTAGCACACAATTGCAACTCCCCAGCAACGGCGCCAAAAATTGGTGCATGGAGGAAATTAGACCAATTAAGAGATTGTAATATAAGAACAGCGTTGCGAGTATAGCTCTTAACCAGCAAAAATCCGCCGCATCAATTTAGAAAGGTTGTCACAAAAGTTTAGAATAAAAATACTGGGAGTATGAGTCCCAGGTCGTCTCCCAACGAGTTGCTAGAAAGGGTGCTAATTTATTAATCAGGAGTTTTTTGAGAATTTGAGAGTTGAATAACAGAAAATAAACAATTGTAATTAAGTGCAATGAAAATTAAAAGAAATTTATATTATTCAAAATAAAAAGCCTTGACTGGGGGAATGATTAATTGGAAGTTCTGTCCTTGTTGGAATTCTCTCAAGTGTAGTATAAAGAGGTTGTTATTTTCACTTAGTTAACCCTTACTAAATAAAGGAAAGTCAAGTGATTGAGCTAACTCTTATTCGCAAATCCCAGTCCTCTCCCTTAGGAAGGTCTAGCATTAGTAAATACAGAATTAGCCAACAACTTCCAATTTAACTAACCACTTGAGCATTCCAACTCAAGTGTCTCCTCTTAATCAACCCCCATGTCAAGTAGGGAATATACTCTATTGACATGGATACCATCTTCGTTATTGGGAGTTTGGAATAGAAAAGAGACATAATAATTTAAATAAAATAGAGATTAAAAAATAATTAAAAGTAAAAGTAATCCTTTGCATTAACAATCCATGAAAATAATCCAATTACCACTCTAAACAAGAATTAAGAATATGGAATAAATAAATAAAAGAGTAAGAAAACAAACTAGAATAGTATCTTCAACGGAGGTGATGACTCTTCAATATCCAAAAGCAAAAGCAATAAAACTAATAATCTATGAATATAAAGAAAACCTAGAGGAAGAGTAATTTCTCTCTAGATTCAGATCTAAAAACCTAAAACTATCCTAATGAGAAAATGTGAATGTGTATGTTGAGTCTCTGCATGTTCCCTGGCTCTATTATGTGTTTCTGGGCCAAAAACTGGGTCAAAACTTGGTACGAAATCGCCCCAAACATTTTCTGTTATTTCTGCAGATCGCGCAGGTCACCCGTACGCGTCAGTCACGCGTGCACGTCATTTGGCAAATTTTCTTGTCACGCGTACGCGTCAGGCATGCGCACGCGTCATCTTGCAAAACTCCAATCCACGTGTACGCGTCAGGCACGCGCACGCGTCGCTGCAAAGTTTTTCATATCGCGCGCTCGTGTGAGCCATGCGTGCGCGTCGATGCTCGCTGGTTATCTCCTTAGTTTCTTGTGTTTCTTCCATTTTTGCAAGCTTCCTCTCCATTCTCTAAGTCATTCCTGCCGTATAAAGCCTGAAACACTTAACACACGGATCACGGCATCGAATGGTATAAAAGAGAATTAAAATATACTAATTAAAGATCTCTAGGAAGCAAGTTTTCAACCATAAAACAAAACTAGGAAGGGATTGTAAAATCATGCAAATTATATGAATAAGTAGGTAAAGACTTGATGAAACCACTCAATTAAACACAAGATAAACTATAAAATAGTGGTTTATCACCCCCCCTCTCCAAAAAAAACCTCCTGGAAACCCAGGTAACCATCTATGTCGGTGCATTGGGTTATTGAACATTGAAATCAGCCCTAAGATTCACGTCACAATTTCCAAAACAAACACAGTAATGCATTACAAGAAAAATGTTGAGTACCATTAGATATACCGTAAAAAAAATGAATAAAATATGATGGTAAGTTAATTACCATCGGATTTATCGTTAGAAAAAATCAGATGGTATAAACCTCGCCGGTAAATGTTTACCATCGAAATTTTTTCGTCCAACGGTAATTACCGTCGGATTAACAGCTCGAAAAACCAATTGTTATCGGTGGATTTTTTTTTACCGTATTGTTGACGCTAAAAAATATTGTTTCGCACACTATTATCGTCGGATTATTCCTACGGTAATTCCGACAATAATGTTAATTTTTTTTAATTTGAAATAAATTGTTAATTTTAATTTTGAATTTAATTTTTTCTCACAATTAGTGGTCAATTCATAAATGATAAAAAAAATTATTTAAAATAAATAATACAATGTTCCAATAAATTAAAAGTCAAGTACATCAAATAAATACAATGAAACAATAAAACGAAAAACTAATAACTACAGATTCAGGTAGTCGTCGTCGTCGGTCCCGTGGACTTGAGTGGCGGCGCAGAAGGCAGTGATGTCTGTATGTCACCAGCAAGCTAAGGTCGATGCCAGCAGCATGCATCTGAGCTCGGTACACCTCCATCTGAGCCTCCATACGCTGCATCCACTCCAGCCTGAGCTCATCCGTTGACATCACGTGGGTGAGAATCTCCTGATATCTCTCCCAATAATCGTTAAGTTCCTGAGCCTGCTGCTGAAACTTGCGTTGAAGCTCCTACACCTGCAATCTGAAATTCATGTCTTCCTCAAGTTTGAAATTATATAATTATGATTATAATTTAGAATTAATTCAACAAATCATTAATTTCTAAATCATAATTATAAATTTCTAAAAATAATTAGTTCAACAATATTAAAAACTAAATACCTAACCATTTAAGAAAGCACTTTTAAAATTTTAAAAAGTAACCACAAATAAAATGTTAAAAAATTCTAATGACGACACCTAAGCAAACAAATTTTCCAACTCAATGTATGAGCACCACGTCAGCATAAGAACTCCCCATTTATATTACTATAAAGATAAAAATAAAGATTTTATTTCTATTATTGTACCTAAAAAATTGAACTAATTTAGTTCTTCGAAAATATTTAAAATATTTTTTTAAAAAATTATATAATTAT
>NC_029792.2:109704198-109712403 GCF_000816755.2 Arachis ipaensis | reverse complement strand
TATTAAGGTTATTAATTTCTAAATTGTAGTTAATTTTTTTTATTTTTAATGGCAAATAATAGGATTGATACAATTTATGACGAAACTAAAAATATCATTCTTAATTTCTATTTTTTTTATACATCTATTCAAATTTTAAAGCGTTATTATGTACATAACGATGACAGTATTATACTAAACTCAAAAAATTTATTATATAATGTCAAATTAAAATATAAGCATGTGCATCGCATAAGTTTAACACTAGTATTCATAACATATCTAAAATAATAAAATAACACATAAAAATATTTTGGTACACATCCAAAATTTGTTTAAATTTGTGTTAAAATTTTCTTAACACATAATTTTTTAACACATCCAAAATAATAAGATAACACAAAATACTTTTGATACACAATCAAAATTGCTCACTAAATAATTTTTTAACACATCCAAAACTCATCAAAAAATAATTCTGTTTATTACTCTTGTTAAATAATTATATACCACACTTAAAATTGAAAAAAATGATTTTGATAGTATTATTTTAATTTTAATTTTGTTAGAATTTAATTTTAATTTGTTATTTTTGTTTTATTAGATTTAAATTTAAATTAAAATATGCTAACTTTTAAGAGATATAATTTTAAAATTTAGATATATAAGAGAAAAGATTTGAGACATAACATCTAACCATAATTATTATAATTAACTTTTTAAATTTTTATTAATGATAGCTAATTAAAGAATAAATTTTGATAGATATCTAATTACACTGGAATTGATTATTACAGAGCACATAAATTGGACCCAATATTTTTACAGGATGTGGAAAAAAAAAATGGATACAAAGTTTGAGAATATAATCTCAACAAATGACATCTGATTTAATTTATAATTTTATATAAACGTTTCAAGATTTAACATTTTAATCCGATTAAAATATTTCGTTACATACAAACTCCTAGTGCATTAATTAATTTTCGGAAGATTCTACATTATTTATTAGCAAGCACTGGTTTATCATTTTGTATATATTATACCTTGTTTTTCCTTTTTAACTATTCTATAGAGAGAGAGAGAGAGAGAGAGAGAGAGAGAGAGAGAGAGAGAGAGAGAGAGAGAGAGAGAGAGGAATTAGTTTCAAAGTTGATACTTATTGATGTGTTTACATCATCTTGTACATTTACCTGCCACTAAATAACAACTTCCACTACTATGCCACATTATTATTCTTTTGTGTAAAACATAATGCTACATACAATTTCAACTAAGCTTTATTCTCTTTGACCTTTCTAAATAATTGCTATTCACATTTCCTCCTGACTCCATCCCCATCACAACATTCGAATTATTGCAACAACAAACGTATTCCCGAAAATTGACACAAAATCTACATACTAAACAAGGAAAAATTAAATCAAATGGGTGCAAGAAAATGTGATTAAGAAATAATAATCCCTTCTAACTACCACCCTATTCACAGCATAAATTTTCTCAACAGAAAGTTGTATCTAAGGAACAACTTATGATAAATTGGTGAATATTGGGCTACAATTTTGTAAGGCCAACAAGAAGAAGCAATACTTATGAACAAGAAAAAGGGTATGTTTTTCTTTGTGCTCTCTTCGATATTAATTAATTGTTCATTCTAAATTTTCTCTCTGATAAATTAGAGTGACAATTAATTGATATCGAAGCAAGTATTTTAGATTATAGTAATATTAAGAAGAAGAAAAAAAAGACAGAATTTGTATTATTTAGTATTCATTAACTGTTGCAACAATTAATGAATCCTAAAAAAAATTTGGGTAGCCAAAGTTTTTTATTTACTTTGAAGAATTGAATGTCTTATGCTAAGTGAATTGTGTATATAATAGGAAAGATAAAGATAAAGAGAAATGGTATGAATTTCAAAAAGTGGAGATTCAAACTTGGAAATCAAGGGAAGGAAAATAGGAAATGTCCTGCATCAAACCCTCAAAGTCCCATTCTCCCATTCTTAAGTTTTCCACTTGGCCATGATTTCCAAACCCAAACAAATCCTCTTCATTGGAGTAGTTGTTGTTATTCAGAACCTGATTATCGGTGTTTTTGAAGCAACTATCATTATTAGTATTATTATTATTATTGAAGTGGTTGTTATGGCTTTTCATGTCATCAATTGAGGAGGCATTATTAATAATAATAATCTCTTCAGTGCTTCTAATACTACTTTCTAATGGAGGAAGGGACAAGTCGCTTTCTAACCCCATTTTATCAGTACTCTCTTCATCCAACATCCTCCCATAATCGCCGCCATGAAAACTATTTTCTAATGGCAGATCACCGGCCATCGCGCCATGGAAACCGGCTACACCGGTCGCCATCTCATAATGATTATTGTTGTTGTTGGTTACCATGGAAAAGGGATCCCCAAAGACCATGGCATGGTGATGGGTATGCATGGTAGACGATGATGTTGATGAGGATGAGTTGTCCATGCACATGGACATGGTCATGAGATCCTGATGATGATGATGATGGTCATTGATGTGCATGATACCGTTATTATTACTAGTAGTTGTTGTCCCCATGACAACGTTGTTGTCCCTGATGCTATTAGGCTCTGATGAGTCACTGTTGTTTGGTGATGAAGTTGAGTTGTTGTTCAGTTTTAACCTTTTCTTCACCGTGGAGTTCCAGAAGTTCTTGATTTCGTTGTCTGTGCGTCCAGGTAGACGTGCCGCGATTTGTGACCATCTGAGATTTATTTTTGGAAATGGAAATGATTAATAAAGAGAAAAATAAAGTTTGTTATATGCTGGCTGCACCTGCTTCATTGTTCATTGAATTTGCAGATCTAACGTATATCAAGAATGATATCAAAAAAATCAATGATTATGTATATTGTTTAACTTATTTTAAATATATATTTTATATTAATAGTTAATTTGGTAGTATATATAGTAAAATTAATATAAAATATGAAAAATATNACAAGATACCGAAAAGAAGATTTAGTAACATTATATTTCTACGGACTAAGTTGGTACTTGTATGTACACAATAAATGCTTCTTCCTAATACATTCTAATAAGAAACTGTTTTTTTTTTAATAGTTTTAAAATCAATATATAACAAGTTAGATATAACCAAATGTTTTATCATTACATGACATTTAGGCTTTGTTTGGATGTAAAAAAGAAAATGGAAGGAAAGAAAATAAGAGGAAAGAAAATGAGAGGAAAGAAAACAGAAGGAAAAATAGAGTGATTTGTATGGTGTTTAGATGAAGAGAAAATAGATAAAAAGAAAATGGAAAAAAAAATTTCTTTTGTTTGGATGGAAAGAAAAGTGAAAAGAAAGAAAATCATAATAGTATAAAATTACATTAATACCCTTATTTATATTATATATAAGTTATAATTTATTAATAATAAAGGATAAATATGTAATTTTATTTATATTTGTAACATTTCTCTCTATTTTCATCTCATCCTTGAGATGAAAATATTTTAGTGGGTCCACATAAATTTTTTTCTTTTCACTCTATTTTCTCCTCTCATCCAAACAACAAAAAACTTACTTTTTCATTCATTTTCTCTCCTTTCATTTTCTTTCCCTCCAAATTCTCTTGATCCAAATAATGTGTTAATAAGAGTTTACATCTATTAGATAGGAGACAATTTGTTCAGCATGATCCGTGGTCAAAACATATTGTAGCAAATAACATCAATCAGCAAGTACGTAGATAAATAATACAGACTAGTTATGGTTTAAATAAAAAATTATTTTAAAAATAATATATATTTGAATTTTTATTTAAAAAATAAATAAATTAAAACTTCTAATAATTATTTGTAAAATGATATAACTTGTCCAAGGAAAATCAAGCAAAACTAAAAGGTAGTACCATAATAAAAAGAAATAAAGATAAAGCTTTTGTAACTAAATTAACAAAAAAATGAGTTAATATTTAATTTAATTTAACAACTTGCCTGTTATTCAATTTAATTCATAAAGTTTCAATTGTCTTTATTTAGTCATTAAATTTTATAAACATGATTTACATTAGTTTCTAAAATAATTTTGGATATACAGAAATATTAATGGAACACTGACATAAACAGATAGATATATGTCACATTAGAATCTGTAAATAATATTATTTTAATTTTGACACTCAAATAGCTAAATAAAAATACCGTATCACTTGTATTGAAAGAAAAAGATTTAATAAACATCATTCATGATATTCTTTTTAGACTATTTTACCATCAAAACTAAAATGACCTTATTTTACAAAGTCCAGAGTGAGGTATCTAGCTAGCTATTTATATCAGCGTTTTGTTAATGTTCATGTGTCAAAAATTATCTTAAAAGCTAACCTGAATTACATTTGTAAAATTTAAAAACTAAATAGAGATAATTAAAATTTTAAGAACTTAATTAAAATTCGTGTGCAAGTTCAGATACCAAATTAAATATTTATCTTAAAAAATAAAGAGCTAAAAAGCTTTAAAAATCATTAACATTTGAATAAAATGGGCCAAAGTAAGTTGCCTTCATAAGATATTTTAAAACCTACATGGCTGCAAGCAGTTTTCATCTTTTAGTAGAGGTCTTACAGTATTAAATCTAAGAATTCTTCTAAGAAATTAATTAAGAGTATAGCTAAATAGAATCAATTAATTGAAAAACTGATTAGTTATAAAAAAAATTTCATTATCTTAATTTTTAAAATTTTAAAATTAAAAATAAAAGAAAGTTGACTTGACTTGATTTATATTATAGTTGGCTTTTAGATTTTTTTCTAAATCTAAACATAAATTAATTTTATGTCTAAGCAAAAGTTAGCGTTTATTTCTTTTGAAAGTTAATTTGAAAATAAGATAATTTAAAAAAAAAATGGATAAACACCTACAAACGAAACCCTTTAGTATATATTATTAAAAATTACAAAAACATAGATCAAGTTTATATTTCTTTTACAAAATTACCCTAATAAAAAATATTATTAAAAAAGTATGGAAATTAGAGTTGAAATTCGTGGGAAAAATATTTTTAGAAAATGTGGAGCTTTATATCCTCTCACATTTGGTGGTCCAACGGTAAATTTTTTTAACTTTATTCTAATAATATATTAAAAATTAAGTAGATCTAATTCATGAAAAAACTAATACGAAAAATAAGAAAAAAAAATAATGATTATTTTATACTTATAAAGACTATCAATCTTTTAGTTTAAATAATTTTAAAAAAAATCGTACTGAAATTCTATCTTTATTTAAAAAATAAAATAATAAAAATTAAACTCTAATATCAGATCATAAACTAGATCTCTTAAATGCTTAAGTTAGTTACTAGAGGCATATGAATTGTAACAAAACTTAATTCTAATAAGCAAACGTCTAAAATGAAGTTTCGTATTTTCTCTCAATTTTTGCTTTTGTGAACATTTAATTTCATTTGCTCATGATGATAACGAAGCTCCCTAGACATCAAGTATAGGTAAAATCAATTTCGATTGTATTCGATTATTCTTATATATTCTTGATTTATTACATAAATTCATGTATGTCCATCCATTTTCGGTTTGACCATAATGTTTACTCTTCCTCTTCATTATTATATATTGGATCACATATGTTCCATTGTTGGTTCAAACAAAACATGACATTATAGAGAAATGCAAGGAAGAAGAGAATTAACCCTCGTCTAAAGAATGAAATTAAAATGGACAAAAAATAAATAAATAAAAGAAGTAGCCATATATTTTGAACGAGTCTGGTTATAATTATAATGGCTCCGGTGGTGATATAATTTGATAATATTTAAAAAGTATTATTAAAAATAATTTTAAATATTTAAAAGCATTAGTGTAATTTTAACAACGAAAAATGTTAGAAGAACAACAGCATTTTTTGTTTTTGGTTTTCATTTTTAGCTATTAATTCAATTTCTTTAGTCTAATAATTCAATAACATTCTTTAACCCACACTTTTAAATATTAATGGCTAATTGTTACCAAAAAAAATTAAATTCTACTAATTTTTTAACATTTTTCTTTGACAACATATTTTACGTATCAAAAATATTATTTGTAGACTAAAATCTATCATTATATATTTGTATAGAAATACATATATTGTTTAATTCATTTTAAATGTGTATTTTATATATATTTTAACATATATTTTATACTAATAGTTAATTTTGATGACTAATTTTGGATATCAAAAACGTTATTCGTACATTAAAATTAGTCACTAAATTCAACTATTAATGTATTTATGCATAAATACATATGTTGTTTAATTTATTTTTAATGTGTATTTATATTCTAATATATATTTTATACTGATGATTAATTAGTGACAAATTTTAATGGACATGTAGCATAATCATTTGATATACAGTTAAAGTAATTGTTTAGGATTTAGGATTATTGTGAAAGAGCAAAGTTATATAGCCACAATAATAGTGACTAGAGTGGTAACTACTATAGCATTCAGCATAGATTGAAGGTATTATATGAGTCAAGAAAAGAAGTATGAGAGGCAGATGATGTTGGTTGAATGAATAGAAAGAAAAATGCACCTGTTGCCAAGAATGGAGTGCAAGTGGATGATGAGGTCTTCCTCTTGGAGAGAAAAGGCGCCGCGCTTAAGGTCGGGTCGGAGGTAGTTTATCCAACGAAGGCGGCAGCTCTTGCCGCAGCGCTGTAGGCCGGCATTTCTAGCAATGTCACTCCAACACCCTTCTCCCTTTGTTATCATGTACCTTATCAGCTTCTCATCTTCCTCCGGTGACCACAGCCCTTTCCTTTGCTTACTCCCATTATTGTTGCTTTTCTCCTTCACCATACTCGATCACTCATACACTAACTACTAATTGCTGTGGAAGCGGGTAATAGTAATAAGAGGGTGCAGTGGTGTGATAATTAATAAGGATTGCGATAGGGATATGTATGTATGTATGATGAGAAAGCAATAATATAGGATTTGAATTGAATGATGTTCTTGGGAGACACAAGGCTTCATGGGGTGGGAATGGCAATCATGATGCTGATGCTATTGTGGGGTTTGCTTAAACTATATGAAATATATGAATATGTGTTTTATATGCAGAGAGAGAGAGAGAGAGCTAGAGAGAGATCATTTATTATTTTAAGTAATCAATGCAAATTAAATCATATTTTTTTTGTAAAATATCACATAATAATCTTTCTAAAAGAATGAACAGAACACCAAATTAGGTATTTTAAGTTACCCAACTAAAAATATGCTGGAGCATTATTAGGTCGATTGTGTTTGTTGTTGGTTGATAGGTAGAGTGGAAAACGGATTGGAGGGGGACCTCCCTTTTAGCCCCACTCCCCAGAGAGAGAGAGAGAGAGTCTTCTTGTCTTTGACTCTATTCTTGTCTTTTTCGTTACATTTTACTTCACTCACAAGGTAATCATCATCTTTATTTATTTATTTACTTTTTATGTAACAGGAGAACAATTTTGCTTCCACTTCACATAATACTCACTCTCTATCTCTATTCCCTTTCTCTATCACTAGGTTTTAAACTTCAAATTCACGTGTGCCGATGAGAGAGAGAGAGAGAGAGAGAGAGGGTACATATATACAAGAGTATGCTAATGTTTCTATGGATCTTAAATTCTTAATATAATGGCAAAGTGAGGCACGCTTGACAGTTGTTTGTTAAGAATTAATAATTGCTTTTTGTAGTTGTGTGTAGTTTACATTCTTTGCATGAGTTTCATTAGGGCTAACCACCTTTTTGGCATATTCCTCAAGCAATTCTTGTGCACCTCCAACAAAGCAATCTTGCTTTTCTTTTTTATTTTATTTTGAGAAATTTTATTTTTGCCAATTATACACTATATTACCCTATACGTAACATGATCTTACCTGGCCTGTTGCATTTTATAATATTTAAATGAGAAATTCTAAAGAACAGAATTTTTATTAAAATCTAGCTAACACTTAATCAACAAAAAAAATTTAATAATTTTATATTATTAAATATAATTTTATATCATTAAAAATATTAATGATAGTTAATTAATTATTATAAATCATAAAATTTGTTAGTCCTAACACTCTTCTATTTAAATATTTGTAGTTATAAAATATTTTTCAACCGACGAGATCATGTTATGCGTAAGATTACTTGCAATAAGTCCTAACCTATAATAGAATAAATTGTCATTTTATGCTCCAAAAGATC
>NC_029792.2:109670338-109704144 GCF_000816755.2 Arachis ipaensis | reverse complement strand
ACTAAGTATTTGTTTAGTTTATTTGTCAAATAAAACAAATTTTTTAAGAATAATTTTATCCTTTATTTTTTTTTAGAATTTATTTTTGCTAAAATCGCTCTCTTTCATTAAAATGGTTGTTTACTCCCTATAATAACAGAACTCTAGATGAAGTATAATAAGCTTTATTTGATTTAGATCCTCGTTTAATCGTGGAGAAATTATTTTATATTTATAACATTACTCTATTTTTTTATGGCATGTTTCCATCATTAATTTTCCTGTATTCAAGATTTCTATGACTTTGATCAGAGCAGCTAACTCAGCAAAGTACAAGACTTCAATCTAGACTTATAATTCACTTTTACTTTTAGGAGTAAGAGAGAAATGGCCATAATTGCAATTATTAAGTTGCAATTTAAAAATTTTAAACCACAAACATTTTAAACTCTAAATTCTTAAATTCTATTATTTAATATATTAAATTTTATATTTAAAAATGCGTATTTGTTAAGGTATTAATACCTAATAACATTTGTAAGTTAAAAAATAAGTCAATTAGCTTTGGCGTTTTTAGAAGGAGAATTAATCAACTTAAGTTAGTCAGTAATTAGTTTATTTATTTTTAAATGAGCGTTGTGAGCTTAAATGTCATTTTATATATACAGTATTTTATTAATTAACAATAAATTCTTAAATAAAATTTAAATTTGTGATAAACTAATCTTTAAAATTACGTTTATTTCTGAAAACAAGATAAGACAAGACACACAGAGAATAAGACATAAGGCTGCATTTATTTTGTGTATCATTTAATACATAGATACAAAAATATAGATACAACAAGATACAAATTTTTTAAACTTATTTGATATACAAATACAAGATAGAAGACACAAATCACAATCTTATTAAATTTTAATATTATTTTTATTATAAGAATGGATCTGAAAACATGATGATAGACAAAAAAAAACAGTGCGCAAATCTGAATTGTTGACGAAAAGTGAAGCAGAAGCAACAACTGCAAAAGGTGATGGTGCGGCGAAGAGACAACTGTAAAGGAAAAAAAGTGAGAGAGGAGAAAAGAGAGGAAGGGATGGGAGTATTAGCGGTGGTTTGGGTAGAAGAAAGGCGGTGGAAGGAAAGGAGGAAGAGATGCGGCAGTGATTTGGGTGGAAGGAAAGGAGAAAGAGAGGCGACAGTGAACTGGTGGTACAACGGGAGAAGAGGCGGTGGTGGTTGGAGTGTCAAGAAGAGAAGATGCATGAGAGGTTAAACTCTCTGTGTTTTAGAAGTGGAAGGGAAAATGGATGAAAGGAGACGGAGGAAGGAGAAGAATTTGAAGGGTAATTAATTTTGAAAATTAAACGTTAAAAATATTATGTCTATGTCTAAGGTTAGTGTTCTACCCCTCACTGCTATACGCAAATTTTGTGTCTTTATATGTATTTGTGTCTTTCCGTGTCTATCAGAATTTTGTGTCTTATTAACCAAACGAAAAACGTGTACTTTCGTGTCTACGTCTTGGGTAAACATACCTACTAACCAAACGCATGCTAAAGGACAGAGACATAAAATTTTATGTTATTATATTCTATTTGGTGATAAAATAGAACAAATAATAAAAATTCAATTTATTCTCATTTTTTTCATTCAAAAAATTTAAGACGAAAAATATAATAATAAAAAATATAATTTTAAAAAATTAACAAGAATAATAAAAGATAAAGTAAAAAATAAGTTGTGTTCCTTGTTAGTGTCTCCGTGTTCTTCCTGTCAAGATGGACACAAAATATATTGATTCAGTGTCTCTAGACATATTGTCTCTGTCCATGTCTCCTCTATCAAATACAATTTTGTGTCTCTGTGTCCCTGTCTCAGTATCCTGTTGGTGCACGAATTGTGAATCACACTTTTCACAACTCGTACAACTAACCAGCAAGTGCACTGGGTCGTCCAAGTAATACCTTACATGAGTAAGGGTCGAATCCTATGGAGATTGTTGGCTTGAAGCAATCTATGGTTATCTTGTAACTCTTAGTCAGGATATCAATTATATTTATCAGTTTGAATTACGAGAAATAAAAGAGCATGAAATAAATACTTATTCTGCAGTAATGGAGAATATGTTGGAGTTTTGGAGATGCTTTGTCTACTGAATCTCTGCTTTTCCTCTGTCTTCTTCTTTACGCACGCAAGGTTTCTCCTATGGCAAGCTGTATATTGGTGGATCACCATTGTCAATGGCTACCATCCGTCCTCTCAGTGAAAATGGTCCAGGTGCGCTGTCACCGCCCGACTAATCATCTGTCGATTCTCACTCATGCTGGAATAGGATCCATTGGTCCTTTTGCGTCTGTCACTACGCCCAACCTTTGTGAGTTTGAAGCTCGTCACAATCATTCAGTCCTTGAATCCTACTCAGAATACCACAGACAAGGTTTAGACTTTCCAGATTCTCAAGAATGCTGCCAATGGATTCTAGCTTATACCACAAAGATTCTGATTAAGGAACCCAAGAGATACTTATTCAATCTAATGTAGAACGGAGGTGGTTGTCAGGAACGCGTTCATAGGTTGAGAATGGTGATGAGTGTCACGGATCATCACATTCATCATATTGAAGTGCGAATAAATATCTTAGATAGAAACAAGCGTGTTTGAATGAAAAACAGAAGTAATTGTATTAATTCATCGAGACACAGCAGAGCTCCTCACCCCCAACAATGGAGTTTAGAGACTCATGTCGTCAAAGAGTACAAAGTTCAGATCTAAAATGTCATGAGGTGCAAAATAATCCTCTAAAAGTTGTTTAAATACTAAACTAGTAACCTAGGTTTACAGAAAAATGAATAAGCTATGATAGATAGTGCATAAATTCACTTTTGGGGCCCACTTGGTGTGTGCTGGGGTTGAGACTTGAGCTTTACACGTGTCTCGGCTGTTTCTGGAGTTAAACGCCAGGTTGTAACCTGTTTTGGGCGTTTAACTCCAACTTGTAACCTGTTTCTGGCGTTTAACGCCAGACTGCAGCATGGAACTGGCATTGAACGCCAGTTTACGTCATCTATCCTTGAGCAAAGTATAGACTATTATATATTGCTGAAAAGCCCTGGATGTCTACTTTCCAACGCAATTGGGAGCGCGCTAATTGGACTTCTATAGCTCCAGAAAATCCATTCCGAGTACAGAGAGGTCAGAATCCAACAGCATCAGCAGTCCTTTTTCAGCCTGAATCAAATTTTTGCTCAGCTCCCTCAATTTTAGCCAGAAAATACCTGAAATTACAGAAAAATATACAAACTCATAGTAAAGTCCAGAAATATGAATTTTTCCTAGAAACTAATGAAAATATACTAAAAACTAATTAAAACATACTAAAAACTACATGAAATTAACCTCAAAAAGCGTATAAAATATCCGCTCATCACAATACCAAACTTAAACTGTTGCTTGTCCCCAAGCAACTAGACAAATAAAATAGAATACAAATAAGTCAAGAAGCAATAATATCTCAGAGTTTTTGAGTGAAGCTCAGGTTCTAATTAGATGAGCGGGACTAGTAGCTTTTTGCTTCCAAACAGTTTTGGCATCTCACTTTATCCATTGAAGCTCAGAATGATTGGCATCTATAGGAACTTAGAATTCAAATAGTGTTATTGATTCTCCTAGTTTAGTATGTTGATTCTTGAACACAGCTATTTTATGAGTCTTGGCCGTGGCCCTAAGCACTTTGTTTTCCAGTATTACCACGGGATACATAAATGTCACAGACACATAATTGGGTGAACCTTTTCAGATTGGGACTCAGCTTTGCTAAAGTCCCCAGTTAGAGGTGTCCAGGGTTCTTAAGCACACTCTTCTTTTTGCTTTGGACCTTGACTTTAACCGCTCAGTCTCAAGTTTTCACTTGACACCTTCACGCCACAAGCACATGGTTAGGGACAACTTGGTTTAGCCGCTTAGGCCAGGATTTGATTCCTTTAGGCCCTCCTATCCACTGATGCTCAAAGCCTTAGATCCTTTTTATTACCCTTGCCTTTTGGTTTTAAGGGCTATTGGCTTTTTCTGCTTGCTTTTTCTTTTTCTTTTTCTCTTTTTTTTCTGCAAGCTTTTGTATTCACTGCTTTTTCTTGCTTCAAGAATATTTTTTTTTATTTTTCAAATTATCAAATAACATTTCTCCTTTTTCATTATTCTTTCAAGAGCCAACATATTTAATATTCATAAACATCAAATTCAGAAGACATATGCATTGTTCAAGCATTCATCCAGAAGACAAAAAGCATTGCCACCACATGTAAATAATTAGAATTTTTCTTATTAAAAACTCGAAAAATATTGCCTCCTTATTCTAAAGAAAATCTGCTATTTTATTCATGTTTAATGATGATGAGAAAAATAAATTATAGCTTAATTGGAGATAAAATCAAAATATAGATACTAATTACTACTACTCATATATAACTTCTAAGGTAAAACTCAAATAAGAACAATTATCACAGAGTTAAGGCTAAGATTAGAACTTAACAACCTTGAATTTGGGAGGTGGATGCCTCTTTAGTCTGTGGAGTGCTTGGCCCTTTAAGAGATAGTTTCTGACGCTTTAATTCCTTCAGTTCACGCCCTTGCTCTTCTTGTTCTCTAAGAAATTTGCAGAGCATGCTGTTTTGATTTTGCTGTTCTTCCTTCAGTTGATCCACAGCTTCTTGCAACTTGGTGACAGATGCTTCTAGGCGCTCCCAGTATTCAATTTGAGGGATTTCCGAGAGGAACTCCTCTGCTTTTCTCTTGATGGGGTCGTCCTGCACTTGTTGTCCTTCCATAGACTTTTTGGTGATTGGTTGCTCAACTGAGATATACTTATCTACTCCCATCTTTATCCCAGCATCTTTACATAACAGAGAAACTAAGCTTGGATAGGCCAATTTGGCATCCTTGGAGTTCTTATTTGCAATTTTGTAAAGCTCACAAGCAATCAGCTGATGAACTTCCACTTCTTTTTCCAGCATAATGCAATGAATCATCACTACTCTTCTGATGGTGACTTCAGAGTGGTTGCTAGTGGGCAGTATAGAGCGCCCAATGAAGTCCAGCCAGCCTCTGGCGACTGGTTTGAGATCTCCTCTCTTGAGTTGGTTCGGGGCACCCTTTGTGTTGGTTGTCCACTTGGCTCCAGGGAGGCATATATCCTCTAGGATTTTATCCAAGCCCAGGTTTGATCTCATCATTCTCCTATTAAAGGAGTCTGGGTCATCTTGCAGTTGAGGCAGCTTGAAGATCTCCCTTATTTTATCAGGGTGGGTGTGAATAACCTTTCCTCTGACCAAAGTTCTATAGTCATAGAATGCGGTTCCAGCTATCCTCTGCCTGTCCGTCTGCCATAAATTAGCATAGAATTCCTGAACCATGTTTCTTCCCACCTTTGTTTCAGGATTAGCTAGGACTTCCCAGCTCTTGTTTCGAATTTGCTCTTGGATCTCCGGATATTCATCTTCTTTCAGATCGAATTTAACTTCCGGGATCACTGACCTTAGACTCATTATTTTGTAAAAATAGTCTGAATGTTCTTTGGTTATGAACTTCCCTTGATTTCAAAGTGGTTTTGGAATGTTTTCTTTCTTGCCTCTTGAGTCGGTTTGTTTTCCCTTAGGAGCCATGATCTTAGTGGGTATTGGTTTAGTGATCACGGATAAACACACCAAACTTAGAGGTTTGTTTCTCCTCAAGCAAAAAAAAAAGAAAGGAGGGGGAAAGAGGGAGAGCCAAGCGCAACTTGTGAAGGAGAGGGGGAGAGGCCGAACCAAAATTTAAAGGGAAGGGGGGGTGGGTTTCGAAAATTATTTGAAAAATATATGATAGAAAAAGTGATTTGGAAAAGATAAGTATGATAAGAAAAGATGTGATTTAAAATTGAAAAGATATGAAAGATATTTGAAAAAGATAAATCTGGATTTTGAAAAAGATGATGTGAAGATTTAAAAAAGATATTGATGAGTTGAAAAGATTTTAGAAGGAAAAGAGATAGATTTGTTTTGAAAAGGATTTGAAAATAATTTGAAGAGGAAAAGGGGTTTATGAATTAAGATACATTTGATATTTTTTTTAAAAAAGGATTTGAAAAATTAGGATTTGTAACATGTTTGTACAAGAAATCATGAATTAAAACATAAAAAAGGGAAAAAAATTTGAATTGAAAACGAAATTGCCTACTCCCCACAATCCTGGCGTTAAACGCCCAACTGCTGCATGTTTTGGGCGTTTAACGCCCAGTTGCTGCTTGGTTTGGGCGTTTAACGCCCAGCTGTTGCTTCTAGCTGGCGTTAAATGCCAGAAACCCCTTTGTCACTGGGCGTTTTTCTGAACGCCCAGGATGCTGTAAATCTGGCATTAAACGCCTAGAAGTTGCTTCTTTCTGGCGTTTAACGCCCAGATGGCTATCCTTGCTGGCATTAAACGCCCAGTAGATGCTTCTTTTGGGCGTTTAACGCCCAGTTCTGCTTTTTACTGGCGTTTTCTTGCCAGTGAGCTCCTTTTTCCTGTTTTGTGCTCTGAATTCTTCTGTAACCCTGTGGACTTATGCAATTTATTTTTTACCTTGTTAATATTAAGCTCATATATTTTAAAAATAAACAAAATGAAAAATAACAGAAAAAGTTTTGCTAATGGCTGGGTTGCCTCCCAGCAAGCGCTTCTTTATTGTCTTTAGCTGGACCTTGCTGAGCTTTTAATCTAGCCTCAGCCTTGAGCACTCTTGCTCAACATTGCCTTCAAGATAGTGCTTGATTCTCTATCCATTAACAATGAACTTTTTATCAGAATCAATGTCTTGAAGCTCCACATAACCATATGGTGATACACTTGTAATCACATATGGTCCCCTCCACCGGGATTTCAGTTTCCCATGGAATAGCCTGAGCCTAGAGTTAAACAATAGAACCTTTTGTCCTGGTTCAAAGACTCTAGATGATAGCTTTCTGTCATGCCACCTTTTTTATTTCTCTTTATAAAGCTTGGCATTTTCGAAAGCAGTGAATCTGAATTCCTCTAGCTCATTCAGCTGGAGCAATCTTTTTTCTCCAGCTAATTTGGCATCAAAGTTTAGGAATCTGGTTGCCCAATAGGCCTTATGTTTCAGTTCCACGGGCAGATGACAGGCCTTACCATACACAAGCTGGTATGAAGAGGTCCCTATAGGGGTCTTGAATGCTGTTCTGTAAGCCCATAGAGCATCATCCAAGCTCCTTTCCCAATCCTTTCTACGGGTACTTACAGTCCATTCCAGGATTCTTTTTAGTTCTCTGTTAGAAACTTCAGCTTGCCTATTTGTCTGTGGATGATATGAAGTCGCCACCTTGTGGGGAATCCCATACCGGACCATGGCAGAGTAAAGTTGTTTGTTGCAGAAGTGAGTGCCCCATCACTGATTAATACTCTAGGGACACCAAACCTGCTGAAGATATGTTTCTGGAGGAACTTTAGCACTGTTTTAGTATCATTGGTGGGTGTGGCAACGGCCTCTACCCATTTTGATACATAGTCGACTGCCACCAGAATATAAGTGTTTGAGTATGATGGTGGGAAAGGTCCCATGAAGTCAATTCCCCATACATCAAACAACTCAATCTCCAAGATTCCCTGTTGAGGCATGGCGTAACCATGAGACAGATTACCAGCTCTTTGGCAACTGTAACAGTTACGTACAAACTCTCGGGAATCCCTATAGAGTGTAGGCCAGTAGAAGCCACATTGGAGGACCTTGGTGGCTGTTCGCTCACCTCCGAAATGGCCTTCATATTGTGATCCATGGCAATGCCATAAGATCCTCTGTGCTTCTTCTCTAGGCACACACCTAAGGATTATTCCGTCTGCACATCTCTTAAAGAGATAGGGTTCATCCCACAAGTAGTACTTTGCATCAGTAATTAATTTTTTCTTTTGTTGCCTGCTGTACTCCTTGGGTATGAACCTTGCAGCTTTATAGTTTGGAATGTCTGCAAACCATGGTGCTTCCTGAATGACAAACAAATTCTCATCCGGAAAGGTCTCAGAGATCTCAATAGAGGGGGAGAACTCCCCTTCTATTGGTTCTATCCGGGACAGATGATCAGCCACTTGGTTCTCTGTCCCTTTTCTGTCTCTTATTTTTATATCAAACTCTTGCAGAAGCAACACCCATCTTATGAGCCTGGGTTTTGAATCCTGCTTTGTGAGTAGATATTTAAAAGCAGCATGGTCAGTGTACACAATCACTTTTGATCCTACTAAGTATGATCTAAACTTGTCAATGGCATAAACCACTGCAAGCAATTCTTTTTCTGTGGTTGTATAATTTTTCTGGGCATCATTTAAAACACGGCTAGCATAATAAATGACATGCAGAAGCTTGTCATGCCTCTGCCCCAGTACTGCACCAATGGCGTGGTCACTGGCATCACACATTAGTTCAAATGGTAAAGTCCAGACTGGTGCAGAAATAACTGGTGCTGTTACCAGCTTAGCTTTCAGAGTCTCAAACGCCTGCAGACACTCTGTGTCAAACACAAATGGCGTGTCAGCAGCTAGCAGATTGTTGTAGGAACTAGTTCATTTTTTCATTTTGAACCACTGTCATGCCTCCCTTCTTGGGAACAACTTGAACAGGACTCACCCAGGGGCTATCAGAAATAGGATAAATAATCCCAGCCTCCAGTAATTTGGTGACCTCTTTCTGCACCACTTCCTTCATGGCTGGATTTAGCCGCCTCTGTGGTTGAACCTGGCTTAGCATCATCCTCCAATAGGATTTTGTGCATGCATCTAGCTGGGCTTATGCCCTTAAGGTCACTTATGGACCACCCAAGAGCTGTCTTGTGTGTCCTTAGCACTTGAATTAGTGCTTCCTCTTCCAGTGGATTTAAAGCAGAGCTTATGATCACTGGAAAAGTGTCACCTTTTCCCAGAAATGCATATTTCAGGGATGGTGGTAATGGCTTGAGCTCGGGTTTAGGACGTTTCTCCTCTTCCTGAGGAAGTCTCAGAGGCTCTTTCAATTCCTCTAAACCCTTCAGATCAGGCTGAACATCTTTAAAGATGTCTTCCAGCTCTGATTCGAGACTCTCAGCCATGTTAACCTCCTCTACCAAAGAGTCAATGAGATCAACTTTCATGCAGTCTTTTGGTGTATCTAGATGCTGCATGGCTTTGACAACATTCAACTTAAACTCATCCTCATTGACTCTCAGGGTTACTTCCCCTTTTTGGACATCAATGAGGGTTCGTCCAGTTGCTAGGTGCTCAAGTGCCTCTACAAACGGAATCTTTATTTCAAGAGTCCTGAGATAATCTGCAAAAGCGAGGAAATTGCTTATCCTGCTCCTCTTGGTGGAGTTTTTGAGGATAAGGTATCTTGGCTTTATATTCCTCAACCTTAGTTGCTGCAGGTTTATTTCCTACAGAGGTGGTTGGAGAAGCCTTTTTAGAGGGGTTGTTATCAGCACTTATGTATGTCTGATCCCTCACTGGCATTTGAATGCCAGGGTTAGAAGCTGGATTGGCGTTGGACGCCAACTCCTTACTTGTTCCTGGCATTTGAACGTCAGAACTGAGCTTCCATTGGGCGTTTGACGCCAACTCCTTGCTTGTTTCTGGCGTTTGAACGCCAGAGTTATTCCTCTCTGGGATCTTATTGTCCTCAGAGGGATTTTGGATAGCAATTTGTTCATTTCTTGGCTTCCTGCTACCTTGAAGTGAGGTATTTAATATTTTCCCACTTCTTAATTGAACTGCTTGGCACTCTTCTGTTATTTGTTTTGATAACTGTTGTTCTATTTGCTGTACCTCCATATTTATATTAGCCATTCTTGTGTCTTGTAGTATCTCCTTGAATTCGGCCAGCTGTTTTGTTAGAAAGTCTAATTGCTGATTGAATTCAGTAATTTGTTCTGCAGGACTAAGTTCAGCAGTTACTGTTTTAGCCTCTTCTTTCATAGGAGATTCACTATTTAGGTACAGATGCTGATTTCTGGCAACTATATCAATAAGCTCTTGAGCCTCTTCAATTGTCTTTCTCATGTGTATAGATCCACCAGCTGAGTGATCTAGAGAAATTTGAGCTTTCTCTGTAAGCCCATAATAGAAGATGTCTAACTGCACCCATTCTGAAAATATTTCAAAGGGGCATTTTCTTAACATCTCTCTGTATCTCTCCCAGGCATCATAAAGAGATTCATTATCTCCTTGTTTAAAGCCTTGGATGTCCAGCCTTAGCTGTGTCATCCGTTTTGGAGGGAAGTATTGATTCAGGAATTTTTCTGACAGCTGTTTCCATGTCCTTATGCTAGCATTAGGTTGGTTATTTAACCACCTCTTAGCTTGGTCTTTTACAGCAAATGGAAACAGTAATAATCTGTAGACATCCTGATCTACTTCCTTATCATGTACTGTATCAGCAATTTATAAAAATTGTGCCAGAAACTCTGTAGATTCTTCCTGTGGAAGACCGGAATACTGGCAACTTTGCTGCACCATGATGATGAGTTGAGGATTCAACTCAAAGCTACTGACTCCAATAGAGGGTATACAGATACTGCTCCCATATGAAGCAGTAGTGGGATTAGCATATGACCCCAGAATCCTTCTGGACTACTCATTTCCACTTAAGTCCATAATGGAGAAAAGGGAATTGATGTGAATTGCAATTAAAATATATTTTTATTTTATAAAAAGAGAACGAATAAAAAAATGAAATAAAATAACTAGAAATTAAATATAGATTTCGAAAATTAAGAAAAAAATTAAAACTAAAATAATTACTTAATTAAGAAGATTTGAAAAATTTTGGATATGATTTTTGAAAAAGATTTTAAATTTTGAAATAGAAATCTGAATTTTAAAAGTAATTTTCGAAAATTCACTTTAAAATAGAGAGAAAAGATATTTTTTTTTATTTTTGAATTTTATGATGAAAGAGAAAAACACACAAAAGACACACAACTTAAAATTTTTAGATCTAATGTTCCTTATTTTCGAAAATTTTGGAGGGAAACACCAAGGAACACCAAACTTAAAAATTTTAAGATCAAAACACAAGGAAGACTCAAGAACACTTTGAAGACTCACAAGAACAACAAGAACATGAAGATAGAACACCAAACTTAAAACTTATAGAAAACCAAAATAAAATTTTCGAAAACTAAAGAAAAATCAACAAGAAAACACCAAACTTAAAGTTTGGCACAAGATTTATTCAAAGAAAAATTATTTTTGAAAAAGTTTTAGAAAGAAAGACTCAAAGGAGCAACTATTCACAAGAACATAGACACAACGCTCTAGCCAATTGAGTTATAAATTTAAAGTGTTTTAATAAGGTATTTAATGTATAATTTTTTTTTTGGAAAATGATATTTTGAAAAAGCACAAGAAAAACAAGAAAAATCACAAAACAAGAAAAACTAAAGATCAAACAAGAAAAATAAACAAGAACAACTTGAAGATTAAGAAAGAACAATGAATATAAAGAAAATAAAAACATGCAATTGATACCAAACTTAAATATGAAACTAAACTCAAACAGGAAAACTCAATTATTAGTTTGTAAAAATTTTCGAAAAATTTAAAAAGAGAAAATAAGAATTTAAAAAAAATATTCAACCAAAAACAATGATAGAAGACTCTAAACCAAAAAAGAAAAATTTTTCCTAATCTAAGCAACAAAATAAACCGTCAGTTGTCCAAACTCGAACAATTCCCGGCAACGGCGCCAAAAACTTGGTGCACGAATTGTGAATCACACTTTTCACAACTCGTACAACTAACTAGCAAGTGCACTGGGTCGTCCAAGTAATACCTTACGTGAGTAAGGGTTGAATACCACGGAGATTGTTAGCTTGAAGCAATCTATGGTTATCTTGTAACTCTTAGTCAGGATATCAATTATATTTATCAATTTGAATTGCGAGAAATAAAAGAGCATGAAATAAATACTTATTCTGCAGTAATGGAGAATATGTTGGAGTTTTGGAGATGCTTTGTCTACTGAATCTCTGCTTTCCCTCTGTCTTCTTCTTCACGCACGCAAGGTTCCTCCTATGGCAAGCTGTATGTTGGTGGATCACCGTTGTCAATAGCTACCATCCGTCCTCTCAGTGAAAATGGTCCAGGTGCGCTGTCACCACCCGGCTAATCATCTGTCGGTTCTCACTCATGCTGGAATAGGATCCGTTGGTCCTTTTGCGTCTGTCACTACACCCAACCTTTGTGAGTTTGAAGCTCGTCACAGTCATTCAATCCTTGAATCCTATTCAGAATACCACAGACAAGGTTTAGACTTTCTAGATTCTCAAGAATGCTGCCAATGGATTCTAGCTTATACCACGAAGATTCTGATTAAGGAACCCAAGAGATACTTATTCAATCTAATGTAGAACGGAGGTGGTTGTCAGGCACGCGTTCATAGGTTGAGAATGGTGATGAGTGTCACGGATCATCACATTCATCATATTGAAGTGCGAATAAATATCTTAGATAGAAACAAGCGTGTTTGAATGGAAAACAGAAGTAATTGTATTAATTCATCGAGACACAACAGAGCTCCTCACCCCCAACAATGGAGTTTAGAGACTCATGCCGTCAAAGAGTACAAAGTTCAGATCTAAAATGTCATAAGGTGCAAAATAATCCTCTAAAAGTTGTTTAAATACTAAACTAGTAACCTAGGTTTACAGAAAAATGAATAAGCTATTATAGATAGTGCAGAAATTCACTTCTGGGGCCCACTTGGTGTGTACTAGGGCTGAGACTTGAGCTTTACACGTGTCTAGGCTGTTTCTGGAGTTAAACGCCAGGTTGTAACTTGTTTTGGGCGTTTAACTCCAACTTGTAACCTGTTTCTGGCGTTTAACGCCAGACTGCAGCATGGAACTGGCGTTGAACGCCAGTTTACGTCGTCTATCCTTGAGCAAAGTATGAACTATTATATATTTCTGGAAATCCCTGGATGTCTACTTTCCAACACAATTCGGAGCGCGCCAATTGGATTCCTGTAGCTCCAGAAAATCCATTCTGAGTGCAGAGAGGTCAGAATCCAACAGCATCAGCAGTCCTTTTTCAGCCTGAATCAGATTTTTGCTCAGTTCCTTCAATTTCAGCCAGAAAATACCTGAAATTACAGAAAAATACACAAACTCATATTAAAGTCCAGAAATATGAATTTTTCCTAGAAACTAATGAAAATATACTAAAAACTAATTAAAACATACTAAAAACTACATGAAATTAACCCCAAAAAGCGTATAAAATATCCGCTCATCACCTGTCTCTGTAAATAAACGCCGCCTAATTTACTAAATTGGAAAATTTACAAAGGAAAAAAAAAGGTAATGATCCACGTACATGTTTTATGTTATGTGTTAGAGAATAATTATCCAAATTTATGAAAAAAAAAAAAGGAAACAGTTAATGATCAATTAGACGATTAACATACATAATTCTCTACTACTTAACCAAGAAAAATATATAAACAAAGGCAGAACATGGATTATTACTTATATACTAATCTTATGCAATGTTAAGATGGTTAAAATTTATTTATTTGTTTTTTTCTTCAATTCTTTATGTTTCATCATTATCTTTGATAAAGACTTGTGCTTGCTTTTCAAGAATTTTACGTGTACTCTTATCTATAGTAACAACCATACTGCCTCATATATCTCTTCTCCTTCCCCATGTAATAATTTTATATTAGGACATGGATTTTCTTTCGTTTTTCTATGAATCTAATAGCTACTTAGATTTTTGTGTTATTATCCACAATGAATCATATGAACTCCAAGGACAGTGACAAATTAAAGTTTTGGCTTAATGCAACTTACTAGGACCGATAACTTAATTAATGATGCTGTTATATTAGAAAATTTTCATTTATTTCTAATTTTATTAACCTTATTCTCCTAAATCCTAATAAATAAACATGCATGACAGTTATAAATGAGGGTGTCAGTGTATTTATAGTAAAGTATATAACCACTTTTTTAGAGTAGTTCTACCTTTAATAGTGGATAACTATTCTCTTTTTCTAGAAAAGTTAGTGAGTTCTCTTTTCTAAATAAGTGGGAGATATCTTAGGAGTTAGTTACTTATTTGAATAAGTAGAGCTGAACTGCCGTCGTCGCGCCCGACCTCTATTTAGAGTTAGTTACTTATGAAGTCGGGTAGCTGTAGAAATTGGATCTCTTGAGTGGGCTTCTATTTATTTTGGGTCTGGCTATATTTTTGGGTCTAAGTATGAACAGTGTCCCTGCTTGAGTCTGAGCTTTTTGAGGTAGGACTCGAGCATTTGTAGATTAGATTGGCCTCTAACAGATTAAAATATCAGCTCAGGCAAACTGTGTCTTTCTTGGGACTAGGTCGGGCACTCGACGTGTTTTAAAATTCAAGACATTACGTCTTTCCGTAATTTTGCGCACGTTACTCTACGGGCCATAAATAAGGGACCAAAATTACTCCTTTGTCCTTGGTGTCTTATAAATACCCAAACTCATTTCTCTTTCTTCTTTTTCTCTTTTTTTTTGAGTCGTTTGCACTCAACATTTTTTCCCTCTTTCAATCTTTTCAACTTTTTTCGTGCAACCACTCTTGCATTCAAGATTTCTTTATCTTGAGGCTTAGAAGGCTTTGCTCGCGCTTTTGAGAGGAACGTTCGCATTTTGCTACTTGTGTGTGCTTCGTTTTTCCAATCAAGGTTGGTCTTCGCCTTTCCTATTTATTTTGTTCTTGGCTGGATAATGTGCTTCTTGGTTTGAATTCATTTTTGTTGATTTGGTGATGATTCTTTATTTATTTGATGGTTCTATGTCGTATTCGTTTGAGAATTTGCTTCTTTTTTGAACTTTTATTGTTGCCGCTCTTGAACTATTTTTGTTGTTGCTGAGAAACTGAGTGGGATTTTACTTTGTATTGCCCCCAAATGGTTCCATGTTTTCCATTAAAGATAGGACGACTTTCGTATCTGCATGTTTGTTTGGCATCGAAGGGTTGTAAGAACTGTGACATTCTTAGTTAATGACGATCCAACTTCTTTTAATTTTGTGTAAATGCTTATGTTGTTATGTCTGGCCTGCCGACTTGTAGTGATGATCTTCTTTTATTGTATTATAGGTATAAGTTTTATGTCTCGGTCAATAATCCACAACATGTTCTCTAAAATCCCGTTCGACCTGACTTGGGTAGATATATCTATTCTTACTTCCGTCTCTGTTATTGATAACAAGTATGTAGAAACCTTTCATAGACATCATAGATTATGTTTAAATCGGGAGGATGAGAGAATGTATGAAATTGTCTTCCTCCAACAGCATCTGCACCAAATACAAATGGGCCTCCTCAATGCCAAGACCGAACTCAGCACCTACATCAAACCACAAGGCATTTAGGGTCCGTTCTCCCCTCATGGAATTCGAGGGCTCCCACTTTACCCTCAAGGAAAGCCGCCGCCTTCGTCTGCGGCTCTTTTCGGCCTGCCTTACGGCCCAAATGTTATTCAGTCTTTGATGCCACCATCGGCTGTTCAGCATAACGGACCAATGAATGCTAATGCCGACCTGGATCCAGAGCAGCTCGAGTTGTTGGAGGCCTAACAACTCGCAGCACAGAAACATGACATGATGGTGAGAAACTATGAATAACAGCAGCAACAGCAGTAGGAGTATCTAAGATACAACGCTGCTACTGGGATTGAAACTGTGGCTAGGGATGTAAGTTACCGAATCGAACCAAAATTTACAACAACAGAATGAAAAACCGAAAAAACCGATTTTTTTGTTTTTCGAATTAAACCGATCTGTTCAGTTCGATTTTCGGTTGGCTTAGTATAAATCGAACCAAAGAATTGGTTCAGAAAGACTTGTTTTTACAAGTTTTCCCTTTAGCCTAATACCCAAACCTCTAAAATCCAAATCCCTAACTTAGAGCACTCAGCAGCGCAGCCATAATGCTCAATGCCCACAACACAAGGCTTCTTACTTCCATCTTTCTCCTCCATACCTGAGCCTGAGAGAGCTAGTGAGCCTAAGAGCTGCCGCCGTCCTTCAGAGTTTAGTCGCAAGTCGTCCATTGTCGCCGTGAAGGACGTCATCGATCTCCATCGCAGGCGTTGCAGAGAGCTGGAGAGCGCCGTCGTCTAACCGCAGTCTTCACGCCGTCGTCGATCTCCGTCTGAGCCGTTCTTTTCCGTCGCTGAGCAGCAGTCTCCGTCGCCGAGCAAACCCTTAGTTCGAGCCCTCTCCTACAACTCAATGTCTTCTTTTGAGGTTAGTAACTTGGTTTTTTCACAATTTTTTGGAAGTTATTAGATGTTCTTGTTGCTGGTCTGTTTGAAAATATGTTGCTATTGCTTTCATAAAAATATGTTGCTATTGCTGTTGCTTTCATAAAAATTTGTTGAAAATATGTTAAAAATATGTTGCTGTTGCTTTCATAAAAATATGTTGTTGTTGCTTTCACAACTTGTTTATTTTATTTCATAAAATATGTTGTTGTTGCTTTAATAACTTAGTATTTTTAATAAACTTTGTTGCTGTTACTGGATAAATTTAGTATATTGTTGGATTAATTTGTTGGAAACAAAGTGTATTCACTACTTTTTTTTTCCTTCATTACCATCTAGATATATCGACGAAGATGAGGAGACAGACAAGTTTGCACGTTCTGTTGCTAATTTGGCTCTGGAAAGAGAGGTCAAAGCTAATTTCAGTGAATTTCAGGTGAGTTAATCTTGTCCTCTCATTGCAACACAGTTCGGTTTCATGTATGAATATTTTTAGGACTTATGTTGGTAATTGACAGTAGTAAGTAGTAACTCAGTTTTGGTACCTTTGTTACCCTCATGATAGGGCTGGCTTGAAAAACATGCGTGATGAGCAAGCTTTGTTGGTTTTTGTAACTAATTGTTATTATCATGTTGATTTTGTAATAGTTTAGCTTGACGATGTAGTAAAAGAATTTTACAATTGTAGTGGAAAAAAATGGCCACTGGTAATCTTGCATAATAAGCGAATGAGAAGGCTTATGGATAATCCATCAAGCAGAAGTGGATGAATAATGGTGCACTCTATACGACTCCAACTGGATCCAATGATGATTGGTAAATTGTTAAATTATTTTCTTTCAATTTGCTTTTGTTTTTAATTTACTGATAGCGTTTTTGTTTTACTGTTTGACCATTTCTTTTCCTTTAAGATTAATAATATATTAGTTTTTTCAACTTTTAAGGAAAATTAGCTTTAGTGAGTATTTTTCTTCTGTTTTTTCAAATATGCTTAATTTATTATTCGTATTTAGTCACATATGCATGATAATTATTGTTTTTCTGTTAGGCACCAATTCAATTATATGGTTAAATTTTGGTTTTGAATTTCTTTTGATCACTAATTTGTAAATTCTCCTTTAGATTCGGTTCGATTCGGTTGTCCAAAAAGCAGCAAACCGAACAGTTAACATCATTATAAAACTGAATAGGTCGATTCGGTTGGTTTTCGGTCAAAAACCGAACCAAACCGAACCGATTACACCCCTACCTGTGGCAGCTGCAAGTCCGGTTTCAGTTGTCACAGCCGACGGCGATGGCGCTGGAAGTGGAGTTTTTGGCCAGATGGCTGCACATTCAGGCGGTCAAGGAGGTGAGCTGGCACCTTGTTTGGGTTTGGGGTCATTTGACAGTGGTGGAACTTATCATCATCAGTTGCAGCAACAACCACCACAACATGGAGGAGTAGGGGAAAATTATGTTGGTCTTGCAAATCATCATCACTATCCTGTTGAGGCGCAATTTCTGCTCCCATCACAACAACAACCATCAGAGAGTGAGGACTGTAAGAGTGTCGGCCCTTCTTGATGATTTTTTTGATTTTCTGCAGCTAAATGGTTTTTTTTTTGCCAAAGAAGTTTTAATTCTAAGTATGTTCTTTTTGTTATTGTTATGTATTTTTGGATTGATTATAGGATAATGATAACGATGGTAGTTAGTTGTGACTTTAGCTTATAATAATAAACAGGCGAGAGAGCGGGAAGTAGTTGAGGAAGCTGGTGGCTACTGGTCATGGAATCGGAATCATCAGTAATGATAATATTAATGCATAGATTACTTTGCTGGTTAGTTGCTCCTCTTGTTTTGAGCTTGTCAATTTGATGATGTACTTGACATGCATGTGTGCCATGCATGCTACATAAACAAAGATTTTGATTTTTCATTCATGTTAGGTATGCAGTATGCCTTTAATTTTTTTTCCTGTGTTATTCTATGATGCTGGTTTACGCTCATACATTCTCAGTCATATTAATTAAATGATATTATGCAAATGTATCTAATTCCTTGCCAGGTAAGGTTTATTTGGGTTCGTTGATCATGATTACCTTAATATAACTTAGGCATGCAATAGTGGATTGATATTTGAATTGTTAAGAATTTATTTCTCTGTGCTTAAATTTCTCATAGTTTTTTGCTTTTTGCACATGCTTTTCACAAAATTATTACATTACAAATATTTTCATAACCGCTATCGAATTAGAGACCATAATAAAAGACTGGGTTTTCCAATGAATCAACCTAAGAATAATATTTAACAATTATATAAGAAAAACCTGCAAGGCACTCAATCCCAACATTCATCGTATTAACCTTCTATATATGTTTATAACCCAGCCAATAAATATCACAACAAATTAAAGTTCTAACCAAATTTCAACCAATTTTTTATTAAATATCGAAAGCTTTTTGGCCAACAACTATTATTACTTGCACATGATATAAATATAGTGAAATCAATCCTAGCAAAATTAAACATTAATTTCATTAAATTCACAGTATCATAACAAATTTACAATATTTATCAAACACAGAAGGAAACCATCAAATCATTAATCCAATTTGATTGGGAATACTTCCATCATATAAAACAAGTTATCAACACCAAATGAATTATTAAAATGTTAAAGTATGATTCATGATGTACTTTATCGGAAAACTGCTTCTGCAACTGATCTGCTGTAGAAAATTCTGGAACTAGTGTATACCCAGTAAAGACTCAAATCAGTGTTAAAGGATATGCATCATAATTAAGAATAATTTCAGCATACAAAGACACAAAGTTCAATAGAAATGATGCGCTCATATCAGTAGAACCATGAGTAGGTATGAACTACATACCATAACTATAAATCTTCTTTATAGAATAGTTATAATTCTACTTCGAAAACACAACTAATTAGACCGTGTTTATTTGAACGTTAATGATTTCATACCATTTGTCTCAAATGACATCCATTATAAAAGACTAAACACCCTGCAGATCATGAAAAGTTTAAGCACTAAGAGAAAAGATATATGTGGTAAGCAAGGAACAAATAAAATGATTTCCTCTTTTTAATTAATTATGTACATACAAAATGATTTTATTATAAATACTCGTTAATAATTTGTCATTTAATTAATACATTAGACTAAGAATTATAATTTGCACTCAAAGCACCTAATAAAGTTCACTGAGTTCAATTAGCCAATATCATTAAAAATTGTGTATCAATCGAGCTCTTTTACATCCAATGAGCTAGGTTCAGATTACTGATTCAATAACACATGCTCTTCCTAACAAGTTTTTATTCTAAATGAAAAGAAAGGTAAAAAAGAATCATGCTTAAAACTTAAATGAGTCAATAATACCAACCTCTCCTGTGTGTTGCGGTCATTATATTTTTCGCGAGGTTATTTTGCCCCTTATGTAGGCCTTAAGACTTGGATTTTTTGTGTACATTTTGTTGTGTTCCGTTTATGCTTTTGCCACATTGAATTCTTCCGACAGTGGATGAGGCAGTGAGTAGCTATTGTCTCAGTTTATTTGGAGCAGACAGATGGGGCAAGTTTCGGAGACCGCCGAAAATCTGGTATGGATTTTGTGTTTCACTGGCAGTCCTTCATGCATTGTCTTCCAGAAAATTATTCTAACTTTAGTTGGACATTTCAACATCCTAGATTGATTACCACAACAGTTTGTTCTGGAAGTATGGTGGCAATGTCTCAATAGGGGGTGGCAGAATTGGAAGCTAATAATGTAACCTGATTGAACCGTGTAAGCTCCTCTTTTATTTTTACCTCATGAAATTATGTCTCCATCCTGATTGATTGGTGTTTGTAGAATAGCTTGTACTGTTTTCTGGTTAAATTTATCTTGTATTATCTGTTTGTTCTGTATTCCATCCTCTGCTATGAGCTGACCTACCCACCGAAGATTAGAATTTTGTTGTAGTGTCTGATTTTCTAATATGACAGGATGATTTTTAATCCATCTTTTTCCAAAAATTTCAACTACTGAGTTCTTGCCAACATTCCAAACCATTCCTTTCTCTAGAATATTCTTACCCTCCATTAAGCTTCTCCAACCCCATGAGGGGTTCTATCTAATCTCAGCCTCTAAGAAGGAAGAGAACCTGAAGTATTTACTTTTTAACACTTTAAATATTAGGGAACCAGTATTAATAACCAGCCTCCATCGCTGCTTTGTAAGCATTGTTAGATTAAAGGCCTTGAGGTCCTTAAATTAGTCTAGGGGTGTTCGCGGTGCGGTTTGGTTCGGTTTTTGAGAGAAAAGTCATCCGATCTAATCGTTAAATTAAACTGCGGTTTGATTTGGTTCGGTTTTTTATCGAAATCATCCGAACCAAACCAAACCAATTAAAATCTATTTGGTTTGGTCCGGTTTGTTCAGTTTTTTCAGTTAATTAAAAAAATACTACCACACTATTTCAATTTTCACAAAGTCATAACATTGAAATCGCAAACACAAATACTCAATAGCTAACAAAGTCTTGATCCAATGAAATTTAACGACAAAAGAAATCAAAATACGACAATTAAAGAAAATGGGAGACAAATTGTAGAGACCTTGCTAAATTCTATGGTGACTTGTGAAAAGATGATGCAATAGACCTACTTCTTGTAATTAAAAGAAAGGGAAGATTTTGCTAAACGCTGCTTCTCAGTGGTGGTGGTGGTGTTTACACTGCCGGTGGTTGGGTTGTTGTCCATCTGAAAGAATGAAGTCCATCAAATACCAAAAACTCGTAAGAAAATCTCTATACATGGCAAGGTATCAACTGCAAGCTACTAAAGCCATAAAGGAACAATAACTTGCATTTTTTACCCCATAACTCTGATTTAGTGAGCTAAGACAACTATCTTCCAAACAAAGAAATAAGATAGGAAATGGAAGGAATAAGAATTTAAGTAGAATACAAAGAAGGCACTCACCATGAATGAAAGAAGCCCTATGAGTATGCTGCATTCGTAAATTAGAAAGTTCAGTATAGACCATTAGAAAGTTGTATAGAAAAGTAACCAACATCTAGTAATCTACAACTACTCAGATACAGGTTACTTGTGTAAAAGCATATAACTACAATCCAAAAGTTAAATGAATAGATTAAAAAACAAATCACATAACAAAATATCATAACTAAAATCAATCTTACCTTAATACAGACCACATAGGATTTCAACTTTCAGGATGAACTGCAGGAGCAGCAAAACACAGAAATATTAAATCAAAATCAGTATCTCAAAATATTAACTGACTTGTGCTATACCAGATAAAAGAACTTACAATCACTAAACCAGCAATAAACATGACTTCAGCTAAACATGATTGTGAAGTATGATACTTAAAGGAAGCTAAACAAAACTCAAACTAGGAAAACATCATCATTATTAATTATATATCTAAATATACAATTTGCCAACTTTGGCACAAAAAAGAAAAGGCTCCTGCCCTTTGCTATCTACAAGGAACTAAATCATGAAAAAAGGGGTCAAGATATTGCTTCTGAGTATTTGTACATCTACACTTTGACCTAATATTAGTGAGCATCTGCATGAGATCAAAGTAATTTGGTTACATAAATAGTATAGACTTTGGTCCAATTTTAATATGTTTAATCATTTTAGCATTAGCAATGAAGATCCTTTTCTTGTTATGTACCTTAACTTGTTCCTGCAGTTCTTTAATGTGCTCAACAGTCAAATCCAGCATCTCTGCTGTGCTTGTTTGTTGCAAAGAGGGAAACAACCAATTTATCGAATTGCATATGAATTTTCAATTAACATGAGTGCTATTGAGTATTGATAGAGTTTTAGATTAGTTACCTTGTCTGATTTCGGGAGAAGGCCTTGCAATTTCTTGATTCTTTCGCTAATCCGTGCTCTTCGTACCTAAAATAAAAGGCTCCTGCCCTTTGCTATCTACAAGGAACTAAATCATGAAAAAGGAGTCAAGAATATTGCTTCTGAGTATTTGTACATCTACACTTTGACCTAATATTAGTGAGCATCTGCATGAGATCAAAGTAATTTGGTTACATAAATAGTATAGACTTTGGTCCAATTTTAATATGTTTAATCATTTTAGCATTAGCAATGAAGATCCTTTTCTTGTTATGTACCTTAACTTGTTCCTGCAGTTCTTTAATGTGCTCAACAGTCAAATCCAGCATCTCTGCTGTGCTTGTTTGTTGCAAAGAGGGAAACAACCAATTTATCGAATTGCATATGAATTTTCAATTAACATGAGTGCTATTGAGTATTGATAGAGTTTTAGATTAGTTACCTTGTCTGATTTCGGGAGAAGGCCTTGCAATTTCTTGATTCTTTCGCTAATCCGTGCTCTTCGTACCTAAAATTGAACATTTGTTTAACGATTCAATGGCTGCCTCACTAGTATGGTAGAATCTAGAATGAATACTAATGGATTATAGTTGTAAAACCAATTGCTATGAATTTTACCTTCTCTGCAATGCTTCTAGGGTGAGTGGCAAAGCCTCTCTTTGGCGTTGCTGGGAAGAGCGCTGCTGGGTCGGTGCTTGGTGCACGAAATTATGATTGCAACGGCGCCAAAAACTTGGCACGCACTTTTATAATCTCAATTCTTTTTCACAACTCCGCACAACTAACCAGCAAGTGTACTGGGTCGTCCAAGTAATAAACCTTACGTGAGTAAGGGTCGATCCCACGAAGATTGTTGGCTTGAAGCAAGCTATGGTCATCTTATAAATCTCAGTCAGGCAGATTCAAATGGTTATGAGGTTTTGATAATTAAAATATAAATAAAATATAAAATAAGATAGAAGTACTTATGTAATTCATTGGTGGGATTTCAGATAAGCGTATGGAGGTGCTTGTTGCTTCTGAATCTCTGCTTTCCTACTGTCTTCATTCAATCATTCATGCTCATTTCCATGGCAAGCTGTATGTTGGGGGATCACTGTTGTCAATGGCTACCGTCCGTCCTCTCAGTGAAAATAGTCCAAGTGCGCTGTCACCGCACGGCTAATCATCTGTCGGTTCTCACTCATGTTGGAATAGGATCCATTGATCCTTTTGCGTCTGTCACTACGCCCAACACTCGCGAGTTTGAAGCTCGTCACAGTCATCCCTTCCCATATCCTACTCGAAATACCACAGACAAGGTTTAGACTTTTCGGATCTCAGGAATGGCCGCCAATTGATTCTAGCTTATACCACGAAGACTCCGATCTTTCGGAATGGAGGCTAAAAGATACATGCTCAAGCTATTGCAGATAGAATAGAAGTGGTTGTCAGGCACGCGTTCATAGGTGAGAATGATGATGAGTGTCACGGATCATCACATTCATCAGGTTGAAGTACGAGTGAATATCTTGGAATAAGAATAAGCTTGAATTGAATAGAAAAATAATAGTACTTTGCATTAATTCATGAGGAACAGCAGAGCTCCACACCTTAATCTATGGTGTGTAGAAACTCCACCATTGAAAATACATAAGTGATAATAGTGTTCATTGGCTTCGGCCCTAGAGGGGGAACCAGAATGACCAAGACTTCGGTCTAAGGACTAAACGTCCAAAGGTGTAAAATAAATCACTAAAAGTAGTTTTTATACTAAACTAGTAACTAGGGTTTACAGAAATAAGTAAATAATGCAGAAATCCACTTCCGTGTCTCACTTGGTGTGTGCTTGGGCTGAGCATTAAGCTTTACATGTGTAGAGATTTCTCTTGGAGTTAAACGCCATGTTGCATCCTGTTTGTGGCGTTTAACTCTGGTTTGTAACCTGTTTCTAGCGTTTAACTTCAGAATAGGGCAGGAAGCTGGCGTTTGAACACCAGTTTGCATCATCAAAACTCGGGCAAAGTATGGACTATTAGAAAGCCCTGGATGTCTGCTTTCCAACGCAATTGAGAGCGCACCAATTGGGTTTCTGTAGCTCCAGAAAATCCATTTCGAGTGCAGAGAGGTCAGAATCTAACAGCATCTGCAGTCCTTTTTCAGCCTCTGAATCAGATTTTTGCTCAGGTCCCTCAATTTCAGCCAGAAAATACCTGAAATCACAGAAAAACACACAAACTCATAGTAAAGTCCAGAAATGTGAATTTTGCATAAGAACTAATAAAAATATAGTAAAAACTAATTAAATTATACTAAAAACTACCTAAAAACAATGCCAAAAGCATATAAATTATCTGCTCATTACAACACCAAACTTAAATTGTTGCTTGTCCCCAAGCAACTGAAAATCAAATAGGATAAAAAGAAGAGAATATACTATAAATTCCAAAATATCAATGAAACTTAGCTCCAATTAGATGAGCGGGACTAGTAGCTTTTTGCCTCTGAACAGTTTTGGCATCTCACTTTATCCTTTGAAGTTCAGAATGATTGGCATCTATAGGAACTCAGAATTTAGATAGTGTTATTGATTCTCCTAGTTCAGTATGTTGATTCTTGAACACAGCTACTTTATGAGTCTTGGCCGTGGCCCTAAGCACTTTGTTTTCCAGTATTACTACCGGATACATAAATGCCACAGACACATAACTGGGTGAACCTTTTCAGATTGTGACTCAGCTTTGCTAGAGTCCCCAATTAGAGGTGTCCAGCATTCTTAAGCACACTCTTTTTGCTTTGGATCATGGCTTTAACTGCTCAGTCTCAAGCTTTTCACTTGACACTTTCATGCCACAAGCACATGGTTAGGGACAGCTTGGTTTAGCCGCTTAGGCCAGGATTTTATTCCTTTGGGCCCTCCTATCCATTAATGCTCAAAGCCTTGGATCCTTTTTACCCTTGCCTTTTAGTTTAAAGGGTTACTGGCTTTTTGCTCTTGCCTTTTGGTTTAAAGAGCTCTTGGCTTTTTCTGCTTGCTTTTTCTTTCTCTTTCTCTTTTTTTTTCTTTTTTTTCGCCATTTTTTTCGCAAGCCTTGATTTTCACTGCTTTTTTTGCTTCAAGAATCAATTTTATGAATTTTTAGATTATCAAATAACATTTCTCATTTTTCATCATTCTTTCAAGAGTAAAAAATTTTAACATTCATAAACAACAAATTCAAAAGATATATGCACTGTTCAAGCATTCATTCAGAAAACAGAAAGTATTGTCACCACATCAAAATAATTAAACTAATTTCAAGGATAAATTCGAAATTCATGTACTTCTTGTTCTTTTGTAATTAAAACATTTTTTCATTTAAGAAAGGTGATGGATTCATAGGACATTCATAGCTTTAAGACATAGATACTTAAACACTAATGATCATGTAATAAGACACAAACATAAATAAAACATAAAGCAAAATTTTCGAAAAACAGAAAAATAAGAGCAAGGAGATTAAGGAACGGGTCTACCTTAGTGATGGCGGCTAGTTCTTCCTCTTGAAGATCCAATGGAACGCTTGAGCTCCTTTATGTCTCTTCCTTGCCTTTGTTGCTCTTCCCTCATGACTCTTTGATCTTCTCTAATTTCATGGAGGAGGATGGAATGCTCTTTGTGCTCCACCCTTAGTTAAAGCAATTAGGAGCTTTTTGGGGAATGCTGGTTTCTATAGAAGGTTCATTAGAGACTTTTCAAAAATTGCTAAACCATTAAGCAGCTTACTTGTCTCTGATGCACCTTTTGTGTTTAACCAAGAATGCATGCTTGCCTTTGAGGATCTCAAGAGAAAGCTTTCCTCTGCATCCATCATAGCTCCACCTGACTGGGATTTACCTTTCAAGCTAATGTGTGATGCCTCAAATTTTGCTATTGGGGCAGTGTTGGGACAGAGGAAAGACAAGCTAGTGCATGTCATATACTATGCTAGCAAAGTCCTCAATGAAGCTCAAAAGAATTACACCACCACTGAGAAATAACTCTTGGCCATAGTTTTTGTTTTTGATAAGTTTAGATCATATCTTATTGGTTCTAAAGTGACTGTCTTTATTGATCATGCAGCACTTAAATACCTACTAACCAAGCAAGAGTCAAAGCCAAGATTGATCAGGTGGATCCTTTTTCTTCAAGAGTTCAATATTAAAATCAAAGATAAGAAGGGAGTGGAGAACAAAGTGGCAGATCACCTATCAAGAATCCCATGTGAAGATGATGAAGCATACACCCCTTGTGTGAACGAATGCTTCCCGGATGAATAATTGATGTTGATTCAAAAGGCACCTTGGTTCGCAGATATTGCCAACTTCAAGGCCACCGGGGAGCTACCTCTTGAAAACCACAAGCATAAAAAAAGAAAGTTAATCAATGATGCCAAGTATTTCGTATGGGATGAGCCTTACCTCTTTAAAAAATATCCTGATGGAATACTTAGAAGCTGTGTCTCACACGAAGAAGGACAAGAAGTTTTATGGAATTGTCATAGTTTCAATTATGGAGGGTATTTTGGAGGAGAAAGAACTGCAACAAATGTACTACAGTGTGGGTTCTTTTGGCCCACCATCTTCAAAGATGCAAGAGAACTAGTGAAGAAATATAATGAGTGCTAAAGAGCTGGAAACCTACCAAGAAAGAATGATATGCAACAGAACTTCATCTTAGAACTTGAGTTATTTGATGTATGGGGATTGATTTCATGGGACCATTCCTAACCTCATACTCAAATAAATACATTCTAGTGGTAGTTGACTACGTGTCCAAGTGGGTGGAGGCTACTGCAACCCCAACCAATGATAACAAGGTGGTGATGAACTTTCTTAGGAAAAACATATTCAGCAGATTCGGGGTTCCCCGGGCTCTCATAAGTGATGGAGGAAGCCATTTCTGCAACAGACTATTAGAGACCCTCCTCATGAGATATGAAGTCAAGCATAAGGTGGCCACACGTTATCACCCCTAAACAAGTGGGCAAACAGAAATATCAAACAGGGAGCTCAAGAGAATTCTTGAGGAAACTATTGGGGCTTCAAGAAAACACTGGTCAAAGAAGCTGGATGATGCTCTTTGAGCTTATAGGACAGCCTTCAAAATACCAATTGGCATGTCTCCATATCAATTGGTGTATGGCAAGGCTTGTCACCTTTCCGTGGAGCTTGAACATAGAGCATTTTGGGCCCTCAAGTTGCTGAATTTTGACAACCAAGCTGCTGGTGAGAAGAGGATCTTGCAACTAAATGAATGATGCGTGAGCATCTTCTCTGTCTTTTTCTAGTGAATTTGTATTTGAATTGATAAGTTTAATCAAGATTTAATATATTTTAGCCACTATGAATGCAACTTTGAGTTGTGTGCGATTCTGTTTATTTCAGGTAGCGTTTTGGATGAATTTGACAAAGTCTTCATAGAGAAACGAAGCTACAGCAGAATAAAGGCTTAAAGCCAAACATGGAAACCTCCAAGTTTGGTGCCAGCACAAGCATTCCAAGGGAAGCAGTTCAGCCTCCTCCACGCCGAACTTGAAGTTCTTCAAGTTCGGCACCAGCATGAAGTCTCAAGAAGAAAGCTACGCACAACCTCCACGCCAAACTTGACCATTGTCAAGTTTGGCACCACAGCCGACGCTATAAAGGAAAGCTTCTTTGCCTAGTCCACGCCGAACTTGACTCCCTCCAAGTTCGGCGCCAACCTTTAGTACACAAGTGGTCCCCAATTCGTCTCCAAAGGCCTGCGAATCAATTTTGTTATTTGATTAAAACTTTATTTCTTTTATAATTAGGAAAAGATATTATTTAGTTTTAGGAAATATATTTTACATTAATTAGGACTATATATAAAAGGGAAAAGAATTAGCCCTTCGAGCTCTTCTCTTCTACCTCATTCTAGAATTTTACAATTTTTCTGAATCCTAGTTTTCTCTTTGAACCATGACAGCTAAACCTCCACTGTTAAGGTTAGGAGCTCTGTCTATTGTATGAATTGATACTATTATTTTTCTATTTTAATTCATGTACTGATTTCTATTTCAAGAATTGTTTTTGTTCTTTATCTTATGAATTTGGGTGGAACGGAAGTATGACCCGTGTTCTAATTGAGTTCTTGTATAACTTGGAAAAGTTTTTTATTTGAACAACAGCTTGAAAACAATTTCCCCTAAATTTCTGATTATCTAGACTTAACGGGATACGTGACATATAATCCTCTTATATTTGGGTAATTAGGGTTTTTGTGGCATATAACTAGAATTGAACTTCACCCTCTAATTGGAATTAAATGACCAATGAATTGGTAGTTGATGAAGGTTAGAGGAGACTAAAAAAGTCTAAGGAATTAGGGTTTAGTCACTTATAGTTTGCCATGAATTAAATCTTACATGATTAAAATAGTTAGTAGGAAAAGTCAATCCGGAAAATAGATAACTCTGAAGTCTTAACTGTCTCTCCATATATATTTCACAACTTGTTTACTACTTGTTTTCTGATTCTCTGATTTACTGTTTAATGCAATTGAACTCTCAAAACATCATTTTCTGTTTGTCTGACCAAGCAAATCACCTGACCATTGTTGCTTGATCCATCAATCCTCATGAGATCGACCTTCACTCACCTGAGGTATTACTTGGTACGACCCGGTGCACTTGCCGGGTAGTTTGTGGGTTATAAATTCCGCACCAAGTTTTTGGCGCCGTTGCCGAGTATTGACTGTGATTGAGAACTACTGGTTGTTTGATTTCTTAGATTAGGCGTTTTTGCTTTAATTTCATTTAACTTATTTCTTTAAATTTAAAAATAAAAAAAATTATTTTAATTTATTTTATTTAAAATTTTTTTCTCTTAATTTCTAAAATTAAGTTTGGTGTCCTCTTAGTTTTTTATTCTGTTTTATTCTTCCTAGTTATTTTATTTATTGAGTTTAAATTTTATACTCCTTTTTTCTTATTAGTTATTTTATTTTCTTTGTTTTATTTTTCTTTTATTTTTATTTTCTTTTATATTTTATTTTATTTTCCTTTATGTTCTTTCTTCTTTGCTTTTCTGTTTACCACATGGTGCGTTTAATTCTGTTTGGTGCTTTGTGCTAAGAAAAATAATGGAGAGAGATCACATGGGTTACTACTCACATCCAAGGAGTGATTCATATTATTGTGGATGGAGGAACTACCCGAATGTTAGTTGGCAAGGTCAAGAGCAAAAATATTTTAATGTCCCATATCCTATCCATCAAGAACCACCATCTCCATATTCATATCAAGAACCACCATCTTTCTACTCATATTAAGAGCCACCATCTCCCTATTCATACCAAGAACCATCATCTCCTTCTTATTCATATCAAGAGCCACCATCTCCTTATTCATATCAAGAACCATCAGCTCTTGAGCTTCGCATGAAAGAATTCATACATGATATGAAGATGAGTGTCAAAAATATAGAGAAATATGTGCAGTTGATTATCAAGCCCCAGGAAGAAGAACAAGAAAATTCCTTCCCAAGAGATATAATGCAAGATCTTATGGAAGAAAGTGAGAAAATCAATCAATGGAGTTCATACTCCAGTGAATTAGAGAACTCTCCACCCTCACACATGGAAGAAGAAGAAGATGCAAAAATAAAGGAGGAAGATGCACAAACAAAGGAGGATGATACACAACAAAGGAGGAAGCCATATAAGTCCCTATAATTCTATGCATGCAAGCTCCTGAGAAGAAAAATTTGAATGCACTACCTACATTTGAATTGAAGTCTTCTCTCCCAACACTTGAATATGCTTTCCATGGTCCTAATGAAGCATAGAGTGACATATAGGGTGAGTTTCTTGAACCACCAATTCAAGAAATTCTTGATGAAGAGTACACTCTAACTATCACACAACACCCAAATTTTGAAATCAAAGAAGTGAAGGCAACCAAGGAAAGCACTAAAAAGGGGATTGTGACCAAGAAACAGAAGAAAAAAATATCCATGAAAAAGAGAAGGTCAGCAAAAAACAATCCAACCTCTACCCTAACAAGCAAGGTGAATCAAGCTAACTACAATAAAAGAAGGCTTGTTAGGAAGAATTTATATCAGGGGGCACTAATTTTCACCTCTCCCCCCTTGGAGATATTTCTTTTAACCAACTGGAAGAAAAGGAAGAAAATTCAACAATCAAGTGTCAAGCTAGTGACATTAAAGAAGCGCTTGTTGGGAGGCAACCCAACGACTAGTATCCTTGGTTTTGCAGTTGTTTTGGTTTTAATTTTATAGTTATTTTGATTTTAGCATTATAGTTATTTTAATTCTGGTTTTAAATTACTTTATCTCAATTTTTTAGAATTTTTTCATGTTTTACATGTGTTTGGTCATGCAGAGTTATTAGAACGGGAACAGGAGCAATTAAAAGGAATTTTTGACACCCTGGAGTTTCTCTTTTCTTGGGGATAAGCAAACTTTTAAGTTTGGTATTGTGGACCATGCTCTCTATTTACCTTATCATCTAGGGGTGTGCAAAAAAACTGGTTTCACTGAACTGAATTGAAACTGAACTGAAACTGTTTTAAATAAACCAGTTTTTTTAAATAAAAAACTAAAATGAAACCATAGTTTTTATGAAAAACCAGTTTATTAAAAACCAGTTTTTATGGTTCAGTTTAGTTTTAAACCAAATTAAAACTGGTTTTATTTAAACTCCAAAATTAATTTTACATACTCTTTCTTTCTCTTTCTCCCTTCTCTCTCTCCCCTTTCTTTCTCTCTCTCTCTCTCTCTCTCCATCTCCCTTCCCATCTCTCACTCTCTCCTCTTCCTCTCTCTCTCTCTCTCACCCCCTTCCTTTTTCTCCCTCTCCCTCTTTTTCCTCTCTCTCTCCCCCCTCCTCCTCTCCTTCCCCCTTCCTTCTTCTCTCTCCTCCCCTCTCTCTCCCCCCTTTTTTCTCTCTCTCCCTCCCCTCTTTCTTCCTCTCTCTCTTCTTCTCCTCTTTCTCCCCCTCCTCTCTCCCTTCTCTTTCTCTCTCTCTTTCCCTTTCTTCCTTCTCTCCCTTCTCTATCTCTCTCTCTTTCTCTCTCTCCCCCTCCTCTTTGTCTCCCTCTTTTTCTCTCTCCTTCTCCCTCTCCTTCTCTCTCTCTCCTCCCTCTCTCTCTTTTTTCTCTCTCTCCCTTCTCCCTCTCTCTCTCTTTCTCTCTCTCTCTCTCTCTCTCTCTCTCTCTCCCCTTTTTCCCCTCTCCCTCTCCCTTCCTTCCCCTCTCTCTTCCTCTCTCTCTTCTCTCCCTCCTCTCTCTCCCCTCCCCTCTTTCTTCTCTCTCTCTCTCTTTCCCCCTCCTCTTTCTCCCTCTCCCTCCCTTCCCCCTCTCTCTCCCCCTCTTATCTCTTTCTTTCTCTCCCCCTCTCCCTCCCCCTTCCTTCTTCTCTCTCTTCCTCTCTCTCTCTCTCCCTTTTTTTCTCTCTCTCTCTCTCTCTCTCTCTCTCTCTCTCCCCCTCCCTTCCCCTTCTCTCTCTCTCTCTTTCTCTTTTCCCTCTTTCTCTTTTGTTTCTCTCCTCTCCGCCCTCTCTTCACCTCCCCTCTCTCTTCCTCTTTCTCTCTCTCTCTCTCTCATTTTTTCTCTTTTTTCTTTCTCTCTCCTATTTCTCTCTCTCCTTCCCTTATTTTTCTCTCCTTCTCTCTCTCTTTTTTCTCCTTCATCTCTCTCTTTATTCTCTTTCTCTCCTTCCTTTTTCTCTTTTCTATTTTTCTCTCATTCTTTTTTCACTCTATATCCCTCTTCTCTTTCTCTCCCTCTTTTCTCCAAAATAAGAGAGAAGGAGGAGAGAGAGAGAGAGAAGAGGAGAGAGAGGAGGAGGAGGAAGAGAGAGAGGAAGAGAGAGAAGAGAGGGAAAAAAGAGCGCAAGGAAAGAGAGAAGGAGGAAGAGAGAGAGGGAGAAAAATTGAGAGAGACAGAGAGAAAGAGAGAGGGAGAGAAAGAGAGAGAGAGAGACAGAGACAGAGAAATGGGAGAGAGAGAGGGAGTGAGAGACAGAAAGAGAGGGATATGGGAGAGAGAGAAATGAGAGAAAAGGATAGAGAGGGAGAAAAGGAGAGAGAAAGAAAGGGAAGGGGAAGAAAGAGGAGAGAGAGAGAGAGGAGGGAGAGAGAGAGATGGAGATAGGGAGAGAAAAGAAAAGGTGGAGAGAGAGGGGGGAAGACAAAGAAAGGGAGGGGGAGAAAGAAGGGGAGTTAGAGAGAAGAGGAAGAGAGTGGAGGGAGAGTTATCATCAGTGGCACCATGGGGAGATGAATGTTCTTCATGGAGGAGCACACCAGCATAACTGAGGTGGTTGAGTTCCTTTCATTCTATTTTCCCTTCCGTTCTTATTTTGTTGTCTTCTATTTTCTGTTGCTTTGATTGTCTGCATGATCTTTAGTACTTTCAGTTCTTAGATTTAGTTTCATTCTATTATTTGCTGTTAGTTTTAAAAGAAATTGTTTCATGTACCGCTCACTGAGCTTGAATCTAAAAAGAAAAGAAAAGAAAAAGATGTATTGCATGAGAAAAAGAGTTTATAACAAAGAGTAGTCTTAATTACCTAAATGTGGTGGTATTATTGTTGATTCTGAATGCATGACATGAACTATGCATGTTTGAATTTGAATCAAGGGATGTTGATGTATAAGGAAATGGAATTTAGAGAACCATTATGAAGTTTCTGAAATTTGTGAAAGTTGATCCTTGAAGCAAAAGAAACAGTAAAAGAAAAATAAAAAGCAAGGTCCAGGGCTCTAAGCATCAATGACTAGGGAGATCAGACATGATTAAAAGCTCAAAGAGTTGTTTACCTAGTCATATGCTTGTGGTGTTCTTGTGTCAAGTAACCCTTGAGACAGAACATTTAGAGTCGACATCAAATGCAATTAGCAGAGTATGCCAAAGGATTTGAGCACCACTGTTGTTCATGTCCTGGGTCGAGCTGTACGACCCGGGCTGATTAAAGACAAGTCGACCGACCTTTACAGGTCTGGAATTCCCGACCTCTTCTCAAAGAACTCGGCCAAATCGCTACAGGGAGCCCAAGCAGGCTCAAATAAAGGGACATAGCCCAATCTAAAGGCAACTAAAGCCTAGAAAGATAAGAGCGATTCCCCTTGAAGATAAGATGACTTCATTCAGAAGATAAGATAAGACAACTAACTTATCTTATCCAGAAGGATCAGCCTACAATACTATAAATACACTGGAGCACCTAGGTATAACTCATACTCTGATTCTACTAAAAACTTGCTTAAAGCCCACGCTAACTTAAGCATCGGAGTCTCTTGCAAGTACCACCCCCTCCAGTGACCAAGGATCAGCAGCACCACTAGCTCCACCAAGTCAAACAAGTCAGACACGACAGCTCCGATCACCACAGCAGATCTCATCCGAGATCGACCTTTAGTTTCAGGTAACCCTCGAAACATTGGCGCCATTGCCGGGGACCTGGAAGTCATCCCATCATCATGGCGGACAACATTGACAACGATCACAACTCTGATTTGGAAAACAGGACGCCACACAAGAACGCGGACACCACACCCAAAGATACATCTCAACAAAACGGAGAAAAGCATTCTCCAATTATAGAAATTTTAGAAGTCCTCTGAGAGCAACAAAATCGGCTTAAGCAGCTCGAACAG
>NC_029792.2:109661950-109670189 GCF_000816755.2 Arachis ipaensis | reverse complement strand
CGGTTCCCCTTAAAGATAAGATGACTTCACTCAGAAGATAAGATAAGATAACTAACTTATCTTATCTGGAAAGGTCAGCCTACACTACTATAAATACACTGGAACACCCAGGTATAACTCATACTCTGATTCTACTAAAAACTTGCTTAAAGCCCACGCTAACTTAAGCATCGGAGTCTCTTGCAAGTACCACCCCCTCCAGTGACCAAGGATCAGCAGCACCACTAGCTCCACCAAGTCAAACAAGTCAGACACGACAGCTCCGATCACCACAGCAGATCTCATCCGAGATCGACCTTTAGTTTCAGGTAACCCTCGAAACATTGGCGCCATTGCCGGGGACCTGGAAGTCATCCCATCATCATGGCGGACAACATTGAGAACGATCACAACCCTGATTTGGAAAACAGGACGCCGCACAAGAACGCGGACACCACACCCAAGGACACACCTCAGCAAAATGGAGAAAAGCATTCTCCAAATACAGAAATTCTGGAAGCCCTCCGAGAACAACAAAATCGGCTTAAGCAGCTCGAACAGAAGGTCGAATTCCAGCGCGAAGCCGAAAGAAGCCTCCGAAGAGAAACTAGGCGACGTCGAGAGTTAGAGGACAAGCTACTAAAACTTGAAGCCAACCTAAAAACCAAAACCATTCAACCCGGTCATGAGGACAACTCCCCCAAAGATCAAGATCCCTTCACCAAAGAAATCATGAAAGCTAAAGTTCCAAAGGATTTTAAAGCTCCCGACATGACCCCATACGACGGTACCTCCGATCCAAGCCATCATCTCAGCAATTTCAGAAGCAGAATGTATCTTACCGATGCCTCGGACGCTATTCGTTGCAAAGCCTTCCCGACAACCCTAACAAAAATAGCTATTAAGTGGTTTGACAGTCTGCCTCCCAGATCCATCACAAGTTTTGATGACTTAGCCAAGAAGTTTCTTGCCAAATTTTCCATTCAGAAGGACAAAGCCAAACACGCCCCAAGCCTATTAGGAATCAAACAAGGAGACCGAGAGAGTTTTCGATCTTACATGAAAAGATTCAACAAAGTATGCCTGGACATACAAAGTCTACCAACCGAAGCAGCCATCATGGGTCTCATCAATGGCCTGCAAGAAGGACCCTTTAGTCACTCTATATCAAAGAAACACCCAACATCTTTAAATGAAGTGCAAGAACGGGTAGAGAAGTACATAAACATGGAAGAAAATTCTCGGTTAGGAGAGACCTCGAAATCCAGATTCTCCTATTCCTCCCGGGATAAGGATAAAGAGTCCAATAAAAAAGAGGATCAACCCGGAGAGAAGCCTAAAAAATACCACAATTACACCCCTCTTCGGGTGTCTCTTGTGGACGTTTTCTGAGAAGTATGCCACACTGAGAAGATTCCACCACCTCGTCCAATCAAAAGCAAAAAAGGAGGGGAAAATCGGACAGAATACTATGAATACCACCGAATCTATAGACATCCTACAAACGAGTGTTTCGACTTAAAGAATGTCATAGAAAAATTGGTAAGAGGGGGGCGACTAGATCGGTACTTAGCCAACAAAATGGATGAACCCAGAAAAAGAAGAAGGGAAGAAGAGGTCGGATGAACTGAACGACCACCCCACACCCCGGAGAGGCACGTTCACATGATAAATGGAGGATTCGCAGGAGGAGGGATCTCCAAATCATCTCGCAAAAGACACCTTAAAGAGGTATATCATGTTGGAGGAGAAGAGGGATCACCCGACCTCCCTACTATTACTTTTACCCAAGAAGACACGGCAGGCGTCATCCCAGGACACGATGATCCCATGGTCATTACTATCATATTGGCCAATGCCAACCTCCACCGCACACTGGTGGACCAAGGGAGTTCGGCGGATATCTTGTTTAAATCCACCTTCGACAAACTCGGCCTACAAGAAAAAGAGCTCAGGGCATATCCAAACAGCTTGTTTGGACTTGGAGACATTCCAATCCAACCACTGGGATATATTTCACTACACACAACCTTTGGAAAGGGAACCTGGTCAAGGACACTTAACATAGACTACATCGTAGTCGATGTGAGCTCAGCCTACAATACCCTGATAGGTCGGACAACGCTAAATCAGCTTGCCGCAGTAGTTTCAACTCCACATCTATGCATGAAGTTTCCAACCCCAGAAGGAATCGCCACAATAAAAGGAGACCAGAAAATTGTGCGACGCTGTTACAACGAAAGTCTGAACCTTAGAGGCAAAGGAGAAGAAATCAACAGTATCGAACTCGGAGGAGTTTGAGCTCAGGAAAAACTTCGTCCACAACCTAAGGGCGAGATCGAGGAAGTCCAGATTGGAGATATTCCAGATAAAACAACGAATATTGGGGCGACTTTAAAAAGTGACATAAAGGAGTCTCTGATACAGTTCCTAAGAGATAATGCCGATCTCTTTGCATGGAAGGCCACAGACATGCCGGGCATAGATCCCAACCTAATGTGCTACAAACTGGCAGTATACCCAGGATCTCGGCCAGTACAACAGAAGCGTCGGAAGCTCGGACCAGAGAGATCCCAAGCTGTGGAAGAACAGGTACAAGCTCTAGTGGAGGCAGAATTCATAAGAGAAGTCAAGTACCCACTATGGCTAGCCAACATTGTATTGGTGAAAAAGTCAAATGGGAAATGGCGGATGTGCACTGATTACACCGATCTGAATAAAGCCTGCCCAAAAGATCCCTATCCACTCCCAAACATAGACACTCTAGTGGATGCCTCCTCTGAATACAAGTACCTTTCCTTTATGGATGCTTATTCGGGATATAATTAAATCCCAATGTACCCACCTGATCAAGAAAAGACCTCATTCCTAACCCCAAAAGCGAATTACTATTACGTCGTCATGCCATTCGGACTCAAAAACGCAGGAGCTACCTACCAAAGATTAATGAATAAGGTCTTCGCAGACCACATCGGGAAACTCATGGAGGTATATGTGGACAACATGTTGGTAAAAACATAAAGTGAGGAGTCATTACTATCCGACCTCGCCAAAGTGTTCGACACCATCAGAAAGCATGGCATGCGACTTAATCCCGCAAATTGTACCTTTGTAGTAGAAGCCGGCAAATTCCTGGGTTTCATGCTAACACAACGAAGAATTGAGGCGAACCCGGACAAATGCCGAGCTATACTTAACATGAAAAGTCTGAGCTGTGTCAAAGAAGTACAATAACTAAATGGAAGACTGGCAGCCTTGTCCATATTTCTAGCTGGATCGGCCATAAGATCTCTCCCCTTCTATGCCACACTAAGGAATGGAAAGAGATTTGAATGGACCACAGAGTGCGAATAGGCCTTCCAGGATTTCAAAAAATTCCTGGGACAACCACCCATCCTTACTCGACCATGGGAAGGAGAAGCACTCATATTATACCTCGTAGTAGGAAGTCGGGCAATAACCTCAGCACTAGTCAGAGAAGACGAAAGTGGGCAACAACCCATCTACTTCATCAGCAAAGCCCTACAAGGGGCCGAACTGAACTATCAAAAGATAGAAAAGTTTGCCTACGCTCTCATACTAACTTCTCGATGACTTCGCCCATATTTTCAAGCTCACACCATCAAGGTTCGGACTAACCAACCCATAAACGGCATTCTATAGAAAACAGACTTAGCTGGAAGAATTCTACAGTGGGCAGTCGAGCTATCTGAGTTCGATCTTCAATATGAAGCTCGGACGACCATCAAGTCTCAGTATTTGACCAATTTCATTGCTGAGTACACTGACACCCTGGGAACTCCTACAAAATGGAATCTCTATGTAGACGGCTCTTCAAACAAAATCGGGAGTGGTGCAGGCGTGATAATAGAAAGCGACCAGGAAACCCAAATCGAACTCTCCCTAAAATTCAAGTTCCCTGCTTCAAATAACCAGGCCGAATACGAGGCATTACTAGCTGGTTTGAGACTGGCTAAGGAAGTTGGAATTCAAAAGCTTATCATCTTCAGCGATTCGCAAGTAGTCACCTCGTAAATAGTAGGGAGTTACCAAGCTAAGGACCCTACTATGAAAAAGTACCTGGACAAAACCAGGGAACAGCTCAAACAACTTGGGGAATATGAGCTCCACCATATACCTCGAGAACAGAATGCTCGAGCTGATGCACTCTCAAAATTAGCCAGCACCAAACCAGGGGGCAATAATAGAAGCCTCATCCAGGAAATACTGCAAAACCCATCAATCTCGGAGGAAGAAAAGATCCTAGCCATATCAAGTCAGGATAAAGGATGGATGACCCCCAAAATCTATTACCTCGAATCAGAGACACTCCCTGTAGACAAAAACGAGGCGAAGAGGTTGAAACGAGAAGCACAATACTACACCATCATAAACAACATCTTATACAAGAGAGTGATCTCGACACCCCTATTAAAATGTGTGCTGACCTCCAACACAAAGGAGGTCTTGGAAGAAATACACAGTGGCATATGTGGTAACCATCTTGGAGCACGAGCTCTGATGAGAGGATAATTTATACGCTTTTTGGCATTGTTTTTAGTAGAATCTAGTTACTTTTAGGGATGTTTTCATTAGTTTTTATGCTAAATTCACATTTCTGGACTTTACTATGAGTTTGTGTGTTTTTTTGTGATTTCAGGTATTTTCTGGCTGAAATTGAGGGATTTGAGCAAAAATCAGATTCAGAGGTTGAAGAAGGACTGCTGATGCTGTTGGATTCTGACCTCCCTGCACTCAAAGTGGATTTTCTGGAGCTACAGAACTCAAAATGGCGCACTTCTAATTGCGTTGGAAAGTAAACATCCAGGGCTTTCCAGCAATGTATAATAGTCCATACTTTGGCCGAGTTTAGATGACGTAAAAGGGTGTTGAACGCCAGTTCTACGCTGCTGTCTGGAGTTAAACGCCAGAAACACGTCACAAACCAGAGTTGAACGCCAGAAATACGTTACAACCTGGCGTTTAACTCCAGAAAGAGCCTTTGCATGTGTAACATTCAAGCTCAGCCCAAGCACACACCAAGTGGGCCTCGGAAGTGGATTTATGCATCAATTACTTACTTCTGTAAACCCTAGTAACTAGTTTAGTATAAATAGGACTGTTTACTATTGTATTAGACATCCTAGGATGTTTTGTTCTTAGATCATGGGGGCTGGCTATTCGGCCATGCCTGAACCTTTCACTTATGTATTTTTCAACGGTAGAGTTTCTGCACTCCATAGATTAAGGTGTGGAGCTCTGCTGTTCCTCACGAATTGATGCAAAGTACTACTGTTTTCTATTCAATTCAACTTATTCCGCTTCTAAGATATTCATTCGTACTTCAACATGAATGTGATGAACGTGACAATCATCATCATTCCCTATGAACGCGTGCCTGACAACCACTTCCGTTCTACCTTAGATTGAATAAGTATCTCTTAGTATCCGCCTGACTGAGATTTACAAGGTGACCATAGCTTGCTTCATACCAACAATCTCCGTGGGATCGACCCTTACTCGCGTAAGGTTTATTACTTGGACGACCCAGTGCACTTGCTGGTTAGTTGTATCGAAGTTGTGAATGAAAAACGATTTATTAAGACGTGCGTACAGAGTTTCTGGCGCCGTTGCCTGAGATCACAATTTCGTGCACCAAGTTTTTGGCGCCGTTGCCAGGGATTGTTCGAGTTTGGACAACTGACGGTTCATCTTGTTGCTTAGATTGGGTAATTTTCTTCTTATTTTCAAAAAGTTTTCAAAAAAAAAAATTTTTCAAAAATCTTTCAAAAATTTCTCCATTGTTTTCGAAAAAATTTTAAAATAAAAATGTTTTCAAAAATATATTTTTCTTCAGAATTTTTAAGAATGAATTCTAGTGTTTCATGAAGCATGTTGAAGCCTGACTGGCTGTAAAGCCATGTCTAATTCTTCTGGGTAGGGAATGTCAGGCGTGTCATGTTTGAGTTACATACTAAAGCTTGGCTGGCTATTAAGCCATGCCTGACCCTTTTGATTGGAGCTTTAGTCTAAAGAGCATAAGATTCCTGGAATTCATATTAAAAATTTTGGAATCCTTATTTTTCTTTTTCAAAATGATTTTCGAAAAAATTAAAAGAAAATACAAAAAAATCATAAAATCATAAAAATAAAAAAAAATATTTTGTATTTCTTGTTTGAGTCTTGAGTCAAGTTGAAAGTTTGGTGTCAATTGCATGTTTTAAAGTTTGCATAAAATTTTCGAAAAAAAAATTCATGCATTCATAGTGTTCTTCATGATCTTCAAGTTGTTCTTGGTAAGTCTTCTTGTTTGATCTTGATGTTTTCTTGTTTTGTGTTGTATGGTGTTTTTCATATGCATTCTTGAATTCTTAGTGCCCAAGCAGTAAAGATTTCTAAGTTTGGTGTCTTGCATGTTTTCTTTGCATACAAAAATTTTTTCAAAAATAAGTTCTGGATGTTCATCATGATCTTCAAAGTGTTCTTGGTGTTCATCTTGACATTCATAGTGTTCTTGCATGCATTCCTTGTTTTGATCCAAAAAGAAAAGAGAAAAACATGAAAATGATGTTTTAATCCTTCTCCCTCATCATTAAAAATTCAAAAATCAAAAAATATCTTTCCCTCTTTTCTCTCATAAATTCGAAAATTTGAGTTGACTTTTTCAAAAATTTAAAAAAAAATCTAGTTGTTTCTTATGAGTCAAATCAAATTTTCAATTTGAAAATCTTATCTTTTTCAAAATCTTTTTCAAAAATCAAATCTTTTTCAATTTTCTTAGTTATTTTCGAAAATTTTAAAAATATTTTTCAAAAATCTTTTTCTTATCTTTACCTCCTAATTTTTGAAAATAACATCATCAATTAATATTTTGATTCAAAAATTTCAAGTTTGTTACTTACTTGTTAAGAAAGATTCAAACTTTGAGTTCTAGAATCATATCTTGTGATTTCTTGTGAATCAAGTCATTAATTGTGATTTTAAAAATCAAATCTTTTTCAAAACTAATTCCAATCATATCTTTTCAAAAATATCTCTTTATCTTATCTTTTTCAAAATTTGATTTTAAAATATCCTTTCTAACTTCTTATCTTCTTATCTTTTTAAAATTGATTTTCAAATTTGTTTCAACTAACTAACTAACTTTTTGTTTGTTTCTTATCTTTTTCAAAACTACCTAACTAACTCTCTCTCTCTAATTTTCGAAAATATCTTCCCTCTTTTTCAAAATTTCTTTTTAATTAACTAATTATTTTAATTTTTGATTTTTATTTTCAAAAAATTACTAACCTTTTTCAAAAACTATTTTCGAAAATCACTAACTCTTTTTCAAAAAAAAAAAATTAATTTTCGAAAATTCTCTTCCTCTCTCATCTCCTTCTATTTATTTATTCATCTACTAACACTTCTCTTCATCCCACATCTCTGATCTCCTCACCCTTGTGTTTCTTTCCTTACATTCCATTCTTCTCTTCTTCTTTTCTTCTAGTCACACAGGGACCTCTATACTGTGGTAAAAAGGATCCCTATTATTATTATTTTTCTGTCCCTCTTTTTCATATGAGCAGGAGCAAGGACAAGAACATTCTTGTTGAAGCAGATCCAAAACCTGAAAGGACTCTGAAAAGGAAACTAAGAGAAGCTAAATTACAACAATCCAGCAAGCACCTTTCAGAAATTTTCGAACAAGAAGAGGAGATGGCAGCCAAAAATAATAATAATGCAAGGAGGATGCTTGGTGACTTTACTGCACCTAATTCCAATTTACATGGAAGAAGCATCTCCATTCCTGCCATTGGAGCGAACAATTTTGAGCTGAAACCTCAATTAGTTTCTCTGATACAGCAGAACTGCAAGTTTCATGGACTTCCATCTGAAGATCCTTTTCAGTTCTTAACTGAATTCTTGCAGATATGTGATACTGTTAAGACTAATGGAGTAAGATCCTGAAGTCTACAGGCTCATGCTTTTCCCTTTTTCTGTAAGAGACAGAGCTAGAGTATGGTTGGACTTTCAACCTAAGGATAGCCTGAACTCTTGGGATAAGCTGGTCAAGGCTTTCTTAGCCAAGTTCTTTCTTCCTCAAAAGCTGAGTAAGCTTAGAGTGGATGTTCAGACCTTCAGACAGAAAGAAGGTGAATCCCTCTATGAAGCGTGAGAGAGATACAAAGGACTGACTAAAAAGTATCCTTCTGACATGCTTTCAGAATGGACCATCCTGGATATATTCTATGATGGTCTGTCTGAATTAGCTAAGATG
>NC_029792.2:109646517-109661929 GCF_000816755.2 Arachis ipaensis | reverse complement strand
AATGAGGATGAATCCATCATCCTTGGAAGACCTTTCCTAGCCACAGCAAGAGCTGTGATTGATGTTGACAGAGGTGAATTAGTCCTTCAATTGAATGAGGACTCTCTTGTGTTTAAAACTCAAGGACATTCTTCTGTAAACATGGAAAAGAGGCACAGTAAGCTTCTCTCAAAATAGAGTCAACCAGAGCCCCCACAGTCAAACTTAAAGTTTGGTGTTGGGAGGCCACAACCAAACTCTAAGTTTGGTGTTGGGGAATCTCAACAATGCTCTGAACATCTGTGAGGCTCCATGAGAGCCCACTGTCAAACTGTTGACATTAAAGAAGCGCTTGTTGGGAGGCAACGCAATTTTTATTTATCTAAATCTAATTTTATTTTTATTTGTTTTTCATGTTTTCTTAGGTTCATGATCATGTGGAGTCACGAAAAAAATAGAAAAATTAAAAATAGAATCAAAAACAGCAGAAGAAAAATCACACCCTGGAGGAGGATCTCACTGGCGTTTAAATGCCAGTAAGGAGCATCTGGGCGTTTGAACGCCAGAATTGCACCCTGGAGAAGAGTTGGCGCTGAACGCCCAGAACAAGCACCAATCTGGCGCTGAACGCCCAGAGTTGTGTGCAAGGGCATTTTGTATGCCTAATTTGGTGCAAGGTTGTAAATCCTTGAAAACCTCAGGATCTGTGGACCCCACAGGATCACCTCAGGATCTGTGGACCCCACAGGATCCCCACCTACCTCCACTCACTTCTTCTCACCCCTCTTTCACACAATCCCATAAACACTCTTCCCCAAAACTCTTCACACTCTTCACCAATTTCTTGCTCGAGGGCGAGCAATATTTTAAGTTTGGTGTGGTAAAAGCATAAGCTTTTTGTTTTTCCATTACCATTGATGGCACCTAAAACCGGAGAATCCTCTAGAGTTCATCCAACGCTCCATCATCCCCACTAGCAACCGATCTGAAGTTACTGTGGATCGGGCCATCATGATTCATAGCATCATGATTGGAGAGGAAGTAGAAGTTCATGAAGTCATCTCCGTTGAATTCTACAAAATAGCCGAAAAGCCCTCTCCTTGGGCAAGGCTAGCTTTTCCTCATCTTATCTACCATCTATGTTACTCAGTTGGAGCTTCCATAGAAGGAGACATTCCCATTGAGGAAGAGAAGCCCATCACTAAGAAAAGGATGGAGCAAGAAAGAGAGCCCATTCATGGATCTCAAGAGACGCATGAAGCTCATCACCATGAGATCCCGGAGATGCCTCAAATGCATTTTCCTCCACAAAACTATTGGGAGCAAATCAACACCTCCCTAGGAGAATTCAGTTCCAACATGGGACAATTAAGGGTGGAACATCAAGAGCACTCCATCATCCTTCATGAAATAAGAGAAGATCAAAAAGCAACGAGGGAGGAGCAACAAAGACAAGAAAGAGACATAGAAGAGCTCAAGGACATCATTGGTTCCTCAAGAAGGAAACGCCACCATCACTAAGGTGGACTCATTCCTTGTTCTTACTCTCTCTGTTTTTCGTTTTCTCTATGTTAAGTGCTTATCCATGTTTGTGTCTTCATTACATGATCATTAGTATTTAGTAACTTTGTCTTAAAGTTATGAATGTCCTATGAATCCATCACCTCTCTTAAATGAAAACTGTTTTAATTCAAAAGAACAAGAAGTACATGAGTTTCAAATTTATCCTTGAACTTAGTTTAATTATATTGATGTGGTGACAATGCTTCTTGTTTTCTGAATGAATGGTTGAACAGTGCATATGTCTTTTGAAGTTGTTGTTTATGAATGTTAAATATGCTGGCTCTGGAAAGAATGATGACAAGGAGACATGTTATTTGATAATCTGAAAAATCATAAAAATGATTCTTGAAGCAAGAAAAAGCAGCAAAGAACAAAGCTTGCAGAAAAAAAAGAGAGAAAAAAATATATAGGCGAAAAAAAATAAAAAGAAAAAGCAAGCAGAAAGAGCCAAAAGCTCTTAAAACCAAGAGGCAAGAGCAAAAGGCCAATAACCCTTAAAACCAAAAGGCAAGGGTAAATAAAAAAGATCTCAAGGCTTTGAGCATTAGTGGATAGGAGGGCCTAAAGGAATAAAATCATAGCCTAAGCGGCTAAACCAAGCTGTCCCTAACCATGTGCTTGTGGCGTGAAGGGGTCAAGTGAAAACTTGAGACTGAGCGGTTAAAGTCAAAGTCCAAAGCAAAAGAAGAGTGTGCTTAAGAACCCCAAGCTCAGCCCAAGCACACACCAAGTGGGCCCCAGAAGTGGATTTATGCATCAATTACTTACTTCTCTAAACCCTAGTAACTAGTTTAGTATAAATAGGACTGTTTACTATTGTATTAGACATCCTAGGACGTTTTGTTCTTAGATCATGGGGGCTGGCCATTCGGCCATGCCTGAACCTTTCACTTATGTATTTTTCAACGGTAGAGTTTCTGCACTCCATAGATTAAGGTGTGGAGCTCTGCTGTTCCTCATGAATTAATGCAAAGTACTACTGTTTTCTATTCAATTCAACTTATTCCGCTTCTAAGATATTCATTCGCACTTCAACATGAATGTGATGAACGTGACAATCATCATCATTCCCTATGAATGCGTGTCTGACAACCACTTCCGTTCTACCTTAGATTGAATGAGTATCTCTTAGATCTCTTAATCAGAATCTTCGTGGTGTAAGCTAGATTGATGGCGGCATTCATGAGAATTCAGAAAGTCTAAACGTTGTCTGTGGTATTCCGAGTAGGATTCAGGGATTGAATGACTGTGACGAGCTTCAAACTCGCGAGTGCTGGGCGTAGTGACAGATGCAAAAGGAGGGTGAATCCTATTCCAGTATGATCGAGAACCTCAGATGATTAGTCGTGCTGTGACAGAGCATTTGGACCATTTTCATAAGAGGATGGGATGTAGCCATTGACAACGGTGATGCCCTTACATAAAGCCAGCCATGGAAAGGAGTAAGATTGATTGGATGAAGACAGTAGGAAAGCAGAAGTTCAGAGGAACGAACGCATCTCCATACACTTATCTGAAATTCTCACCAATGATATACATAAGTATTTCTATCTTTATTTTCTGTCTATTTATTGTTAATATTCAAAAACTCCATAACTATTTAATATCCGCCTGACTGAGATTTACAAGGTGATCATAGCTTGCTTTAAGCCGACAATCTCCGTGGGATCGACCCTTACTCACGTAAGGTTTATTACTTGGACGACCCAGTGCACTTGCTGGTTAGTTGTATCGAAGTTGTGAATGAAAAACGATTTATTAAGACGTGCATACAGAGTTTCTGGCGCCGTTGCCTGAGATCACAATTTCGTGCACCAAGCTCTCTCCAAAAAAGTACTCCGAGCTGGATTCTTTTGGCCGACTTTACAAAAGGAAGCAACAGAGTTTGTAAAGACATGTCCACCATGTCAGAAACATGCTAACTTCCACATCGCCCCACCAGAGGAGCTCATTAGCATAACATCACCTTGGTCGTTCGCAAAATAGGGATTCGACCTCCTGGGACCCTTTCCCCAAGGATCAGGACAAGTCAAGTTCCTGATTGTAGGGGTCGATTACTTCACAAAATGGATTGAGGCAGAGCCCCTAGCTAATGCCACTGCTCAAAGAAGTCGGAAATTCTTATATAGAAACATTGTCGCAAGGTTTGAGGTTCCTCACTCCATCACCACAAACAATGGCACTCAATTCACAGACGCAGGTTTCAGAAAGTTGGTAGCTGACTTGAAAATAAAATACCAATTCACATCCATAGAATACCCCCAGGCTAATAGACAAGCAGAAGCTGCCAACAAAGTCATATTAGTTGGGTTAAAATAGAGACTACAGGATGCGAAGGGAGCCTGGACTGAAGAACTCCACAAGTCCTCTGGGCATATCGGACAACTTCACACTCCACCACAAGGGAATCACCTTTCCGACTGGCTTACAAAATGGAGGCAATGATCCCAGTGGAGCTCGAAGAAGGATCTCCCAGAACGATCCACTACAGTGAAGAGGCCAACTCCCAACTTCAAAGGGAGGAGCTCGACCTACTTTCAGAAATCCGAGAAAGAGCTCGAATCAAGGAGGAGGCATTAAAACGACGAATGGCCTCAAGATACAATCGGAAGGTAGTACAGCAAAGTTTTGCCAACAACGACCTCATCCTAATCCGAAATGATATCGGAACAAGTCGACCAGGAGAGGGGAAGCTAGCAGCTAATTGGAAAGGACCCTACCGAGTCACAGAGGTACTGGGAAAAAGCTACTACAGGGTGTCCGAACTCGAGGGACGGAGCTACCAAGGTCATGGCACGCTTGCAACCTAAGAAGGTATTATAGTTAGGAGGCAATAAAGATCTTAGGTCAAGGTGCACTCTTTTTCCTGAAAAGATTTTTTAACGAGGCACCAAGTGAAGATCTATAAAATTGCTTGACTTAGAGGGGTAAACACCCACATGTATATATTTTATTTGCCTATATGTCTACTTTCTATTGGAATAAAACTTTTCAGATTCTCTACAAAGTTTCTCTACCAAGACGCATTAATCTGAACGCAAAAATCTATCGCCCAATTACAAAGCTACAGGTCGGCAAGGTGAAAACCAAATTCACCGTCCAACCACGATGAAAATCGAATTCATCGTCCAAATTTCTGCAAAGGTCGGCAAGGTGAAAACCAAACTCACCACCCGACTTCGACAAAATTGGCAAGATGAAAAAGCGATAAAAACAGATTAATGCAAAAAGTTATAAAAAGTAATCCATAGAAAGAGGCCTGACGAGGTCTGAGTAAAAATGGATTGCTAAAAATAACTTAGAATGGACCGACATGAAGAAGTCGGACCAACCGACATGAAAGCTACAAAAGTCATAAAAAGTAATCCATAGAAAGAGGCCTGACGAGGTCTGAGAAAAAATGGATTGCTAAAAATAACTTAGAATGGACCGAATGAAGAAGTCAGACCAATCGACATGAAAGCTACAAAAGTTATAAAAAGTAATCCATAGAAAGAGGTCTGACGAGGTCTGAGTAAAAATAGATTACAAGAAATAACTTAGAAATGATCGACTAAGAAGAAGCTGGACCAGACCAATCAAATTGACAAAGTTATAAAAAGTAATCCATAGAAAGAGGCCTGGCCAGCCCTGATTAAAAATGGATTACTAAAATAACTCGAGAAGGAGTGACAAGAGAAGTCGACCAACAAAAGGCGTGCGCTAGAAGGGACACATCTCGACCTAAAAAGCCACGACCTCACAAAAAGCTATCAAAATTGTTCAGAAGAACATTAGCAAGTCATCAAACAAAGCTAGCCTCAAAGGTCACTCCGACTAAAGCAGGAAATGAACAAACACAAAAGACAATCAAAAGAGCTCGGATAGCAAAGTCTAACACTCTAAAGTTTCCTGGAAACAGCAAAATGTTGCAAACAAACACATCAAAAGAAACACAGCAATCATCAAAAAGACTCAGGAGGCAACCTGGAAGAGAACCTCAAGTGTTCAAAAGTACTTTGTTTATCTACTAAGTTGCATGGAAGCAACTAACAGTTAAAGGAACCAAGTTATAACCAAAATTACAAGAATAGAGTTCAAAAGCCCACAAGTGAGGATGTGGAGACAAAAACATATAAATCATAAGGGGTGCAAAGTTTCCCCAGTAGCAGCGTCAGTAGCAGAAGAAGGAGGAATGATATTCACAGGGACAGCATCCATGGTCCCATCCTCACGATTGAGTATCTCACAATCCGGATCGGGTTGGGAACGGTCGACCTCGGCAGTAGGATTTGAAGAAGTTGTGGTGGCAGAGGCTTTGACTGGCGGCACAGGGGGAGGATTTTCCTCTTCATCCTCATCCGAGGCAGGGACGATTTTACCATCCTCCACAATATTGTCCAAACTGAAGAGAGTCAGGTCGAGCTCGGGAGCAAGAACTCGAACCAGAGCCTTCAAGTTTTCATAGGCATCAGTCACACTGCCTACAAGAAGACTCTAGAGCTCAGTATAGTCAACTCGAGCAGACTCCAGCCTCTCCCTGGTCTCCAGCAACTCACCATAAGTTCGAGTATAACTCTCCTACGACTTATTGGCCATCTCCTCGGCCAAATTCGCAGCCGCCTCAACTCTGGTAGCCTGAGACTTTTCCTTCTCCAAATCCAACTCCAGTTTAATTATCCTAGCATCAAGCTCATCCTTCACCCCCTTGATTCTATCAAATTCTGACTTTGCATCCTCCAAGAACTCCTTAGTTGCATGAACTGGGGAACCCTGAACAGTTCGAAACAAAGCCGCACCCATATGGGCCATTCGAATGCTGCTACTAGTAATAAAATTAAAGTAATATAGGATGGACACATCATCCATTGGAAATCGACCAAAGGGGGGCAATTTGATTATCGACAAACCCCACAGCATCAAAATCAGGGGCGTCCAGGTCGTAGGGCTCAACAGTCTTCTGCTTCTTCGGAGGAGGACTGGCAGCAGAAGGAGAAGCAGCACCAGAGGTCGACTGGGGAGGGTCAGAAGAAGCCAGGTGAACCTAGGGAGTTGATATGATCTTCCTCGGTCTAGAAGTGTCTGAGGTCGACCTCCTCAGCGTAACCTTGGAAGATCCCTCCCCAGGACCTTTGGTCGAGATATCCTAAGCAATAGTCGCCTTCCTGGCCCTCTTAAAAACCTTCATGGAATCAGTAGTCTTCACCATCTCTGAAGAAATAAAATAGAAAAACCAAAGTTGCAAGTTAGAAAGAGATGGATTGACAAAACAAAAAAAATAACAAAGACAAAGCTAAAAGGAAATCGGCAGCTACCCAATTCAGTTCGAAGAAGGGAGGGATCCCCCAAGAACCTCTTCGTATCGAGATGGGGAGGCTCCCCTCAATTTTCCTCTAGTACATGCACAAAATCCTGCTCGATTTTATCTAGCATTTCCCAGGTATACCTAGACACTACCACATTCTTTTGCCAGCATAAAGGGAAGGCAGGCTCATTATTCTGTTCCAAGAAGAAAGGTCGAGCTCCTTCAATAACTCGAACCTTGAAAAAATAGTTTTTGAAATCCCTAAAAGATTCGTCGTACGTAGAAAAAATTTTCTTTCCCTGGGCAGCTCGGAAAGAAATCCAGGAAGCCTTCTTCTTAGCTGCCCCAGGCTTCGTCAAAAAAAAAAGATAAAGAAAGAGAGTTTGAGAAGGTCGGACATCCAGTTCTTGGCACAACAGTTGGAAGATTTTTATGAAGCCCCACGAGTTCGGGTGAAGTTGAGAAGGAGCTACATTGCAGGACCATAACAGGTCGGTCTCAAAGGTAGTAAAAGGAATGGTGATGTTCATTTATCTAAAAAAGTAATCATACGCATAAAAGAAGGGACGTTCCCCCTGAGTCAGAGAAGGAAAACAAACTCTCTCATCGGGGTCAGGCGCTACCAACTCGTAATTTTTCTCCTGATCTCTACTACTACAAACCCTGTGATGTCTCCTAAGCTGCACACAATACTCATAATTAAACACAGAAACACACATCAAGACGAGGGAGTCCAGCCAGTCAGACATGCTCTCGGGGACTTTGATGGATGTCTCGACAATGTTTTTGCGAGAAGACATGGGTCAACTAGTCCTACAGGGAGAAAAAGGAAAAATGGGTTACTAATCAAACAACTCAAGAAAACAGCTCGGACAAATATGGAGATAGCTCAGGCAAAAGCATACGAATGTTAGAAGTCAGATACAACAGTAAAAGAAAACTCCAGAACTCACACCAAGGTCCAGGGGCATCCTTTGGAGGCAGTAACAGAGTAAGGATTCAGGAAAAATCTTGTAGCCTAAATCCTAAAAAACACAAAAAAATTGAATATCCTTCTCTAGCAAAAAGCGTTTTACATAAAATGGCAGGAAAGCCACGATCGCACAAAGAAATCGTTAAAAGATACAACCGTTTTGCAGAAGTACAGTTCATCATTTCAAGGCTACAGACCAAAATTCAAAAGATCTACACATAAAGAAGTCATAGGGACAAGCAACAAAACAAAACCCTAAACCGCATCAAAGCACACGTTACAGCAACGATCAGGCACAGCAAATGCAGAAAGGTTTAAACTTTCCAACATGAACCCAAGCAAAGATCAAAACTTTTGCAATAACGAAAAGAACGGCGTAGAAAGTAAAAAAGAGAGAGAAGAAGAAAACCAACCTGCAGAGGTGAAGGAGACGATAACTGATGAGAGATTGAAGCAAACACCAAAACGACACCAACAAATTACCTTTCGAGTAAAAAGCGTGAAGATGCAAAAGTGAAAGGGTAAGCAGAAGAGAAAGAGTTACAGCGAGCAAGAGAGGAGAAACGGAAAGAAGCTTTGAAATACAAAAAGATGCAAAAGAGGGAAAGAAGGAACGGCAAAAGGAGTTAATAAGCATTAAACCCTCGCACGTTTCTAAGAAAACAAAAACACGTGCAACAATTAAAAGAGGAAACGTTCTGCATTCAAGCCACTAGTAGGAGTCCTACAAGATGCTCGAGCTCGGCTTCCCCAACAAAGAGATCAAAGTCTAAAAAAGGATACGACTCCAAAAGGAAGACCGCACTCAAGCAGGGGCACTGTTCATGTCCTGGGTCGAGCTGTATGACCCGGGCTGATTAAAGACAAGTCGACCGACCTCTATAGGTCTGGAATTCCCGACCTCTTCAAAAAGAGCTCGGCCAAATCACTACAGGGAGCCCAAGCAGGCCCAAATAAAGGGACATAGCCCAATCTAAAGGCAACTAAAGCCTAGAAAGATAAGGGCGATTTCCCTTAAAGATAAGATGACTTCACTCAGAAGATAAGATAAGATAACTAACTTATCTTATTTGGAAAGGTCAGCCTACACTACTATAAATACACTGGAACACCCAGGTATAACTCATACTCTGATTCAACTAAAAAATTGCTTAAAGCCCATGCTAACTTAAGCATCGGAGTCTCTTGCAGGTACCACCCCCCTCCGGTGACCAAGGATCAGCAGCACCACCAGCTCCACCAAGTCAAACAAGTTGGACACGACAGTTCTGATCACCACAGCAGATCTCATCCGAGATCGACCTTCAGTTTCAGGTAACCCTCGGAACAACTGTCTAGGAGTAGCTGAAAGAAAAATTAGAACTTCAAGAAAGTTCCCCAGTTAAGTGCTTGTGGTGTTTTTGTGTCAATTAACCCTTGAGACAGAACATTTAAAGTCACGGCTAGGCTCAAGGTGCAAAGCACCAATTCATTGAAAATTAAAGGGTATCTGATGTGTTCAAGGATTAAACTAAAGTATAAAGATCACAGAATTCATAATCTAATCTGAATTCCAATTCCGAATGACAGTGACATTTCTCTGATTCAAAGGAGAGTGAGATGCCAAAACTGTTCAGAATTACAAGAGATAAACCCCACTTTAAGAAGAGACATGAACATAACTGAACTCTCACCTCTCATGCAAATTCACAACTTAATCATGTACTGATTTTGGTTGCTTAAGGACAAGCAACGATTCAAGTTTGGTGTTGTGATGCGTGAGCATCTTCTCTGTCTTTTCCTAGTGAATTTGCATTTGAATTGAAAAGTTTAATCAAGATTTAATATATTTTAGCCACTATGAATGCTACATTGAGTTGTGTGCGATTCTGTTTATTTCAGGTAGCGTTTTGGACGAATTTGACAGAGTCTTCATGGAAAAATGAAGCTATAGCAGAATAAAGGCTTGAAGCCAAACTTGGAAACCTCCAAGTTTGGCTCCAGCACAAGCATTCCAAGGGAAGCAGTTCAACCTCCTCCACGCCGAACTTGAAGTTCTTCAAGTTCGGCGCCAGCATGAAGTCTCAAGAAGAAAGATGCGCACAACATCCACGCCAAACTTGACCATTGTCAAGTTTGGCGCCACAGCCAACGCTATAAAGGAAAGCTTCTCTGCCTAGTCCACGCCAAACTTGACTCCCTCCAAGTTCAGCGCCAATCTTTAAGTACACCCCCAATTCGTCTCCAAAGGCCTGCGAATAAATTTTGTTATTTTATTAAAACTTTATTTCTTTTATAATTAGGAAAAGATATTATTTAATTTTAGGAAATATATTTTACATTAATTAGGACTAGATATAAAAGAGAAAAGAATCAGTCCTTCGGGCTCTTCTCTTCTCTTCTCTTCTACCTCATTCCGGAATTTTACAGTTTTTCTGAATCTTAGTTTTCTCTCTGAACCATGAGCAGCTAAACCTCCACTGTTAAGGTTAGAAGCTCTATCTATTATATGGATTTATACTATTATTTTTCTATTTTAATTCATGTACTGATTTCTATTTCAAGAATTGTTTTCATTCTTGGATAACTTGGAAAAGCTCTTTACTTGAACAACAACTTGAAAACAATTTCTCCTAAATTTCTGACTATCTGGACTTAACGGGATACGTGACATATAATCCTCTTATATTTGGGTAATTAGGATTTTTGTGGCATATAACTAGAATTGAACTTCACCCTCTAATTGGAATTAAGTGACCAAGGAATTGGCAGTTAATAAAGGTTAGAGGAGACTAAAAAGGTCTAAGGAATTAGGGTTTAGTCACTTATAGTTTGCCATGAATTAAATCTTGCATGATTAAAATAGTTAGTAGGAAAAGTCAATTTGGAAAATAGATAACTCTGAATCCTTAACTGTCTCTCCATATATATTTTACAACTTGTTTACTGCTTATTTTTTTATTTTCTAATTTACTGTTTAATGCAATTGAACTCTCAAAAGATCATTTTCTGTTTGTCTGACTAAGAAAATCACCTGACCATTGTTGCTTGATCCATCAATCCTCGTGGGATCGACCCTCACTCACCTGAGGTATTACTTAGTACAACCCAGTGCACTTGCCGGTTAGTTTGTGGGTTATAAATTCTGCACCAATGAACTGGAGGAGTTTAGAGCCCAAGCCTATAAGAATGCCAAGATCTATAAAGAAAAGGCAAAGAAGTGGCAAGATCAATGGCTGGCGCCAAGAAGCTTTGAAGAAGGACAAAGGGTTCTCCTCTATAACTCCAAGTTAAAACTTTTTCCTGGGAAGCTAAGGTCAAGGTGGTCAGGACCCTTTCTTGTCACCAAAGTCTCATCATACGGGCATATAGAGATCATGGAGGAAGGCTCACAAAGAACCTTCATTGTGAATGGGCAAAGGCTCAAACATTATCTAGGGGACATGGTAGAAAGTCCCAAGATAAAGTACAATCTCAGTTGAGATAACAACCGTCAAGCTAGTGACGTTAAAGAAGCGCTTGTTGAGAGGGAACCCAACCAGAGGTAACTTCCTTTTCTCATCTATTTCAATAAAAGAGTTAAGTAGATTTCTCTGTATTGCAAGGTGTTAAGTTTGGTGTTGCACACCAAAGTGATTATATCATAAGTGAACAACTCAAAGGTGAATATGTGGTACTAAGTTTGGTATTCCACCACAAATTTTATTAAAACACATTGCAACCCTCCAAATAGCATGACTAGTCACTAACTCCAAACAATCACAGAAACTACTTAATTTAACAATTGTTTACTTCCTAGTTCATAATTTGTTTTCTTAATAAAAGTACATGATGTTTCATGTATGCATTCAATTTGCTGCATATAGAAGTAAGCAAAGAACTGAGTTTGGTGTTCAGACACCAACTTAAGTTCAAAAAATCACAAGCATACATGCGTGCTAACCATCTCTCAAGTTCTTGGGGAACAAGCAACTTTCAATACTCTTGCAGGCAGTCATTCCATCTCTTGGAGGGAATATGCACCATCATCTAGAGAGACAAAAGAAGGATACAAAAGCTAAAAATGATGATGACAAAGAGTGAGCAAGTGGACACCAAGAGGTTGTATTGTTACTTAACTGTCTTTAGTCTAAGTGTTTTAATTGAAAGTGCAACCGTACCCCTGTTGTCATGACTCACTTTGCATTTAGTTTCTTTCATGTTTGCTTTGGCTTGCAAGTTAAGGTACCTATGTCACTGCACCTTGTCTTAATTTTATATTTGTTTCCAAAGTTCAATAAAAGAAAATGTTATGAAAGGAGTCCAAGTTTGTGAAAAATGAATAAAATCTTAGGATGTGTGGTGGTAATTGCTTAACTAACTAGTTGGTTCACAAATAAGGTTAAAGGTTAGGATATTGATGAGCGGATAATTTATACGCTTTTTGGCATTGTTTTTAGTATGTTTTTAGTAGAATCTAGTTACTTTTAGGGATGTTTTCATTAGTTTTTATGTTAAATTCACATTTCTGGACTTTACTATGAGTTTGTGTGTTTTTCTGTGATTTCAGGTATTTTCTAGCTGAAATTGAGGGACTTGAGCAAAAATCAGATTCAGAGGTTGAAGAAGGACTGCTGATGCTGTTGGATTCTGACCTCCCTGCACTCAAAGTGGATTTTCTGGAGCTACAGAACTCAAAATAGCGCGCTTCCAATTGCGTTGAAAAGTAGACATCCAGGGCTTTCCAGCAATGTATAATAGTCCATACTTTGGCCGCGTTTAGATGACGTAAAAGGGCGTTGAACGCCAGTTCTACGCTGCTGTCTAGAGTTAAACGCCAGAAACAAGTCACAAACCAGAGTTGAACGCCAGAAATACGTTACAACCTGGCGTTCAACTCCAGAAAGAGCCTCTACACGTGTAACATTCAAGCTCAACCCAAGTACACACCAAGTGGGCCTCGGAAGTGGATTTATGCATCAATTACTTACTTTTATAAACCCTAGTAACTAGTTTAGTATAAATAGGACTTTTTACTATTGTATTAGACATCTTTTGTTCATTTTAGATCTCTAGACCTCCATGGGAGGCTGGCCACTCGGACATGCTTACCCTCTATTCACTTATGTATTTTTCAACGGTAGAGTTTCTGCACTCCATAGATTAAGGTGTGGAGCTCTGCTGTTCCTCATGAATTAATGCAAAGTACTACTGTTTAGGAAGCCTGGCTGGCTGTAAAGCCATGTCTAATTCTTCTGGGTAGGGAATGTCAGGCGTGTCATGTCTGAGTTACATACTAAAGCTTGGCTGGCTATTAAGCCATGCCTGACCCTTTGATTGGAGCTTTAGACTAAAGAGCATAAGATTTCTGGAATTCATATTAAAAATTTTGGAATCCTTATTTTTCTTTTTCAAAATGATTTTCGAAAAAATTAAAAGAAAATACAAAAAATTCATAAAATCATAAAAATAAAAAATCTTTCATGTTTCTTGTTTGAGTCTTGAGTCAGATTTAAAGTTTGGTGTCAATTGCATGTTCATCTTGCATTTTTCGAAAAATTCATGCATTCATGGTGTTCTTCATGATCTTCAAGTTGTTCTAGGTAAGTCTTCTTGTTTGATCTTGATGTTTTCTTGTTTTGCATCTTTTCTTGTTTTTCATGTGCATTTTTGCATTCATAGTGTCTAAACATGAAAGATTTCTAAGTTTGGTGTCTTGCATGTTTTCTTTGCATATAAAAATTTTCAAAAATAAGTCTTGATGTTCATCATGACATTCAAAGTGTTCTTGGTGTTCATCTTGACATTTATAGTGTTCTTGCATTCATCACATACTTTGATCCATAACTTTCATGCATTGCATCATTTTTCATGTTTTTCTCTCTCATCATAAAAATTCAAAAATAAAAAAATAAAAAATATCTTCTCCTTTTTCTTCTCTTAAAATTTCGAAAATTAGATTTGACTTTTTCAAAAATTTTAAAAATCTAGTTGTTTTCATGAGTCAAATCAAATTTTCAATTTGAAAATCTTATCCTTTTCAAAATCTTTTTCAAAAATCAAATCTTTTTCAATTTTCTTAGTTAATTTCGAAAATTTTAAAAATATTTTTCAAAAATATTTTTTTATCTTTATCTCCTAATTTTCAAAAATAACATCATCAATTAATGTTTTGATTCAAAAATTTCAAGTTTGTTACTTGCTTGTTAAGAAAGATTCAAACTTTGAGTTCTAGAATCATATCTTGTGATTTCTTGTGAATCAAGTCATTAATTGTGATTTTAAAAATCAAATCTTTTTCAAAACTAATTTCAATCATATCTTTTCAAAAATATCTTCTTATCTTATCTTTTTCAAAATTTGATTTTAAAATATCTTTTCTAACTTCTTATCTTCTTATCTTTTCAAAAATTGATTTTCAAAATTTGTTTCAACTAACTAACTAACTTTTTGTTTGTTTCTTATCTTTTTCAAAACTACCTAACTAACTCTCTCTCTCTAATTTTCAAAAATATCTTCCCTCTTTTTCAAAATTTCTTTTTAATTAACTAATTATTTTAATTTTATTCCTAATTTTCGAAAAAAATTACTAACCTTTTTCAAAAACTATTTTCGAAAAATCACTAATTCTTTTTCAAAAATAATTTTCGAAAATTCTCCTTCTCTCTCATCTCCTTCTATTTTATTTATTCATCTACTAACACTTCATCTCACCCAAATTCGAACCCCCTCTTCCATCCGTGTTCGAATTTTTTCTTCTTCTTTTCTTCTACTCACACAGGGACCTCTATACTGTGGTAAAAAAGATCCCTATTATTATTATTTTTCTGTCCCTCTTTTTCATATGAGCAGGAGCAAGGATAAGAACATTCTTGTTGAAGCAGATCCAGAACCTGAAAGGACTCTGAAGAGGAAACTAAGAGAAGCTAAATTACAACAATCCAGCAAGCACCTTTCAGAAATTTTCGAACAAGAAGAGGAGATGGCAGCCGAAAATAATAATAATGCAAGGAGGATGCTTGGTGACTTTACTGCACCTAATTCCAATTTACATAGCAAGTCAATACTCAAGAGGCATCTTCTGAAGAAGAAGCTTATGATCCTGAAAACCCTGCAATAGCAGAGGTAAATTATATGGGTGAACCTTATGGAAACACATATAATCCATCATGGAGAAATCATCCAAATATCTCATGGAAGGATCAACAAAAGCCTCAACAAGGCTTTAATAATGGTGGAAGAAATAGGTTTAACAATAGTAAACCTTTTCCATCATCCACTCAGCAAAAGACAGAGAATTCTGAGCAGAATCCATCTAGCTTAGCAAATTTAGTCTCTGATCTATCTAACGCCACTGTGAGTTTCATGAATGAAACAAGATCCTCCATTAGAAATTTGGAAGCACAAGTGGGCCAGCTGAGTAAAAGGATCACTGAAATCCCTCCTAGTACTCTCCCAAGCAATACAGAAGAAAATCCAAAAGGACAGTGCAAGGCCATTGACATAACCACCATGGCCGAACCTGTAAGGGAGGTTGAGGACGTGAATCCCAAGGAGGAAGACCTCCTGGGACATCCAGTGATCAATAAGGAGTTTCCCTCTGAGGAACCAAAGGAATCTGAGACTCATCTAGAGACCATAGAGATTCCATTAAA
>NC_029792.2:109644495-109646467 GCF_000816755.2 Arachis ipaensis | reverse complement strand
CCCACTGTCAAGCTATTGACATTAAAGAAGCGCTTGTTGGGAGGCAACCCAATTTTTATTTATCTAATTTTATTTTTCTTGTTCTTTCATGTTTTATTAGGTTCATGATCATGTTAGTCACAAAATAAATATAAAAATCGAAAACGGAATCAAAAATAGCAGAAGAAAAATCACACCCTGGAGGAGGATCTCACTGGCATTTAAACGCCAGTAAGAAGCATCTGGCTGGCGTTCAACGCCAGAACAGAGCATGGTTCTGGCGCTGAACGCCCAAAATGGGCAGTATCTGGGCATTTGAACGCCAGAATTGCACCCTGGAGAAGAGCTGGCGCTGAACGCCCAGAACAAGCATGGTTCTGGCGTTCAACGCCAGAAATGGGCAACAAATGGGCGTTCAAAGCCCAGAACAAGCACCAATCTGGCGCTGAACGCCCAGATTTGTGTGCAAGGGCATTTTGCATGCCTAATTTGGTGCAAGGTTGTAAATCCTTGAACACCTCAGGATCTGTGGACCCCACAGGATCCCCACCTACCTCCACTCACTTCTTCTCACCCCTCTTTCACACAATCCCATAAACACTCTTCCCCAAAACTCTTCACCAATCACCTCAATCTCTCTTCCTTATCACCACTTCACCACTCACATCCATCCACTCTTCCCCATAAACCTACCTCATAAACACCACCTACCTTCAAAATTAAAAATCAATTTCCCACCCAAACCCACCCTATATGGCCGAAACCTTACCCCCCTCCCTTCCCTATATATAGCCCTCCATTCTTCCTCATTTTCACACAACACTACCCTCTTTTCTCTTCTTGGCCGAATACACCACTCCCTATTCTCCTCCATATTTTCTTCTTCTTCTTCATCTCTTCTTTCTTCTCTTGCTCGAGGGCGAGCAAAATTCTAAGTTTGGTGTGGTAAAAGCATAAGCTTTTTGTTTTTCCATTACCAATGATGGCACCTAAGACCGGAGAATCCTCTAGAAAAGGGAAAGGGAAGACAAAAGCTTCCACCTTTGAGTCATGGGAGATGGAAAGGTTCATCTCCAAAGCCCATCAAGACCACTTCTATGATGTTGTGGCCAAGAAGAAGGTGATCCCCGAGGTCCCTTTCAAGCTCAAGAAGAATGAGTATCCGGAGATCCAACATGAAATCCAAAGAAGAGGTTGGGAAGTTCTAACAAACCCCATCCAACAAGTCGGCATCCTAATGGTTCAAGAGTTCTATGCCAATGCATGGATTACTAGGAACCATGATCAAAGTAAGAACCCAAACCCAAAGAATTATATTACAATGGTTCGGGGGAAATACTTAGATTTTAGTCCGAAAAATGTGAGGTTGGCGTTTAACTTGCCTATGATGCAAGGAGATGCACGCCCCTACACTAGAAGGGTCATCTCCCTTGAATTCTACAAAATAGCCGAAAAGCCCTCTCCTTGGGCAAGGCTAGTTTTTCCTCATCTTATTTGCCATCTATGTTACTCAGCTGGAGCTTTCATAGAAGGAGACATTCCTATTGAGGAAGAGAAGCCCATCACTAAGAAAAGGATGGAGCAAGCAAGAGAGCCCATTCATGGATCTCAAGAGACGCATGAAACTCATCACCATGAGATCCCGGAGATGCCTCAAATGCATTTTCCTCCACAAAACTATTGGGAGCAAATCAACACCTCCCTAGGAGAATTAAGTTCCAACATGGGACAATTAAGGGTGGAACATCAGGATAGAAAGAAAAAGAAAAAGCAAGCAGAAAAAGCCAAAAGCTCTTAAAACCAAGAGGCAAGAGCAAAAAGCCAATAACCCTTAAAACCAAAAGGCAAGGGTAACAAAAAGGATCCCAAGGCTTTGAGCATCAGTGGATAGGAGGGCCTAAAGGAATAAAAGCCTAGCCTAAGCGGCTAAACCAAGCTGTCCCTAACCATGTGCTTGTGGCGTGAAGGTGTCAAGTGAAAACTTGAGACTGAG
>NC_029792.2:109644146-109644472 GCF_000816755.2 Arachis ipaensis | reverse complement strand
AAAGTAGACATCCAGGGCTTTCCAGAAATATATAATCGTCCATACTTTGGCCGAGTTTAGATGACGTAAAAGGGCGTTAAACACCAGTTCTACGCTGCTGTTTGGAGTTAAACGCCAGAAACAAGTCACAAACCAGAGTTGAACGCCAAAAATACGTTACAACCTGGCGTTCAACTCCAGAAAGAGCCTCTGCACATTTAACATTCAAGCGCAGCCCAAGCACACACCAAGTGGGCCCCGGAAGTGGATTTATGCATCAATTACTTACTTCTGTAAACCCTAGTAACTAGTTTAGTATAAATAGGACTTTTTACTATTGTATTAGA
>NC_029792.2:109640146-109643133 GCF_000816755.2 Arachis ipaensis | reverse complement strand
GAAAGTCTAAACCTTGTCTGTGGTATTCCGAGTAGGATTCAGGGATTGAATGACTGTGACGAGCTTCAAACTCGCGAGTGCTGGGCGTAGTGACAGACGCAAAAGGAGGGTGAATCCTATTCCAGTATGATCGAGAACCTCAGATGATTAGTCGTGCTGTGACAGAGCATTTGGACCATTTTCACAAGAGGATGGGATGTAACCATTGACAACGGTGATGCCCTTACATAAAGCCAGCCATGGAAAGGAGTAAGATTGATTGGATGAAGACAGCAGGAAAGCAGAAGTTCAGAGGAACGAACGCATCTCCATACACTTATCTGAAATTCTCACCAATGATATACATAAATATTTCTATCTTTATTTTCTGTCCATTTATTATTAATATTCGAAAACTCCATAACTATTTGATATCCGCCTGACTGAGATTTACAAGGTGACCATAGCTTGCTTCAAGCCGACAATCTCCGTGGGATCGACCCTTACTCACGTAAGGTTTATTACTTGGACGACCCAGTGCACTTGCTGGTTAGTTGTATCGAAGTTGTGAATGAAAAACGATTTATTAAGACGTGCGTACAGAGTTTCTGGCGCCGTTGCCTGAGATCACAATTTCGTGCACCAGATATCTCCTTAGGTAGAAGCTTGATGTACTTTCTATGAGACTTATGTGAATAAGAAGATCCTTGTGAAAGAAAGAAAATGAAAAAAAAGAAAGAAATAACATAGAGCAATCAATAAGGCTAGGAACCAATAGCTTAAACCCTTAGATATATGCGTGTGATGCTTTTGTACAAAGTTATGCTTGGATGATTAGGTTCTAAGGAGTGCTTTATCACTTGGTAACTTGGGTTAACTAACCTGGGATTATCAACCAAAAGTCTACTATCAAGAGCAACTTTGTTACAAAGCATTAAGCAACCCAAAGAGGTGCTGGGCACCAATGTATTAAGGTTGAATTGCAAGTTATGTGCCTGTGGTGTACATTTGTTAAGGAGAGGCTTGAGCAAGTAAGTTCTTAGGGGTGCTTCAACACCTAACACCTTGAACCAACTGCTTCGGGAGTGTTGACTGAAAACTTATCATAAAAAGTTGCCTTAACACAGAGCACTTAGCTTCAATAAAGTAATAAGCCTCTATCAAAAAGTTTAAGCCAAGGATTAAGGAATAAGGAGTCTCATAGAAAGTAACAAAGTCAATACCTAAGAAAATGTTATAGCCTAGAAGCCAATAAGATTATGAACCTTAAGTTGTCATGCATGCAAACCCCATGAACCAGGATTGAAAGTTTCTCAATAAGGACTTATACTGCTTTGTGTTTTCATTTTATTTCTTATGTTTTATCACTTGCTTGGGGACAAGCAAGATTTAAGTTTGGTGTTGTGATGCCTGGGCATCTTGGCTTGTTTTACAAGCCATTTTTAGTAAGTTTTAACTTAGTTTCATGTTCATTAATAAGCAAGAATTTGAATGAGTTATCTATGCATGTCTTGATTAATCAAACATTAGTGAATTACAATCATTTTCATAAGATTAATGCAAGAACTAAGTGATGTAATGAATGATGAAATATCTTGTGATTATTCATGAAATAGCAAATCTTTGATGCACTTGTTTGATTGATGATAGGCAAGACAAGAAGAAGCAAAGAAAAGCAAGGAACCAGTAGTGTTAACGCCAACTTGAAGGAATTGGGGCGTTACCAACACTAGTAATGCCAATGTTAACACCAGCTTCAAGGACAAGGGGCGTTACCAACGCTGGTAACACCAGTGCTAACGCCAGTTAGGGTACTCATGCAAGAATGAAGAGCGTTAGTGTTGCTAACGCCAGTAACAACGTGCCTCTTGTAGCATTGGTAAAGCTAACATCGGCCAATAATGCTAGAAGCACAATCCAGAGGGCATTGCCAACGCCAACAATGCCAGTACTAATGCCAGGAGCAACTAGGAGGGCGTTACCAACGCCAATAACGCAACTAGTAATGCCATGTCTAGCGTTAATAGCACTAACACTGCCTAATAACGTCTTCGACAAAGAAATTAGAAGATTTGGGTAGTATGCGTATGCACGACCTAGTGTGCGTACGCACAAAGGGAAAATTGGCAGGCATGTGTACGCACAAGTTAGTGTGCGTACGCACAAGTAGCAGAATTCACAGGGATGCGTACGCGCGAGCTAGTGTGCGTACGCACACAGGGTACCATTGGCAACGTTGATAACGCCAGTGGCAACATTATGAGAAGGGCCTGAGTTTTCCTCACTTACTTCAACTAAGGCCAAAGGCCCACATCCAGAGACTTGAAGACTCACTTGAAGTTAGAGAAGTAGTATAAATAAGTGAAGTTTTGAACATCAAAGGGGATCCCGGATTGGAAACTTTCACCAATCGTTAGCGAGATCTACTTTTCTCTCTTCTCTTTTTGCTGGTACTTAGTTTACTTTTCATGAACTTTTACTTTTGTTTTGGATTTTCTAGAGCTATGACCAACTAAACCCCACTTCATTGGGGGAAGGAGTGACAAACCCCAATTTGACAGTTTATCTTGTATTGATTTTTGGGGATTTTATCACCTTTTACCCATATTTATTCAAGAAATAGCATGGTTTTGTATATTCTCCTTTAATTGTGCTTGAATGTGAAAACATGCTTTTTAGACTCAAAATAGCTAAATTTAATTCACCTTGATTCTATTAGATGCCTTGATATGTTTGTTAAGTGATTTAAGGTTTAGGAGGCAAAGATTGGATCAAGGGAATGAAGAAAGAAAGCAGCGCCGTTGCCGGGGAGTTGCAATGGTGTTATGTTATTGGTTATTGTATATATGTGAATATTGTGAATAGCTTGATTTTTGGATTGCTTGTTAGTTTGCTTGTTCTAGGACTTTGTTTCACTATTTCTTGTTAGCTTTTGTTTCTTATTTTTACTTTTACTATGAATTCTCACTTTGGCTATGAGTGTGATTACAACTATGTTGTAGGAAATG
>NC_029792.2:109625227-109639812 GCF_000816755.2 Arachis ipaensis | reverse complement strand
CTTGATGTTCTTGTTCAAGGACAAGAGGAAATGAAAAGGGATGTGCAACAATTCACGGCCGCCTTGGATGAGGTGGTAAACCGGTTAGCATTCCAATGCTTGAACTCTCAAGGAACTCCCATGGCTACATGTGGGGAATCAAATGAAGAGCATAACATAAAAGAGAGATTGGTGGAGAATGAGGGAAGTTGCTTTGTATTGGAACAATTGGAGGAAGCTATGATTATTGAAGAAAGGGAAGAATTGGTTGAAGACTTAGGAGATGCGGAGCCTCCATGGGAACATAGAGTTGAAGAAAACCCCTCCAAGATGATTGAAATTGATGCTAGGAAGGAAAGTGCACACCTTCCAAGACATGTTCCATATGAAGATTTGGATGGGATAGAGCAAGAAGTGAGTTCCCTTGGTGATGAAGATCAAGCATCAAACCTTAGTGGTGAAGAATCCTTTGAGCATGAAGAACCTTCTCCCAACAAGATGGAAAGCAATGTGGAGGTAAATTTTTCTTACCCTCCCATTTATGACTTGAGTAGGAGAAAATGTTTATATAAAATTGTCGAACAAAGGATTATAATTGAGAAGTCTTGTGAAGAGGTGGAAATCCTTAGAAAAAGGAGGATGGGAATTGAATACACTTTATCAAAACTCTTGGAGTTGTCTTTGCCTAGGTTGCCATCTACTCCTTCATTTGAGTGGGTGAAATTTATTTCTATTAGCTTTATTATCCCACTTGAATATGGTTTGGTTGAAACGGATGGCCAACTTAGGGAGCTTTGTGGGATGAAGCGTAAACGAAAAAGGTTTTGTGGTTGGCGTTGCAAATCAAAGCTCATTATGGTTGAAGCTTCAAAGAGCAAGGGTTGGACTAGTGCTCAATTGGACGGGTCTAGGAGAATAGATTGGTGCTCCCATGAGAATTCATCTCTCTTGTCACTCGGAGAAAATCACCATGATCAACTCAAGGACGGGTGTGAAAACAAAGTGTGGGATCCCGGATTACAAGAAGAGGATCAACTTTGGGAGCCCCAAGCTTGTGAAGAACTCCATCAAGACTTGGCTCAATCCATGAAGAATCTTGGGGCACAATGGAGAACCAAGCATTGGTGGGAGTTCCAAGATGAATACAAGCACAAGCCACCTTGATGAGGAGCTCCCCATAAGTCCAACTTAAGGACAATAAACAAAAGTGCTAGGTGGGAGACAACCCACCATGGTAAAATCCTTTCATTTTCTCTTTTGTATATATTGGTAGAATTAGTTTAATTTCATGTTTTGTTTAGTTGGTCGAGTATGTTTGGTAGTTTAAGTATGTTAAATAAGGTTTTATGGTGTTTTGGTAGCTGTTTGGAGGTTTGGAATGCTTGGATTGGTGCAAAAACATAGAAAAAAAAATTTGAAAAAAACAGAGCACCATCCACGCGTACGCGTACATGGCGCGTACGCGCACTTACAGCATTTCCGACCATCCACGCACGCGCGCCATGCGTGCGTACGCATGGATTGAGAAGTTCCAACCTCCATACATTTTCCAGAGAGTTGTGCCTGCGCCGCGCCAACGTTGTGCCTTTCGCACAAACCAACTCGCGCGTACGCGCACATGACGCGTACGCGCCACTCTCGAAATAAGCCAACGACGCGCGCGCGCCATGCGTGCGTGCGCGTGGATGCCCTTTCTTCCATTCATTTCTTTTCTTCTCCTCCTTCCATTTCTCCCTTTTTCCTTTCTTCTTCCCTCCTCCTCCTACCCCTCATCCAACACTTCCAAACACCATCGATAACCATTTATTTTAGTTAGTTGTTAGTTAGTTAGTTAGTTGATTAGTTAGTTTTAGTTTAGTTTTCATTTTATTTTCTCTCTTTTCATCATAAGTGTTGGAGTATTGACTTTGTTTACTATACATTGCTATATCCCTTATTGCCTAAATGCTATTTTAGCATGAAAGTTTTTAGATAATCTTTGTTGGATTCTATGATTGAGGTTATATTTTGTTACTTGGTTTTGAGTTCTTCATGCTTACCTTTTGAAAAATACCAAGTGATGAGAATTGTCTTCGAGTTTATAACTCTTTTGAATTGCATGTTGTAGCTAGCCATCATGTGATTTGGATCCTTTTCCCTCGATTAGGCAACGTCTTGATGGATGATGTTGTGCATTTACCTTAATACATTGTGTTCATGATTATACCCATCCATATGTTTGACTTGAATGCTTTCATGCTTCTCTAATGCTTGTCTTACCTTACAAGCTTACTTAAAGCATCTCAAGCACACTAGGATCAGTGAAGTGCATGCTTCTTTTGTGACATAGCTTTTATGCTAATGTGTATTCTAAACCGCGCAATTTAGAATTCACACACCTAATATTTCTTAATGACACACTACTTCACTCACCTCATTCTAGTGATTTACCTCATTCCAACAATGTATGCTTCCTCGCTTTTATATCTTCTCATCTTATGGTGTCATATTTTTGTTTTTCATAACGAATGCACCACAAGCGAACATGGAAGCAAGACTAAGAACATGCAGCAATCCAGAGACTCGCCGTACCCCCTTGCTCATCTTTGAGTGCACCGAGGACGGTGCAAACTTTTAAGTGTGGGGAGGTCGTCCGACCGGTCGGCGATTTTGGGTGACAAATTTCTAATCCCAATACTTTTGCATTTCATTTTGGGTTCTTAGGATTTTTACTTTCATTTTCTTATTTTTTGCATATGTATACACAATAAGCTTAGTCAAAATAATGAAATTTTCCAAGATTTCTATCTATAGGGCATCTCAATTGATTTGAGTGAAAACTTTTCATAGAACTTGCTTGAATTATATATTTTGTGGAACATGATTTATGAGCTAAGAACACAAGCTTGTGAGATTTGAGCCTAACGGTGTGGTTACATCTTATAACCACTTATTTTTCCTTCTTGTGTGCATTATTCTCCTCCTATGATTGTGATCTTTAATTTGTTTGAATCTATATGTCCCATTATTCCTTGTATTCATGCATTTATATGATTGAGGCCATCATTTTATTAGCTCACTTATCCAAATAACCTTACCTTTTACTCTCCTTTGTTAGCCAAATTTGAGCCTACGCTTAACCCACTTATTCTTATTTTAGCACATTACAAGCCTTAAAGCGAAAAACAATAATTGTCCCTTAATTTGGATCTTTGATTAGCTTAGGCTAGTGTGTGTGAGTATCATTCAAGTGTGGGAACCTTGGGACATTGGGTGAATAAAAGGGTATTTTGTATTGTTATTGAAAATATTGGGAATTGGGTATATACTCATGTATTGATCAAATGTAAAACCTTATGCATTGATGCTCTTGTATATAGAAAGAAAAAAAAATGAGAAAAACAAAAGAAAAAGAAAAGAAAAAATAATATGGAAAAGAAAAAAAATAGAAGAAAAAAAAGAAGAAAAAAAATAATAAAAAGGGGACAAAATGCCCCAAGGCAAGGTCCAATAAAATCAATGCATAAGTGTTGTGAAATGAAAAAGAAAATGCATGAGTATGTGAAAAAGTGAAGAATGGGTAGCTAGATTAGAACTTAGTTGTATAGGATGTCATAGGTTAGGTGGGAAGTTTAAGCTTAACAAAGATTCAAATTTCAAGCTCACTTGACCAAATATGCATCCTACCTTGACCCTAGCCCCATTACAACCAATGAAAAGACCTCATGATACTTGTATGCATGCATGAAATAAATGTTGATTGTTAGAAGAAAAACAAATCTTGGAAAGCATGAAATAGAGGAGAATTGAGTGAATCAACCCTAAACACTTGAGCAAATAGAGTGCAAACACAACCGGTGAGGGTTTGATGCTCAATTACATGTTTTCAACCATGATCATCATTCTTCATGCAAGTTTGTAAAAATATTTAATAACTCAATTCAATTGTGGATTAGACTTGCTAGTCCTTAGCCCTTGTGCAGTTGTTGGTTTAGAAACTATACTTGCAACGAGAATTCATTTGTGAAATTCTATACCATCAAAAATCCATTCATCAAGGAGCTCTATTGTAATTTGATGGATCAATAGTAATTCTTGTTTTCTTCTTCTCTTCATCTCTCTTTGATTTGCTTGAAAGATTTTGTTCTTCATTCAATTATTCAATTGTCTTGGATGAGAGATTGAATATACTTGGATTTCATTTAAACCTTCGAAGAGGAATAATGAAATCATGCTAGAAATTCTTTCTCATGCTGGACTAGATTGATGGTTGGTCAGATATAGTGACATATAATCCTCCCGATGCTTTGATCTAGAAAGGTGTGTGGTATAATCAGTGACCAAGCTTCATCTCTTATCATGAGCAATTAGATCAAGAAATTGGGCAATTGTTTAAGTTTAAAGAGATTGAATTGCCAAGGAATTGGGATTCAATCACTCAAGATTGCCAAGAGATCAATGAGTTGTATGATTGAGGAAGAGATGAGAATGTATTGATCCGGAGAATTCAATATCTCTTGAACCCAATGATCCTCTCTATTCTTATCTTCCCATTCTCTTATTCTTCTTACTTTTATGTTCATTGCCCCATTTCCTTTTAATTTCCAATTTTTTGATTTCCTGCAATTTACTTTCCAAGGACTTTATAATTCTGCACTTTAAGTTTCAGTCATTTACTTTCAAGTTATTTAAATTTCAAGTCATTTACATTTTTCGCCATTTAAATTGTTGCAATCAACTCTCATTAATGCTTGGTTCAACTAGAATATCTAATTGACTAAAGTTGCTCAATCTATCAATCTCTGTGGGATTAAACCTCACTCTTCTGTGAGTTTTTACTTGACGACAATTCGGTATACTTGCCGAAGGAAGATTATAGAGATACAAAATTCCGTGATCAAGTTTATGGCGTCGTTGCAATGTTGGGCGTTTCTCTGAGATGAGGTTCTTACACTATTTATTTACTGTTTCTACACTAGTCAGTTTTTCAATCATATTTGTTCTATATCTAACTTGCCAACCTATTTTCATATGCTGCATGCTCGTTTCTTCTTTCAACAACTCATATCTGGGGTCAGCTACTGCCATGCAATGGTAACTAAATGTTCCTCTTTTTTCACTGGCTGATTTAAATTGTATTCTATCTACACTAGTTCTAGACTGTAGTTTAGGGATTAAGGATTTTATGATTGAAGTGGTTATTTAGAAAGATTTGGGTTTAAGGATTTTATGATTTGATTTTGAGTTATTAAGAAAATGATTACGTTTTGAGTTTGATTTATTTATAAAAGAATGAATTAAGTTTTGAGTATGAATTTTTGATGACTGATAGTGATGTATTTGAGGTGTTATTTTAAAAAAGAAAGAGATTATTATGTAGCTTGTGAATTTGAGACTAATTGTTGACCCTCTGTCGCAAGATGTGACCGGGTACTTTAACTCCCCATGATATATATATATATATATATGGATTTTGAATATTATATTATATTTGAGTTTAGAGTTTGACTCCATGGAATATTATTGAGTTTGGAGTTTGACTCCATGGAATATTATATTGTTGAGTTTGGAGTTTGATTCCATGGAATATTATATTTGAGCTTGGAGTTAGACTCCATGGATATTATTTTTGAGCTTGGGGATGCGTGCACAGAGAGATTGTCCAATGGTTAACTACCAGGACATGTCGAGTTGGCTGTATAACCGACAGATGAGACTCATCAGCCATAGGACAGGCATACATCATACGCATTTGTTTGTTTTGCTTGAGTGTGCATTATTTTGATTTGCTTAACTGTTTAACTCTGCTTATCTGCTACTTGTTCTACTTGTTGTAATTGCTCATCTATCTGTGTTTTTCTTGCTTGAATTGTATGTGTATGTTTTTTGACAGACCCCTCTTGGCAGAGGTGTGAGGGGGGGTTGTTCCACCGGTGATTCGGAGGATTGGAGGAGACAAAAAGTGAAGTATTAGATTAAAGTTAGATTCAGAACTTGAATACCTTAGATAACTTACCTAATTTCTGGTTTAGTTGAATCTTTAAGCTGAAATCTGAGTGTCAGAGTTCAAGGAATGTCTTTGACTTTTCCGGAACCTTTTATATTAACTATACGGGCACCTTTACCATGCTGAGAACATCCGGTTCTCATTCCATATATATTCTGTTGTTTTTAGATGCACGGTCGAGAGACACCATGTTGAGCGTCTGGAGACCCTCCTTACAAGCAAAGAACTGTCTTTTGGCCTGTTATATTTTGTTTTAGGCTATGTATATATGTATATAGAATCTCCGCATGTATATTTTGTATTTTGCCCTCTTAGAGGTTACTTTTGGAGAAACAGGTGTTTTATTTATGTTTTGGGGAAAACTTTTGGTTATGTATGTATACTCTGCCTGGCCTTAGTTTCGCAGGTCGAGTCTGGTGTTTGATATCTGTGTTTTGAAATTCTGATATGTATATTATGTTTTTAGCCTTCTTTTGATCTCGCCTATCCATTTTACGAATAACCTTGCGAGTATGGCACGATTTTCTGTTTTCGCTTTTGTTTAGCTTATTCTTCAAGGTTTCTAGAGAAGAATTCTTTCAACTATATTTATATGCGTATTTTACTTTTAGAGGTCGTAATACCTCGCCACCTCTATTTTACGACTTAAGTGTAAGGCTCTATATGATAGGGTGCTACATTATGGTATCAGAGCAGTTCATCCTAATTAGATCCTTGGGAATGGACTGACTATGATTCATTGCATTCTCTGAGTGTCTGTCATGTTATAGGTCTTGTCCAGATAACAAGAATTAGAGCTTTATGCATATGACTGTCTAGTAATTAACGCTGTTAACTTACCGTTGCATATCTGTTGATGTTAAGTATGGCCAACTTAATGTTGATAAGTAATGGGTAATGCGAGTCACGTGGTTCAGGAAGTTTTGGCGCGAAGCCATGATTAATCTACAAGCTTCATATGAATGTTTGTATATTCTTGTTTGTTGGTTTAGTTGAGATTTTATCCCTCGTCAATTGTCATTTTGAGATTTTAGAGGGGTAAGACTTGTATTTGGAAAGTTTTGAATAAATTTATGTATATATTATTAAGTGAATATAATTATGTGATTAAGTGAATTAAATTAAAGACTTTTCGATTTCGTAACTAAGGATTCGGTTTATATTCGCGAAGACACAATATTAAATAATTATAATATTAAATTATCGAATTAGAGGTAAGTAACGTCTGGACTTTTAGTACGATCATGAAATGTTAAAAGTAAGAGTGTTACATATACTATAGTTGGTTTCTTAGAATTTTTTAATTAAATTAAAAAAATCACAAACACAAACAAATTATTCCATTTGAAAATAACAAAGAGATCAATCTTGTCGATAGAGTTAAATCTTAAGAATTTATAAAGAATAAAACTTTACTAAAATCTAACAGCCTATTTGGAATGCATCTGATTTGAAGTCATAGATGAATTGAATTCTATTCCTTGCTTTGGAATAGAAAAAAAACATGAAGTTGAATTCCGGTGAGAATTCCAATTCTCATTTTACCCCCATTTACAAATCAAATCTACTTTGGTTTGATTTCAAAATCAATTCTCACCTAAATCTCACTTAAACTGTGCAATATCAAAAATACCCTGTCCAAATTATAATATTCCATAATCCCTTCACTTTCTTTAACCCTATTTTGCTTATTTGTTGGAGGATTGAAACTGCACACCGTGAAACCCTGTTCGTGTTCGTCAGGGTTGTTCACTACTTTCACCATTCTCTGACAAGGTGCAAGCTCTTTGTTGCAGTGCCGTGAAGCCTTCCTCTTCGAGCAATGCAAACTCTTCACTCTGTCAATTGCTAGGAGCTGGAATTAGAGATAGAGGAATGTTGATTACTTTGGCAAAAATTTATTACCCATACTCTAAATTTGTGTATTTGTTTAATGTGCACAATCTGTTTGATGAAATGTCTAATTTGATTTCTAGTTTCATAAATTGTCATGATTTTTTGGCTTGTTATTGCTGATGGTCATAATCTTCAATTTTTGTTTTTATTTTGAGTACGCGATTCCAATCTGTTTGATGACTGATCACTTCTTCATGCTCATACCCACAACAACTCATGATTTTATTTTTAGCCCGCGGTTCTCATATATAATTGGTTTTGTTGCTACTGTTTGGTGATTATTATAGTGTGGTGTATTGTTTTATGTAAATCACAGGCTATTTTATTATAGATTATTTTGTTGCTCCCATGTTAAATTGGATAGGACTCAATTAAAGAATCGTTCTCGATGAAAAATATTTTGACACATGGATTACAATTTTGGATGGAATGACTATTTTGTTTTGAGCCTTTTACTGTTAATTAATTTTCAAGGTTTTTGTATGGGTTTGTGATTCTGATGTCATCCCTTTCATGCGATGATTTTTTTGGGTATAAGAAGAAACTAAGTTTCTTTCTTTAAACATGTATCCTTTTCCTATCCAATGCAATGTCATTCTATTTCTTTATTATCATCAACATACCATTTCTTTATTACTTTGATATTATATAGGTATCTAATATGATAGAATCTGAAATAAATGCAATTTCTTATTATTTTGTGTACGTGTGAACATTTGTTTATTCTGGTTGTTTTGAATTGAACATAAGTTTATGTATTAGTTAGATTTACATATATCATATACTCTTGTTATTTGTGAAATACGTTAAATACTTCAATTTTATGTAATGTATTTGTTTAATAAATTGTTGTTTATTATTTTAATTTAGATTTATTGTGATAATTGTACTTCTACTTTTTTTACTTGTGATATAACAATAGGTGGTGATATGGATTCCGAAAAAGTTAGTGATGTTGAAGGAAAAAATGAGTGTGATACCTACTTTAAATGGACCATGGAAATGGATGGCTTAATGCTTGAAGTTCTTAAGGAGCAAAAGAATAAGGGTCAAAAGGAAGATAGAACTTTTTCGGTGAATCTTATAGAAAGGTGGTGGAGGAAATTAATGAGAAATTTTCTGTGAGCATTAATAAGAGTAAAGTTCTAAATCGTTTGAAGACTCTCAAGGAACAAATGGTTTTAGCAAAATAAATTAATTAAAAGAGTGGGGTAGGATGAAATGATACAACCAAAACATTTGAAGCTATACCTGATGTGTGAAAATCTTTATGCTCGGTATGTATATTTTCTTTTTTATATATATATTTGTCTATTTTAATATTAATATTATTTATTTTATTTGATATTTTGATATGAATTATTTTATTAATTTTTGTATAGGCAAATCCTAAGTTTAAAGCTATTAGAGGAAAAAATCTTTATCACTTGAAAATTCTTAAAGAGATTTATGATAAAGATATAGCAAATGGAATACGGGTTGAGACCGGTAAACAAAAAGTGAGAAGATGGGAAAAGGAAGATACACACGTTAATATTGATGACATTGATGAAATGCAAGCAAACAATGAGGTGCATTTGGAGAATTTTAATCCCTTTGATTATGAAAGTATGCCAGCAAGCCCAACCTCACAAGCTCCATCATCATCTATTCCATCGGTGTCTAATACCTCATCTGCTAAAGGTAAAAAAAGAAAAGTGACAATAATAGACGAGTATTCTCAAGACATGAAAGACATGACTATGGCAATGAAAGATATTGCAAATGCTATCATAAGTTCGCATCCTGAAGTTTGGAAGACATCTGATATGAGGGAAGCTTTAACTAAATTAGGTTTGCAGGGTCGCTCATTTTGTGAAGCTCTTGAATGGTTTGTTACTCATCATACTCTTCTTGGAGTATTTTTTGGCTTAGCGAAAGAGTTTCGTCTTGAATGGTTGAGGGAAAAAATGGATTTTGAGTTTTAGAAATTTGTGGCAATGTTTTTAGATTTAAACTAATGTTCCTTTTTTATGTTATACTTAGTATGATGAAATCTCTACTATTTAGACTTTTATGTTATGTTTAGCGTGATGGAAATTCAAAACTTCTATGAGGGTCATGTGAGGTTGATTTATTGATATGGATTATGAGTATTTTGTTTTAAATTAAACTTTGTTATGTTTATGGCTTATGGGGTTATCTCATTTTTAATTTTATTTAATATAATTCATTAATAAATTATTCTAAACAATAAAATTTAATTTTATCTTGTTAAATGAGTTGGTTATTTCAAACTATGGAATTGAATTCCATTTCTTTAGAATTTCATTTATTGATAAAATTGAATTCTAATTCCAATTATTTAAAGGTGTCCTAACATAGGTTGTCTCTTTGTTCTTTCGCCTAACTGAGTAAACAGCGGGGAGCAAGGTGAGAGCAAAAACCAACAACATTGCTTACGAGGCAACAGAGCACAACCTGCGTCATCATCATTCGGATACACATACTCTAACAAAAAGAGAGTGCACTGACCAAAAACGACATCCTTTTGCAGTCTCATTCTACTCTCCAACCCCATCTGCACTTTGCTTCCTTTCCAACCCAATCCACACTTTATCTTATTCCCTTCCCCCCTTTTCCCCAATAATCAGCATCCCATTTCCCACATCCCAAAACCAGTAACCATCCTTCCACCTCCAACCCCAAAACGACGCCGTATTAATTATTGGGCCCCCCCTCCCTTTCTCTCTCTAATGTAACACCGTTTTGCCTAAGGTTCTGTTGCGTCGTGTTGATCTAAACGACGATGGATCGGGCGGCGGTTACCGTCGGACCCGGCATGGACATGCCGATCATGCACGACAGCGACCGTTACGATCTGGTCCGTGACATCGGGTCCGGAAACTTCGGCATCGCAAGATTGATGCAGGATAATTAGACCAAGGAGCTCGTTGCTGTTAAGTACATCGAACGCGGCGACAAGGTTCGTTATAGTTTTTAATTAACCTCTTTATTATCATCTTTTTGCCTTTTTCTCCCTAGATATTTTCACTTTTATTTCTACTTATTTTGGAAAATTTCTTTTCCTTTTCAACGTTTTCGGTAACGAAAGGGGGAAGAAAAAGGAAGACTTTATCACATGATTTTTTCGGTGCCGGATGAGTTCGTCTTTTAGTTGCTGACGTATGATGTATATGAATATGTATATTTGTATATATACTATTATGCTGTGTTTATGGTTTCTATTTTTGTTTAAGTGCTTTGGTTAGTTGGTGTGTGATTTTATTTTCTGTTTTTGGTTTTCTTACAAATTTTGAGCTATGGAAATTAAAGTTTCGTACGTTTTATCCTCCGGTTTTTCTTTATTTTCTCGTTTTCAATTTTAACGAGCTTATTAAATTATTCATGGGTTTTGCAAGGTGACCAAGGAAATGGGAGAAAAAATAGTGGGTGGTCTAACTAATCCATGTTTTGTTATTCACGGCTTTCGGATTTTATGGATTTATCTATATATTTAATTTTATAGTGCAAAACGCGGTTTAAAAGATCTCAATCCTTGTATGAGATGATGCTCAATTGTGGACATGTTTGATCGGTAGGTGTGGATGTGCGCAAAGCGCAATAAGCTAAGATTAAAAATTTGTGGCTTGTTATTTTGATGATGGAAAATGGTGTCACAGTTTGTTTGAGTTAATAAGCAGCAGCACTGATCGATTTTTCTGCGTTTACCAGTTATATTTGGCTGCTCTGATAATGGAAGGGGTTTTAGGGTAGGGTCAGGTGGAAGTTGGTCCATGTTGGATTGGTTTATTTTGCATCAAACGCCAGACTTCAAACCTTGAACTGAGTAACAGGGACTGGTTTAGATGATTTATGGTTCAATTCATTTATGGGTTTACATATTGTCACTTTCTCGAGTATTCATGAACTTTGAGATGGACCATTGTGATTCAATAGTTCCCAGATTTTTTTAATCACCATTTTCTTTGGGATCTATTACTTAGTGCTGGACTCATCTCCCCTATCTTTTTATTGTGTGGCGCAGATTGATGAAAATGTCAAGAGAGAAGTCATTAATCACAGGTCTTTGAGACACCCTAACATTGTTAGGTTTAAGGAGGTTGGTGTACTTTACACATTGACATTGTATCTGTATTGAAGTGGGTGAACGATACTTGACCTTATATGTAATTTCACTCAGGTTATTCTAACACCTACGCATCTGGCCATTATGGAATATGCATCTGGAGGAGAACTGTTTGAGCGAATCTGCAATGCTGGGCGTTTCTCTGAGGATGAGGTTCTTACACTATTTATTTAATGTTTCTACACTGGCCAGTTTTTCAATCATATTTGTTCCATATCTAACTTGCCAACCCATTTTCATATGCTGCAGGCTCGTTTCTTCTTTCAACAACTCATATCTGGGGTCAGCTACTGCCATGCAATGGTAACTCCTCTTTTTCCACTGGCTGATTTAAATTGTATTCTATCTACACCAGTTCTGGACTGTAGTTTAGGACTTTAGGTTAAGTATTAGTCTTCCCAACATCAAATCTGATCTATCAGTCTCTTGTTAAATTATTTATTCTTGAAGCAAGTTTGTCACCGGGACCTGAAGTTGGAGAACACTTTGCTGGATGGAAGCCCAGCACCACGTTTGAAGATATGTGATTTTGGCTACTCCAAGGTCAGGGTTTCTATGTTTTCCTGGTGTAATTGGTTAGGCAATCTTTTGTTTACCTTTAAATGATGCTCTGTCACAAATTTTAATGCGTATTTCTGCTACCATTTTGTATAGAGTCCTGAACTAGTATGCTTCTGACTTATGTTTTCTTCTCTTTTAAAAGGAAAATTATAGAGTTACTTTGCTTTTTATATTTAGATCACCATATGGAATTGGATACCTTGTTAGCTATCTAATGTAATTTAAGTAATTTGGGATATTGGGATGAAGTAATACTGCATGAAATTTCTAGGTGAATTTTGGTAGTCTGAATTCTTTGATGAACTATTGTTTCATCATGCATTCACATGTACTATAGTTGACTTGTCTAATGTAAGGCTATATCTACAACTTTTCTACAACTTTGATTAGAAAAGGTCAAAAGGATACTTCATCAGCTATCTAGCAGTGGAAGTGGTGATAATCTGCTTGGGAATTAGAGAGGGTCAAATTTGAATTTCGGATGAAAACTGGAAAAATTGGTCCCTGAATCTGTTCTGGTGTGTGAATTTGCTTCTGTAGCTATCTCTGTTTTGCACATAGGTGCATCAAGAAAATTTCTAATAAAGACAATCTTTGGAAGTACATGGCTTAGACATAACTCGCATTAAGATAGAATTATATGGAGTGTAAGTACAACATGGTACCTGTCTTCTAAGAAAGCATTATTGTCTTTTCATCAAATTAGATAGCAATATTTAATTTAATTTCCCGATTGAACCTGAAACTTAAACTGAAAACCATAATGATTAGCATGATCCACTTCATTGGATTTGCAACTATAAGAAGACATATAGAAACATGAACATGTTCCATAATCTGTCTGTATCTTCTTTGGCTGTCAAAGTAAGTGTGTGTGTGTGTGTGAGTGTGTCCCTTTGCGTGCTTTGATTTTCCTTTACCTAATTTACCCCTTCCTACATGGCAGTTATTTTACATATAAAATAGATTTCATGAACTCATTAAAATCAGTTACTGCTGTCTTATTCAAAATCAGACAGAGATATACATGAGAAATAATGTTTGTCAATTCATAAATGTTGAGAGAAATATGAGTGAAAGGTACCAAATTTACCTAAAAGGGGTTATGGAACTAACAAAAATGGAAATAACGGCGTTGAAAATATTATTCATGAAAAAAAGTATTTATACCTAAACGCTTATTTTTTTTCCAAATATATTAAAAAATTGTGTAATTTTAATTTGTTAATATAACATTATCTTTTAAAGATAATTTTAGATTTTTATAGAAGTAGATAACTAATTTGCACAATATGATTTTTTATGAGTAATTTTAATTTTCTATAAAAATAACATTGTCAACAATATCTTTTTAATATAGACAATGGGACCGATAGAAAAGTCCATTTTAATAATCAATATATATATATAGTGAATATATATCGTTTTAGCATGTTTGAAAAGTTTTAGAATAAAAAAAATTATTTCGTTAAAAATTTTATTTTTATTCTGTCGTCGCCGTTGCTCGCCGCCGGTAAGTAATACTCTGTTATTCCTCCTCGCCGCCTTCTGATTTTCTGTTCATGATTCTCTGATTTATTTGTTTGCTGGATTCATGATTTTGATTTATTTGTTATTTGTTCATGATTTATTTGTTATTTGTTCATGATTTATTTGTTTGCTGAATTCATGATTTTGAGGTTATTTGTTCATGATTTATTTGTTTTTCTGAAGTTATTTGTTCATGATTTATTTGTTTTGCTGGACTTCATGATTTTGGTTGCTGAATTCATGATTTTCTTAGGTTATTTTGGATTCATGATTTTTTATTATCTGAGGTTATTTATTCGTTCATGATTTTCCGAGGTTATTTTTTATTTTTGATTTTCTGAGGTAATTGGTTGTTGAGGTTATTGTTATTTATTCATGATTTTAGTTATACTTTTGATGTTTTTTTGGTGACTTGTAAACTTTGTTTGAAGTTGTTTGTGAACCTCTAACATTAAGTTATGGATAATTTATTATGTAAAATTTTAATTTTTATTAAGTTAGAAT
>NC_029792.2:109606808-109625002 GCF_000816755.2 Arachis ipaensis | reverse complement strand
AAATTGATTTGAAAATGAAATTATGTTTGATTTTTATTTACAAATAAAACAAATATAAAAATTAAAATTCTGAAATGAATATTTATTCCAAACCTTAAAAAGAGATCATTCTTGAATCTTGAGTGAATTCTTAAGAAAAAGACTAGGGTATACAGGGGATTGAATTCTTATTGTTGCAATTCCAACCACCCTCTCCAGGTAATGCTTTGAGTGACTCTCTGTGTTCGCTGCCGCACCCGCCAACCTTCCTACGGCCTCGCCTCCACCTTGCCGTCGTCGCCTCCTCCTTGCCTTCTCCGACCACCTCGAGGTGCTAAGCTTTTAATGGTAAAAAACTATAATTTTACAGTTTTAACCTGTTGATGTTCTCAACAAACTCGTATAGTTATGAAATTTGATCGATAATTTTGTTCATCAATTTAGGTCATTTGAATTTCAAATCATATTCTTTATTTCAAGAAACAAAACAATAATAGTAACAGAATCGAATTCAATTGTATGCAGAGAAGAATAAAAAAGAAAGAGGAATGTCATCGACGACTACACCATGCGCTGCATGTAAGTTCCTTCGTCGGAAGTGCACACCGGAGTGCATTTTTGCACCGTACTTCCCAGCGAACAACCCACAGCGCTTCGAATGTGTCCACCGTGTCTTCGGCGCCAGCAACGTCGGCAAGATCCTCAACGAGCTACCTCCATCCCAGCGCGAGGAAGCGGTGGAGTCCCTTGCGTTCGAGGCGGAAGCACGCCAATGCGACCCGGTCTATGGCTGCACCCTCCAAGTCTGCATCCTACAGAAGAAACTCCGCCAGAGACGTGCCCTCCTCGCTAATGCCAAGAGAGAACTTAGCGCCTACATCAACCCACAAGCCATTCAAGGTCCATTCAACCCTCAGGAAAAGCCTCTGTCTTCACCTGCCGACCATTTAGGTCCTCCCTGCAGTCCGAATGTTGTACAGTATTCACCCATTTTAGGCCCATCCTACGGTCTAGATGTTGTACAGTCTTCAGCCCATTTGGGCCTATCTGACTGCCCAGATGATGCACCGTTTTTTATGCCAGCTATACAGCATAATGGGTCATTGGGTGGTGGTGGTGCTGCTGACCCGAAGCTGGACCCAGGGCAGCAAGAGTTGTTGGAGGCCCAGCAACTTGCTGCTGCTGCGGCAATCCGAGAACAGCAGCAAGCTATAATGATGAGGAATTATGTCCAGCAACAGCAACAGGAGTATCTAAGACACAATGCTGCTGCTGGGATTGAACCTGTTGCGGCTGCGGCGGCCCTACGGCGATGTCAGTGGATGTGGAGTGTTTGGCCACATGGGTGCATCTTCAGGTGGTCAAGGAGGTGAGATGGCAGCTTGTATGGGTTTGGAGACATTTGACAATGGTAGAAGTTATCATCGACAGTTGCAACAACAAGCACAGCATGGAGTAGGTTTAAATTACGTTGGTCTTGCAACTCAACATCACTACCCTCTTGGGGGCCAGTTGCTGTTCCCATCACAGCAGCAAGAACTACCGTTGACCCAACAACAACAACAACTAGAACTACAAGTATTACAACAACAGCAGCAACTACAAGTATTACAACAGCAGCAGCAACTACAACAACAACAACTTTTAGAGAGTGAAGACAGTAAGAGTGTCGGTCCTTCTTGATGATTGTCTCATTTTTGCAACTATATATATGGTTTTTCTTCCTTTTTTCCTTGTCATCAAAGAATATTTCGGTTAAGTATGTGTTTTTTTTTTTATTTTTTGGTTATTGTTAGTATGTATTTTCGGGTTGATTATAGAATTATTGTATTGATAATCATAATGTTGGTAGTTGTGGATTTAGATTATTATAAACAGCGGAAAGAGCGTGAAGTTGAGGAAGCTGCCTACTGGTTAACCACATTTTGGTTAACCAATTTAATAAAACAATTTTAATACGTTATTCATATTTTTTAAAATTGGTTAACCAAATTAAAAAGACCGGTTTTTAACCGGTTAACCAAAACCAAATTAAAAGAAAACCTAATTTCAAAACCTAATTTCAAAAATCACTTCGTCTCTTCGAACTCACTCTTCGCCGATTCTCCTCTGTATGCCGCCGGCTGCCGTCAACAATTCTTCTCTTTTGCTTCTCGCCGGAGCTCGCCGGTGGTTCGTTGGACCTATGCCTCTTCGAGTCTTCACTTTGATTTGCGACTCTGTCCCTCTGCCTCGACCTCCCATTCTTGCCGCCGGAGTATCTCTTTTTCGGTTCTCTTCTTCTTTCGTCGGTGGCTCGCCGGAACTCATCAATTGAGGTCAGCCTCCTCCTTGCCCTTGGTTCTGAGTTCTGAGTTTTCTCCTGGGTTTTTTCCATTTTTTGGATTTGTTCTGTTTTTTTCCTTCATTAGTATGCTTCTAACTTAATCATTTCAATGGATTGAAAATGTGCAGATTTTAAAAGTCTCTCATTATTGAACTCTTCATTTCAACGGATCCTGCTGTAAGTTTCTTCTTCACTGTGGTTCATTTTTTGATTGGTTAGGACTTAATTTATTTATATGATTTGAATGGAGAATTGTTGTTCTAATTATCTGTTCTTCACAGTGGTTCACTTTCTAATGTATACATATAATCTATGGTATCTGAACTACATTGTCAATGTCGTGGATCATACACCTAGTGCATTCAATATGTTGAGCTTTGATTGGTTTACCAAAAGAAATAATATGGATTTTTGTTCATCTCCTTTGATTTTGGTCCTGCATTCTTGTTTTACATTGTTCAATTTAATCTATTTGTATTAGTACGTTACACCTCAAGTAAACTAATCACTACATGTATAATGCTAACCACTACATGTATAATGCTAACCAGTAACCACTAATTTTTGCAAAGAGGGTTATGGTACTTTTTGCTTTTTCTTTTTTGCTGTAATGTGGGAATCTTGTTGTTTCTTGGAGGAATGGGTTGGAGGTGGTAGCCACTTCTTCTTTTGGGTTTAATAATTTTCACTTTTCACAGACAAAAAAGTTTCAAGAATTGATTTTGATTTAAACCAACTAATAAATAAAATTGTGTTAATAGAGAGAAAGAGATGGATAGAGAAGAGGGTGGATTGTGGGAAAGCCTTAGACTTGAGAAATTCAAAGGTTAATTTAATGGACTAGGTCTTGGATTCTGTTTGTTTGTTACTATATTTTAACGAATTTTGTTTTGGTAGAAAGAATAAATGCTTTGTAAAAATAGGCCTATCTCTAATGAATCATAGCCGAGTATATGTGCTTCATTTGGTTTTGTCTGCTGCTTTTAAATGAATGCTGGACAGAGCAGACCCTTGTACTCCCACTTAGAAATTGTTGGTTATATAGTTTCATGCATAGACACATCGGATTTAGTTGGAAGCAGGCTACTTTTATGCTTTAGAGTGATGATATTACTATGTACCTGGAATTTTTATTAGATACGGCCATTTTAATTCACTTTCACAAGTTCCTTTTTCTGCCGAGCATTCCTTCGATTGCCAAAAACAATCATCTATTGCTTTAATAATGCCTGGGGTGCTATTAAAGATTAAACTGCATTTATCTGAATTAATAGCTGTGTTTTAGTTGTAAATTCTATAATGTTAACAATCGTTTCTTGGTGGGGCATAATTGTGTTTAATGCATAGTATCATCAAGAAAACAGTGCAAAGTATATGTATATATTATTCTTGAAACAAAAAGATTTTGTTTTTTTCCATATCATCAATCATCGATTCGTTTTAATTTGGTGGGTTTTGAGGCTTTAAATTCTTTAGTGGCTGCATTATAAAATTGGGGTTGGGACTGAGATTAGCAAGTGCATCAGATTTTGGAAAGAGAAAAAGCAAGGGTGACTTGAATTCAAAGATATGAATCTGAGGAATGATATTTTGGAAGATTTAAAAAAAATGGAAAAAATTTGTGCATTGATGATTCTCTCATTGGCGGCCCCTAGGTGTTACTCTGTATAGTGGTAATGTTAGTTTGATGGGGTTTCTTTTTTTTGATGTTTTAAAGTTTCACTCCTTTTTACTATGTAGTTTCTTTTTTTTTTTTTTTAAATATTTTCTCTAACATGCTCAATGTACAATAGTGTTAGGAACCTTTGAAGGATTAACAATGACAAAGCTTTGATATTCTTTGTTTCTCTCAGTTTTGATGTCAAGTTTGTTCTTTGTAGCTTGTGGTTTGAAGTGTTTGATTTGATGTTATGAATGCTGTGATAATCAGTAATCCAGTTGTAGCTTCAAATTGATGTTTGATAACGTTATGCTTACTCCAAAGCAACCACCTTTTGTTTTGGTTTTGTCACAATCTATAGAGAGGGATATCTTCCCATAAATAGGAATAGTTCAATCTTAAAAGTGTTATTTATGTGTCAAGGTTGTTGGTAAATTTGCACTTTGAATTGAGCTTGTTTGTACTTGTTAAGATTACTATAAGTATATAGTTATCTATTTCTAGATGGTGATCTTTTGATGGAAAGTTATCTGTCACATATATTGAATATTGATTGATTATGTTCAATTAAAACTCTATTGAATGTTTCAGATGTGTAGTTTAGGAATAGGAGTTTAATAACAAAAAATATAAACAAAAAAATATAAAAAGGAAATGGAAGAGGGTCTTTAATGTATATGTTATCCATTAGGCATTAGCACATATATTGTATATATTGTGAACATCATCATTTTGTACACCCCTGGAATCGGTTTCAAAGTATATGTATATATTGTTTGAACTTGGCTTTGTGCTTGATAACTTTGCTTTGTTGAAGTATTTAATAATTAGATTTTATGGCTTCTTATTCAGAATGAGGTAGTCAATCATGATGTTCCCATGTCAGAGTCTGCAGAGCATTCGGTTTCTACATTACCTCCTCTCCCAACCACATCATCTGAGCACAAAAATCGATCAACAGTTTGGGACCACTTCAAGAGAACCTCTGATGATGAAAATAAGGCTTAATGTCAACACTGTTTGAAAGTGATCAAGTGCGGGAATGGAACAAGAAGATATTAGACATGCTTTTTCATATATGATTAGATTTGCTTATGTTTATGTTTATGTTTATGCTTATGTTTATGTTGGTTTGTTTGAGGCACAACTTACTAGTGCTGCATACCAACTTCTTGGTATGGGCTGATTTGGGATTCATACCAAAAATATTTGGTGATAGATCAAAGAAATTCAATACTCCTTGGATGGGGATATTGGTGTCAACAATTATAGCAGTTGCAATGTCAGTTTTTAGTTTTAATGAGATTATATCAACAGTGAATTTCTTGTATAGTTTGGGGATGTTGTTGGAATTTGCATTGTTTTTTTGGCTTAGGAGAAAATTTTCATCATTGAAGAGGCCTTTTGAAATGCCATTGGGAATGAAGGGTTTGATCGTAACGTGCCTTATACCTTCTTTGTTTTTGGTATATGTGATAAGTGTTGCCATCAAAAATTTAGAAAAGTAATTATTATTTATAATGGAAGGGATTTTATTATTTACACAGGTTATTTGTATTATTTAGGAAAAAAATTAATCTAGATTAAAAAAATTAATTTAAAAAAATAAAAATTTGAGTTTACATAAGTTTTGTTGCTACTAAGAGTTCTCTTTTAACCCTTATCCCTCACTTAAAACCCCTATAGGAAAAACATTCTTGGAAAAAAAACCATGAAGTCGGAAAAAAGAGTATACTAGGGAGCAAGGTGCGCTTTCTAACTGTAGTATCTTTTTAGGTTACATGCGTGCCATGACCTTAGGAGCTTATTTTCCCTTAAGTCGGATGATGACATATCATCATTGGTGTGAGGCTTCTCAGCTACCTTGTACAATTCTTGAGGAATCACCTCATGTACTTCCATCTCACTTCCAATCATGATGCAATGAATCCTGATGGCTCTGTCAATGGTCACTTCTGACTAATTGCTAGTGGGGATGATGGAACGTTGGATGAATTCCAACCATCCTCTAGATATGGGCTTAAGGTCAAGCCTTCTTAGTTGAATGGGCTTGCCTTGGGAATCCCTTTTCCACTGTGCTCCTTCCACACAGATATCTGAGAGCACTTGATCTAATCTCTGATCAAAGTTGACTCTCTTAGTGTAAGAATGAGGATCTCCTTGCATTAGAGGCAAGTTGAACGCCAACCTCACACTTTCCGGGCTGAAATCTAAGATTCTTCCTCGGACCATGGTGATCCAATTCCTTGGATTTGGGTTCACACTAGTGTCATGATTTTTAGTAACCCATGCATTAGCGTAGAACTCTTGCACCATTAGAATCCCAACATCCTGAATGGGATTGGTTAGGTCTTCCCAACCTCTTCTCTGGATTTCTCTTCGGATTTCTGGATACTCATTCTTCTTGAGCATGAAAGGGACCTCAGGGATCACTTTCTTCTCTGCCACTACTTCATAGAAGTGGTCTTGATGGGCTTTGGTGATGAATCTCTCCATTTTCCAAGATTCAGAGGGGGTGGCTACTGCTGTCCCTTTCCTCTTTCTAGAGGAGTCTCCAACCTTGGGTGCCATGAATGGTAATGGTAAAAAAAATCTATACTTTTTCAACACCAAAATTAAAATTTGCTCGTCCTCGAGAAAAAAGAAAGAAAAGAGAAGAATGGAGTAGAAGAAGAAGAAAATAGAAGGAGATGGAGGGAGAGAGAGGGTTCGGCCATGGGGTGTTTTGTGGTATATGAGAGGTGTGTGTATGAAGGGTTATAAAGTGGGGTATTTATAGGAGTGGGGAATGGTAGGGTTCGGCCATATGGTGGGTTTTGGGTGGAAAATTTGATTTTAAAGTGGGTGGGGGTAGGTGGGAGTTATGATGGTGTGGAAAGTGAAATGGATGTGATTGGGCTAGAGTTTTATAGGAAAGTGTGTATGGGAAAGTGTGAAAGTAAATAGGGATAGGTGAAGATGCTGTGGGACCCACTGGTTCTGAGAGGCTAGGGAATCCAGATTCCCTGCTTCTCTGCATTGGTGTTTGAATGCCCAGGGGCTGCTCCCTGGCTGGCGTTCAACTTTAACACTCCATTTAGAGTGTTCTGTTTTCACTGCTGTGAAAGTCTGTCTCTGTTCTGATTGTTGTATATGATCATGACTCTGAAAGAAAATCAAAATGAAAGAAAATAAAAATAATTAATTAAGGTTGGGTTGCCTCTCAACAAGCGCTCCTTTAACGTCACTAGCTTGACAGTTAGCTCCTTACGGAGGTGAATATGGGCTTAGATTTTTGCCCCTTATAGTGAATTTTCTTCCTGTCTTCTCGTGAATGAGCTCCACATACTCTAGAGACAGGATACGACTCACTGTATGTGGTAAGGCTGGCTTCTCAGTGAAGACAACTCTCATGCCAGGTAAGAGGCCTTCAGTCGAAACTTTCTTATCCCTCCATCCTTTAGGTACTTTCTTCTGAGTACCTTTGTGCTTAAAGCTTGTTGAGGGCTGCCCAACACCAAACTTAGAATTGATGTTTGGGGCTTTGTAAAGTTCTGCACAGAAAGAGAGGATTGGAACACTAAGTGTTGCACAATTATCTCTCTTTTAGATGGAGAATTGGGATGAGACATCTTGAACAAGATGTGATCCTCCCCTAGTTGTAGAGACATTTCTCCCTTAGTCACATCAATGATAGCATTGGCAGTGGCTAGGAAAGGTCTTCCAAGGATGACAGAGTCATCCTCATCCTCTCCTATGTCCAAGACTATAAAGTTTGCAGGGATGTAGTTGTTTTCAACTTTCACCAAGACATCCTCTACTAAGCTATATGGCTTCTTCATTGTCTTGTCTTCCATCTCTAGTGATATGTTTGCAGCTTGTACCTCAAGAATTTTCAACTTCTCCATTACAGAGAGTGACATGAGGTTTATACTTGACCCTAGGTCACACAGAACCTTATCAAAGGTCATAGTGCCTATAGTGCAAGGAATCAGAAAGTGTCCAGCATATGGAAGCTTCTGAGGTAGCCTCTGCTGAGGTCATAGTGCCTATGTTGCAAGGAATCAGAAAGTGTCCAGGATCTGGAAGCTTTTGAGGTAGTCTTTGCTGAACTAAAGCATGGAGTTCTTTGGTAAGCAGTGGAGGTTCTTCCTCCAATGGCCTTGTACCAAATAACTTGGCATTCAGCTTCATAAGAGCTCCTAGGTACTGAGCAACTTGCTCTTCCCTAGTGTCTTCATCCTCATCCGAGGATGAGTAGTCATTAGAACTCATGCACGGCAGAAGTGCATTCAAAGGAACCTCTATGGTCTTTATGGTTTCCCTTGGTTCTGGAATAGAGGGTTCTTGAGTGGGACCTAAGCACTCAGAGGGTATGCTTTCACTGGCATTCAACGCCAGCTTTGATAGCTCTTTGGGCGTTGAACGCCCTTGCTGTCCACCCTTATTGGCGTTAAACGCCAGTCCCTTTAGTATTCTGGGCGTTGAATGCCCAGCAGGGATATCCTTGCTGGTGTTCAATGTCAGCTTCCCTGGGTGTGTCGGCGTTGAACGCCCAGTGAGGGGTTCCTCACTAGCGTTCAACGCCAGGCTTGCTGCCAGATTTGGCGTTGAACGCCCAGTGATATGTCCTTCACTGGCGTTCAACGCCACCCCAATCTTCTCAGATTCGGCCTCTACCTCCATGGTTATGGCCTTGCAGTCTTCTCTAGGATTCACCTCAGTGTTACTAGGAAGAGTTTTAGGAGGAGTCTCAGGGATCCGCTTGCTCGGTTGACTAACTTGCACTTCCAAGTTTCTAATGGAGGACCTTGTTTCATTAATGAAACTATGAGTGGTCTTAGAGAGGCTGGAAACCAGAGTTACTAAGTCAGAAAAGCTCTGCTTAGAGGTTTCCATATTCCCTTGAGAAGATGGGAACGGTGGTTTGTTATTGAACCTATTCTGGTTCCTACCACCTTAGTTGTTGTTGAAACCTTGCTGAGATTTCTGTTGATCTTTCCATGAAAGATTACGGTTGTTTCTCCATGAAGGATTGTAGGTGTTTCCATAGGGTTCTCCCATGTAATTCACCTCCTCCATGGTAGGTTGTTCAGGATCATAAGCTTCTAGGTCAGAAGAAGCTTCTTGAGTACTGCCAGCTGCAGTTTGCATTCCAGTCAAATGCTGGGAGATCATATTGACCTGTTGGGTCAAGATCCTGTTCTGAGCCAATATGGCATTCAGAGTATCAACTTCATGAACTCCTTTCTTCTGGGAGATCCCGTGGTTTACAGGATTCCTTTCAGAAGTGATACATGAACTGGTTATTTACAACCATTTCAATGAGTTCTCTTACTTCTGCAGGTGTTTTCTTCAAGTGGAGTGAGCCACCTGCAGAGCTATCCAATGAGATTTTGGACATCTCAGACAGACCATCATAGAACACGCCTATGATAGACCATTCTGAGAGCATGTCAGGAGGACATCTCCTAATCAATTACTTGTATCTTTCCTAAGCTTCATAGAGGGATTCATCTTCACTTTGTCTGAATGTTTGAACTTCCACTCTAATCTTGCTCATCCTTTGAGGAAGAAAGAATTTAGCCAGAAAAGTATTAACTAGCTTTTTCCAAGAGTCAAAACTCTCTCTAGGTTGGGAATCTAACCATATCTTAGCTCTGTTTCTTACAGCAAAGGGAAAGAGTATAAGTCTGTAGACCTCAAGATTCACTCCATTGGTCTTAACAGTATCACAGTTTTGCAATAATTCAGCTAGGAACTGATGTGGATCGTCGAGTGGAAGTCCATGGAACTTGTAATTCTGTTGCAGAAGAGAGACTAACTGAGGCTTAAGCTCAAAATTGTTAGCTCCAATGGCAAGTACAGATATGCTTCTGTCATAGAATCAGAGGTAGGCATGGTGAAGTCACCAAGAACCTTTCTTGCCTCTCCTTCATGATTAGGCTCGGCTGCCATGTTTTCACCTTCTTGTTTGAACTTTTCTGAGAGGTTTCTTCCGGAGCGTTGTACTTTAACTTGTTGTAAGCTCCTCTTTAAAGTCCTCTCAGGTTCAGGATCAAGATTAAAGAGTGGCTCTTTATCCATGTTTAAGCTTGTAGACTTCATGATCTACTCCATTATTCTTTACAGTATCACAGATCTGTAAGAATTCAGCTAAGAACTGATGTGGATCTTCCAATGAAAGTCTATGGAATTTGTAGTTCTGCTGCAGAAGAGAGACTAACTAAGGCTTAAACTAAAAATTGTTAGCTCCAATGGCAGGTACAGAGATGCTTCTGCTATAAAAGTCAGAGGTAGGTATGGTGAAGTCACCAAGAACCTTCTTGGGCTCCTCTTGAGGTTCGGCCATGTCTCCTGTTTCTTGTTCAAAACTTTCTGAAAAGTCTCTTCTGGAGTGTTGTGCTTTAGCTAGTTGTAAACGCCTCCTCAGAGTCTTCTCAAGTTTAGGATCAGGAGTTAAGAGGGGTTCTTTATCCTTGTTCCTGGTCATAAACAAGAAAGGAAAAGAAAGAAAAGAAGAAAGCTTTTTGTACCACTTGGATCAAAGAGCTTCCAGTGAGATGTGAAGAAAGAAGAGGAAGATAGAAAAGTGAAGATAGAAGATGAGAGAGGGAGAGAATTCGAATAATAGAAGTGAATAGAAGAAGAAATATAAATAGAAAAGATAAATAAGAATTAAGATATTTTTGTTTTTATTTTATTTATTTATTATTTTTGAAAATTATGGTTATTAATTTAAAAAGAATTGAAAATTAGTTAGTGATTTTCGAAAATAGAAGATAGTTTTCGAAAATTGAGAGAAAGAGAAGAGTTAGTTAGGAAGTTTTGAAAAAGAAGAGAGAGAAGCTAAGATATTAATTAAGAAAAGATTTTAAAATAAAATAAGATAAGAGATAAGATAAGAAAAGATTTGAAATTGAATTTTGAATTTAGAAAAAGATAAGATAAGAAAGTAAACAAATTTAAAAAAGATTTGATTTTAAAATTTGATATTAGAAAAGATAAGATAAGAAATAAAAAATTTTGAAAAAGATTTAATTTTAAAATTTGAAGTTAGATAAGATAAGAAACAAAAAAGATTTGAAAAAAAAGATTTGAAGAAGATTTTAAAAAGATATGATTTTAAAGTTTGAAATTTGAAATTTGAAATTTGAGTTTTTAAATTTTGAAATTTGAAAAAGACAAGATAAGATTTTTGAAAAAGATAAGATTTTTTATTTTGAAAAGATTTGATTTTTGAAAATTTGAAAACTAAGATAAGATAAGATAAAAATTTTGAATTGAAATCTGAATTTTCATTTAAAAATTTTGAAATTAATAATTAAATAAAGATAGAAAAGATATTTTTTTATTTTTTTTGAATTTAATGATGAAAGAGAAAAATAAGTAAAAGATACAAGACTTAAAATTTTTAGATCTAGCACCCCTAATTTTTGAAAATTTTGGAGGGAAATACAAAGGGACACCAAACTTAAAAATTTTAAGATCAAAACACAAAAAAGACTCAAGAACACTTTGAAGATTAACAAGAATACAAAGAACAAAACTCAAAGACTCAAAGAACACAAGAACATAAAAAAGAACACCAAACTTAAAACTTTTAGAAAACCACAAAGAAATTTTCGAAAATTCAATGAAAATAAACAAGAAGACACCAAACTTAAAGAATTGAAACAAGACTCAAACAAAAAGACACTAAATTTAAAAATTTTTAGAAAAAAGACTCAAGATTTTTGAAAATTAACTCAACAAGAACACAAACAAAGAAACTATTTTTGAAAAATTTTTGAAAGAAGAACTTATAGGGGACGAAATTTTTGACCAAGAACAAAATAAAAAGACTCAAACAAAAAATAAAGATTGAACAAAGAAAAGACAAATATTTCTTGAAAAAGATTTTAAAATTTTCGAAAATAAGAAGAAAACAAAAATAAAAGACTCAAACAAAGAAAAGAAAAATATTTTTGAAAAGGTTTAAAATTTTTTTTTTGAAAATTGAAGAAGAAGAAAATAAAAATAAAAGACTCAACAAAAATAAAATTTACCTGATCTAGGGAGCAAGACAATCCGTCAGTTTGTCCAAACTCGAACAATCCCCGGCAATGGCGCCAAAAACTTGGTAGCACGAATTCTCACACCTTTGTACTATTGTACAAGCAAGTGCACTGGGTCGTCCAAGTAATACCTGAGTGAGTCAGGGTCGATCCCACGAGGACTGTTGGTTTGAAGCAAGGTATGGCTATTTTGCAGGTCTTAGTTAGGCGAATCAAGAGTTATTGGATTACGGAGTTTAGGATTATTATAATAGGGTGATAATAATTTAAGGATATAGTTGAGGATTGGAGTTGCTTTGTCTTTCTGAATTAACTCTGGTAATTACTGTCTTCTTTGCTTGTAAGTGATCTCTTCAATGGTAGGTTGTAAGTGATTGGCGCCTTCATTGAGAGGTCGTCAATACTCCTCCGGATCTGAACCCCAGGGTTAGTGTGGATCCATCTCTGCTTGAGGGTGAAGCGCGTACAATCCATTCTCCTTAATGATCCTACTCAAAACGCCACAGACAAGGTCGGATCTTTCGGATCAGAGAAAGCTGCATCATTGGGTTCTAGCCTCTACCACAGAGACCCTAATCTCCCCGTAAATCGGCTGAACCGGTGTCTCGAGAAGTCGTGGATTAGCCGTCTGAGAGATGTATGATTCATGCTGGTGGTGTGTGCTTTCCACTGAAGTATTCACACGAACCCAAGTAGATGCGGGTGTTTGTCAGGCACGTTCATCTTAATGTGATTAACAGAGCTGATTGTCACTGATCATCCTATCCACCACGTTGAAGTATGAATATACATCTTAGAATTAATCAAACACGGATCGAAGAAGAAACAGTAATACTTTTATTAATTCATAGGACTCAGCAAGGCTCCTCCCCTCAACCTAGGAGGTTTAGAAACTCATACTGAAAATAAAATACAATTCTAAACATGTATGATGTGCGTCCTCCCAATGGAGAATGTAAAATACACTTTAAATACTAAACAGATGACTAGTAAGGGTAAAACAGTCTATTTAGTGTTAGAATCCACTTCTAGGGCCCACTTGGTGAGTGTTTGGACTGAGATTTGATGAGATCCACGTGCTATGAGGTCTTTTGGGCGTGAAACGCCAGCTAGGGGATCCTCTTTGGGCGTTTGGACGCTAGACTCTGCTCTTTGGGCGCTGGACGCTTGGAAGGGGGTAGGTAGCTGGCGTTGGACGCCAGTTTTGGGCCTTCTAATCCGAAGCAAAGTATGGACTATTATATATTGCTGGAAAGCTTTAGAAGTCAGCTTTTCATATCCGTTGAGAACGCTCCATTTGGATTTCTGTAGCTCCCGAAATACGCTTCCGAATGCAAGGAGGTCAGATCCGAACAACATCTGCAGTGCTTTCTCTGTCTCTGAATCAGACTTTTACTCCAGCTCCTCAATTTCAGCCATAAATTACCTTAAATTGTCCAAGAACACAAAAACTAATAGTAGAATCAAAAAATGTGATTTTAACACTAAAACCTATAAAAACTTAATAAAAAACTAAGCAAAACATACTAAAAACTATATGAAAATGATGCCAAAAAGCATATAAAATATCCGCTCATCAGTTATTAATCAATGTTTACTTTATTTTGAAATTTTGCATTGATCTATTTCATGATTAAGTTTTTCGTTCTTCATTCGGATTAGTAAATCGAAAGATAAGCTAATCTCTTTTGAATTCATTTATTATAATTGGAAAATTTGATCTTTGAATTAAAGTTTGAAAACTCTTTCACATGAATTTTTGAATTCAACTAGGGATAGTGGTTCAATTAGTGTGTGACACATACATAATTTTCAATCACTCTAATTTTGAATAAGTGACATATAATTCGGATTAGAACAACTTTTGAAAATTGTGTTTTCTTTTAAGATTTAATAGGACAAGACAAGCTTAAATACGTGACATATAATTTAACCTACGGATTACTTTTAAATCTTATTTGAATCAAAAATAATTTTTTGTACTTAATCTCTTGATTGATTAAAGTGACGCCTAATTGATGCCTAAGAAACTGAGGATCCAAGGAATTGAAATCAGTTACTAAAGGTTTTGTCGAGAATGATCTTTGCAAACTTCAAGATAAATAAACAAGATTGGTTATCTTAAGAGCATAAAACATCTCCAAAGTCCTTGACTCTCATTATCATTGTCTTCCCTCATCATTCAAGACTCATTGTCTGTGGCATCCTAGCATTCAACATTCAAGATTCTCAAGGCTCTCAGCAAGATACCCTCTTGCTCTCTCTAATCATCAATCATAATCAAGTTTTATTAATCTAGTTAGGCTTAATCAAATATTTGGTTGTTCAATTCTTTAATCCTCATAGAAACGATATGTACTCACCGTGGTATTACTTGTGCGATCCGGTGTACTTGCCAGTATTCGTGAGCTTTGATTTTCGCTCATCATTGGACACTGATGAGCGGATAATTTATATATTTTTTGGCATTATTTTTACATAGTTTTTAGTATGATTTAGTTAGTTTTTAGTATATTTATATTACTTTTCCCGAGTTTAGACGACGCAAACTGGCGTTCAACGCCAGCTCCCTGCCCTATTCAAGAGTTAAATGCCAGAAACAGGTTGCAAAGCAGAGTTAAAAGCCAGAAACAGGTTACAAACTGGCGTTCAACTCCAAGGAAGACCTCTACACGTGAAAGCTTCAATGCTCAGCCCAAGCACACACCAAGTGGGCCCCGGAAGTAGATTTCTGCATCATTTACTTATTTCTATAACCCTAGTAACTAGTTTAGTATAAATAGGACTTTTTACTATTGTGTTAGACATCTCTGGACGTTTAGTTCTTAGATCATGGAGGCTGGCCATTCGGCCATGCCTGGACCATATACTTATGTATTCTCAACGGTAGAGTTTCTACACACCATAAATTAAGGTGTGGAGCTCTGCTGTTCCTCATGAATTAATGCAAAGTACTATTATTTTTCTGAACGGGAAGTAGTCATTGACAACGGTGATGCCCTACATAAAGCTTGCCATGGAAAGGAGTATGAAGGATTGGATGAAAGCAGTAGGAAAGCGGAGATTCAGAAGGAACTAAGCATCTCTATACGCTTATCTGAAATTCTCACCAATGAATTACATAAGTATCTCTATCCTATTCTATATTTTAATTATATTTTAATTATCAATTCACCATAACCATTTGAATCCGCCTGACTGAGATTTGCAAGGTGACCATAGCTTGCTTCAAGCCGACAATCTCCGTGGGATCGACCCTTACTCACGTAAGGTTTATTACTTGGACGACCCAGTGCACTTGCTGATTAGTTGTGCGAAGTTGTGACAAAGAGTTAAGATTATGAACGTGCGTATAAAGTTTTTGACGCCGTTACCAAGGAATGAACGATCACAATTTTGCATACCAGACACTTTGTAGTAACCCTTTCCTAAGACTTCAGTGATCCTGTAAGGTCCTTTTCAGTTTGCAACTAACTTTTTCTTTGGCTGACTTATGTGTTCCGATGTCATTTCAGATTAATATGAGGTCGTTTGTGGCGAAGCTTCTTTTGATGACTTTCTTGTTGTACCTTAAGGCCATTCTTTGCTTTAAGGCTTCTTTCTTTATCCGAGCTTGTTCTGGGAATTCTAAAAGGAGGTCAAGTTCTTCCTTTTGAGGTCAAATGTTTCCTACATCGTCATAGAGTCTAACCTTTGGCGGTTCTTCATTAACTTCTATAGGTATCATGACCTCTATGCCGAAGCAAGTCGGAAAGGAGATTCTCCCATTGTTGAGTGAAGGGTTGTCTATTATGGCCATAAGACTTGAGAAAGTTTGTCTGCCCATGCTCCTTTTGCATCTTGCAGTCAGCGCTTTAACCCAGCCAACACGACTTTATTCACAGCTTCTGCTTGTCTGTTAACTTGGGGATTTTTACTGACGTGAACTAGTGCTTAATCTTAAGGCTTGCCACCAAGCTTCTGAAGGCTGAGTCGGTGGACTAATTTCCATTATCCGTGGTGATGGAGTGTGGAACTCCAAATCGGGTGACAATGTTCTTGTAAACGAATTTTTGATTTCTTTGAGCTGTGATGGTTGCCAAAGGTTCTGCCTCAATCCACTTAGTGAAATAATCAATACCCACTATCAAGTACTTTACTTGTCTGGGAGCCTGTGAAAATGGCTTAAGTAGGTCTAAGCCCCACTTTGTAAATGGCCAAGGTGAAGTGACACTAATGAGCTATTCTGGGGGTGCCATGTGGAAGTTAGCATATTTTGGCGAGGCGGACATTTTTTAACGAAGTTGGCTGCCTCCTTTTGTAAGGTCGGCCAGAAGAAGTCAGCTCGGATCACTTTTTTAACCAGTGACCGTGCTCCTAGGCATAGTTATTAGAATTGAACCGGTAATTGATCCGGTCATACGACGGTCGACGGGGTCATTGGTCACTGGTTCAACCGGTGAGTTACTGATTTACCCGGTTGACTCGATCATAATTAAATAAAAATATAAAACTCTAAAAATAAAATTAAAAATAAAAATTAAATGCATATTTTCAAAAATATATTAATAATAATTAAATTATCAATTCTTAGATATAATTTATGGTGCAAAAAGAGATAATAAATTAGTTATCAGTACAAAATACTTTCTCAATTTAAATGAACAAGTGAGAAAACAAAAGATAACACAATCAATATCAATATATCATTATATTTATATATCATGTGTTGTTATTTGTTTGTTATACATATCAATCTATGCTTAAAAGGATTAAAAAATAAAAATTCATTCATGGTTTATTATATATTTATTTTTTGTCACCTATATAATTAAGAAACAAAGTAGCGCAGTGGCAAGGGAAGTGCGTTGCATACACGCTGCTCTTGGTTAGAATCTCATTGTCAATGTTTTTGGAGTTGTAATGGACGGGAGCTCCTACGATGGTTCGCGGCGGGAAGGTGTATCGTGGATCCACGCCGGTCAACTGCAGTCTGAAGCCTGAACCGGCCGATTTTGGACGGATTTGAACACCATTGACCAGTTGGATTGCAAGTCTCCAATTGACTAACCGAACCGGTCAGACCATCGGTTCACTATTTTTTCAGTCGAACCAGCCAGTCCGATCTGGTTCTGATAACTATGCTCCTAGGTGATTTTTGCATATGCCATTGTGGTCTTCCTCCAGAACTTCATTAGTCTTAGAGGTCGGGATACATTTTAATAGAGATGTAGATATTCCTTTTCCATAGAGGACGTTATGAACCATTGTGTAATTTTGTGCTTTCCTTATGAGCCTCCTTGCTTCTCTTTCTTCTTTAGGTATGATATCGAACTTGACATATTCAATGATGGAAATTATCCACCCTAAAATTAGTTTGGATATGGCCATTATGCCCGACTTGTCAACTTCTTTGGTTACTAATAGTGTGTAGAGAATTTCTTGGATCAAGCTTCTATTGTTGCCTCCTGGTTTGGTGTTGGCCAACTTGGAAAAGGCATCAGCTCGGATATTTTCTTCCCGAGCTATATGTCGAATTTTTGCTTCATAAAATTAAGCTAATTGTTCTCGTATTTTTTGTAAGTACTTCTTCATGTTGGGATCTTTGGCTTGATAAATCCCATTAACTTGAGAGGTTATTACTTGAGAATCATTAAATACAATCAACTTTACTGCCTGACTTCTTTGGCTAGCCTCAAGCCAGCAAGTAAGGCTTCGTACCGGCTTGATTGTTGGAGGCTGGAAACTTGAATTTATGAAAGTTCTATCCGAGTTCCCTCTTCGTTCTCCAGAGTAACTCCTACTTCCAGCTTTGTTGGATGATCCGTCTACATATAAGATCTAGGCTTCAGGGCTTCTCTTGGCTTCAGTGTATTCGACCACAAAGTTGGTTAAATACTAAGATTTAATTTCTTTCTAGCTTTCATACCTTAAGTCGAACTCGGATAGCTCTATTGTCCATTGTAGCATCTAGCCTGCAGTATCCGTCTTTTGTAAGATGTGCTTCATAGGTTGATTAGTGCAGCCCTTTATAGTATAAGCTTAAAAATAAGGTCATAGCCTTCTAGAAGTGATAACAAGGGCATATGCAAACTTTTTCTATCTTTTGATAGTTTAGTTTTACCCCCTGTAGAGCCTCACTAACAAAATAGATTGGTTGTTGTCCATTCTCATCTTCCTGGACTGAAGCTGAGGCTATGGCCTTGTTTGCAAC
>NC_029792.2:109594423-109606576 GCF_000816755.2 Arachis ipaensis | reverse complement strand
GGTGGTTAACTTGAAAAATTTTTGAAGTCTTGAAAGGCTTGTTCACATTCCTGAGCCCATTCAAGTCAGCTCCCTTTCTTAAGTATTGAGTATAGGGGTAAAGACTTCAGAGTTGATCCTGCCGAGAATCTAGATAAGGCTACCAACCTTCCATTTAATTATTGGACCTCTTTGAGACAGGTCAGGCTTTTCACCTTCATTATTGCCTTACATTTGTTTGGGTTGGCTTCAATATCCCTTTGGGTGAGCATAGATCCTAAGAACTTTCCAGTTTTTACTGCAAAGGTACATTTTGAGCGATTTAGTCTCATCTCGTGCTTTCTGATTGTGTTAAATACTTCAGTTAAGTCGGACAGGAGCTTGACGTCTTTTTTGGTCTTAACAAGCATGTCGTCTACATACACTTCCATTAATTTTTCAAGGTGAGGTGAGAATAACTTATTCATTAATCATTGATATGTGGCTCCATCATTCTTCAATCCAAAAGGCATTACTACATGCCAAAAGTTAGCTTTTGGAGTGATGAAAGTGGTATTCTCTTGGTCCAGCTTGTACATTGGGATTTGGTTATAACTCGAGTATGCATCTATAAAGGACATGTACATATATCCTGAAGCTGAATCTACCAAGGCATCAATGCTGGAAAGAGGATATGGATCTTTGGGACAAGCTTCATCGAGGTCGGTATAATCAACATGCATTCTCCATTTTTCATTCTGTTTCTTTACCAAGATGGTGCATGAATCTGACTACGCACGTTTCGCACAAATAGACCGGCAAGTATACCGGGTCGTCCAAGTAATACCTTAGGTGAGTGAGGGTCGATCCCACGGAAATTGTTGGTTTGAGCAAGCAGTGGTTATCTTGCAGATCTTAGTCAGGTAGATAGAAAATTATAGTTTGTCACGGAAAACGCATAAAATAGAATAAATAAATTAAATGTTACTAGATAGGTGGAAAATCAATGGTATGAGAACGGTTGAGGCTTCGGAGATGCTTTGTCTTTCCGGATTAACTTTTCTTACTGTCTACTTCAATAACCTTCTGATTCATTCAATGGTAGCTGTAAATGATTAACTCATATCCTCTCATCAAGTTAACTTGCTCCACTGCAGCAATCCACCATGTTGTAAGTGACTCATGTCCTCTCATCAAGCCACATCTAGGTTTCTCACTGTAGTAGAAGATGAAGCTCTAAGTAATCCACTCCCCTTCATAACCCTACTCAAGGTGCCACAGCCAAGGCAAATCTTCCAGATCAAGAAACGCTGCTTCTCAGACTCTAACCTTAGCGCCACAGAGACCTCACTTATCCACGGTCAACGGAATTTTATGTCACGTATCCAAAGTTGCCCAGGTACTCTATTGGAATCTGCAATGCAATCTATAGCTTTGGTTCAATGCTATCCGGGTCAGGACTCGCACAGAACCCATGTATAACAAGGGTGATTGTCATGGGTCACCCTTAATTCATAAGATGAAGAACGAGAATGCATAAGAGAATAGAATCAGACATATTGAACTAGAACAGTATTATTATTGATCCATGAAACTCAATAGAGCTCCTAACCTTAACCTTAGGAGGTTAGTGACTCATACTGTACATAATGTTCGAAAATACAAAAATGGGGGAAGAAGATGATCCAAGTTAGGGTGATCTCCTCCTATATATACTAATCTACTAACTAAGAATTACAGAAATAAGATAAACTAGTCTTGTAATGCGAAAATCCACTTTTCGGGACCACTTGGTGAGTGTTTGGGACTCCCTTTTGGGCCCACTTGTAGTACCCTTTAGGGGCATTGAACGCTGGCTTGGGACTCCCGTTTGGGCGTTGGACGTCAGCTACTCCCCTATGGGTGCCAGGAATGAGGCTGGTGCTGGCGTTGAATGCCAGTTTTAGGCCTTTATTTCTAAAGAAAAGTATGGACTATTATATATTTATGAAAAGCCCTAGATGTTAGCTTTCCATATCCATTAAGAGCGCACCATTTGGACTTCTGTAGCTCTATAAAAGCTCCTTCGAGTGCACAGAGGTCAGATCCTGACAGCATCTACAGTCCTTTCTCTGTCTCTGAATCAGACTTCTGCTCAAGCTCCTCAATTTCAGCCAGAAAATACCTGAAATTACCATAAAACACACAAACTTAAAGTAGAATCCAAAAATATGAATTTCGCACTAAAACCTATGAAAATATAATAAAACATAAACAAAACATAATAAAAACTATATGAAAATGATGCCAAAAAGTGTATAAAATATCCACTCATCACACACTCAATTCCTAACAAGTGCAATGCTAACTTAAGCTTCAGAGTGCCTTTGTAGGTTGCCCACCCAACCTGGTCAGAAACAATTCACCTCGGGATCTCGATTTCTCTTGAGTACGTATCGCCAGCCAGGTACAAACATTGACCGTCTGTGGGGATCCCGAAGCTGCTTCACTCCATGGCTGAACACAAGATCCAATCAACCATTAATCCGAATACCCCGATCAAAGAAACACTTCATGAGGACGATCATGAAACCGATCCCAATTCCACCAATGAACAACAAGTACCCCTAGGGTTCGAGTGCAACACTGGGAAACGTCGTATTGTGGGCTTGGGACCACAAGATTATGACCACGCCATGCAGGAACTGTGTCACAGGATGCAAGAATTGCAGGAAATGCAGGCTAAGATGAAGTAGTTAGAGCAAAAACTGGAGGAGCGCTCCCAATCTCGAAGGTCCCGGTCTCACAGCCGTATGGCTAGGGATCGGCCGCACAGCCAAGAGGGAGTGTCCCCAAAAAGGGTCTGAGGTTATCAGCACGATGATGGCTACCCGCAAACTCGTAAGAGATCTCCTCATCATAGGGATGAACGCGACGACCGTGATAGATGAGGAAGATCCAATTTCTAGTCTGCCCAGTCCAAAAGAAAACGAACTCCAGATAGGAGTTCGAGTACTAGAAGGCATAGGGGCTCTCAGGAACATGTGTTATGGAAAAAATGACATTTGCATCGCATGTTTTACAAGTCAGATTGCCAAAACACTTCAATAAACAAACAAGTCTGAAGTACGAAGGGAAGTCTGATCCTCAGGAGCACATAGATGCTTTTGAAGCTAGAATGAACCTTGAAAGAGTGGGAGATGCCATAAGATGTAAGGCATTTCCAGTTACACTCTCAAGTCCTGCAATGGCTTGGTTTAACACCCTGCCATAAGGTTCTATCTCCTTATTTCACGATGTCAAAATCAAGTTCCTTGCTCATTTCACAACTCGGAGAACCCAAGTGAAGCATCCAATCTCTTTACTTGGCATAGAACAGAGGACCAGGGAGAACATCCAGGATTACTTAGACTGGTTCAACAAATCTCTTCTAGAGGTCAATACTCGAATCCCCGAGATTGTTTGCCTCTGTCTTATAGCAGGCTTGCTTGAAGGAGACTTCAGAAGACACCTCACTTCAAAAGACGTGAAGTCTATGGAGGAAATCTATCAAATTTTCTTAGAGTACATGAGGGATGAGGATGTTTTGAAGGTGGTCTCAACAAAATGAAAGAATCCAATTCCCTCACCTAATAAGGCCAATAACTCTAGTGGCGTCACTAGCAGAAGTTTATCAACAAGTATCACATCGAGGTATATTGCCCAATGCTAGGCAAATATGACCAAGGGCTTCATTGAACAAATTTCAATACTTTGATAAGCATAAATCATATTGTCATTGGACAGAAGATTGCATAGACTTAAAGGACGCTTTGGAGCAGCCCATCCAAGATGGAAAACTTCCGAAAATCGTCCAACACGTTAGGTCGCCTCAACGGTAAAACGAGGAGGAAGATCGAAAAGCGAGGAACCCAAGAAGTGATAAAATTGGTGAAAACCAAGATGCCCCTGCACAAGTGGTAGTGAATATGGTAGTAGGGAGAAACGGTTTGGCAAAAACCAAAAATGCAATCAAGAAGGATGTCAAGTCTACCAACTCCAAAATCCCGAAGATACAAAGTTTTCCAACTGTGCAATTCACTGTCAAGGATTACCAATACATGACAATGGAAGATGATGAGCCCCTAGTAATCACAGCTAGGTTAGAAATGGGATTGTGAAAAGAATATTGGTAGATACTGAGGCAGATTTAAATGTGTTGTTTAGGAATGCATTCGACGCCTTGGGACTTAAGGATCAGCACCTCAAACCCCACCTACCTGGCGTAGTGGGATTAGGACTTAGGAGATCATTACATTCAACTTGACGGAGCTATCGACCTTCTCTTCATGATAGGAGAAGGATCGGAAACTCAGATTGTGTAGGCAGAGTTTGTAGTTTTAAAAGATTCGACAGCTTATAACATGATCCTCGGACGAAACACACTCAACGATCTTTGTGCCTTTATCTCTACCAAGTTTTCCATTATTAAGTACATAACGGCGGAAGGTTGTGTAGCAACAATTCAAGGGGATCAGGTAGCTGCTATCAAGTGCATTTCTGTGAGTCTGAACCTGAGGGATAAGGCCAAGGAGTCAACAGGGGTGATTTTAGTTTACTTGGACTCCCGAGTTCAAGAGAAACCGATGCCAAAACCTGATGGAAACCTAGAGAAAATTTTAAATTGGAAAGAAAGTTGAAAAATACACATTCATCAACAAAACTTGCCTTATCCCATGAAGTCAGAACTTCAAGATCTTCTGAAAGGTAACGTTGATTTATTTGCCTGGGAACCATCCGACATGCCTGGGATTGATCCCGCATTCATGTCTCATCAACTTGCCATCAACCCCTCTTACAAGCCAGTTGCACAACGACGTCGCAAATGTCCCAAGACCGGTCTAACAAGGTGAAGAGACAAGTTCAGGGGTTGTTGAACGCTTGCTTTATTAGGTAACTCACGTATTTAACTTGGTTATCCAATATGGTAATGGTAGAAAGTCTAATGGAAAATGGCGAATGTGTGTCAACTACACTGATTTAAATAGAGCCTGTCCAAAGGACTATTTTCCTTTACCTAACATTAACAGCATGATCGATTCTTTGTCAGAATATCGTCAGGATATAACCAGATCCCGATGCACCGACCTGACGAAGATAAGACTACTTTATTACCCTGAAAGAAATTTACTATTATACCATAATGCCTTTTGGTTTAAAAAATGTAGGGGCCATTTATCAAANTCAAAACCAATAAAGATGATGACCTCATAGCTGATCTTCGAGAGACTTTCAATAAACTCTAACTTCACAACATGAGGTTGAACCCGGAAAAATGCGTGTTTGGCTCTAGGGAGGGAAGTTTCTCGGATTCATGGTAACTCAGAGAAGTATTGAAGCTAATCCTGAAAAATCTCAAGCTATTTTGAATATGTCAAGAACTCAAAACCTAAAGGAGGTGCAGAGGTTGATAGGTCGGGTTGCCGCCTTGTCAACATTTCTTAGAGCCTCAGCCGAAAAGGCAAAGCCTTTCTTTAAGCTAATGAAGAAAGAAGTGGCTTTCGAATGGGGCGGAAGAGTGTGAAAAATCCTTTGAGCATTTTAAAACTTTATTATCCACTCCTCCAATCCTCGGAAAATCAGAGCCCGGGAAGCAGTTATATCTATATTTATTCGTCACTGACGAATCTATAACTTCGGCTCTAGTAATTGAGAGTGACAATAAACAACAGCGACCTGTGTATTTCATTAGTAGGGTCCTTCAAGGTCCCAAAGTGAAGTATTCCAAGCTAGAAAAATTTGCTTTTGCAGTATTAATGTCAGCACACCGTTTAAGGCAATATTTTTAAATAGAATTATCATAGTTTGACATTAGATATGAACCGCTGTCAGCCATCAAAGCACAGGCAATGGTGGATTTTTTGGCCGAAATGACCTATTCTTCTCCCAAGTCACCGGTTTGGGAGCTTCATGTATTTTGGAGATACGAGAATTATCCTAACTAGAGGGAAATAACTGGTCATCAAAGCATCTATTAAGTTCGATTTTCCGATATCGAACAATCAGGCTGAGTATGAGGCTTTGATCGCAGGTTGGGAGCTAGCAGCTGAAGTCGGCCCGACAGAGGTAAAAGTATACAGTGATTCCCAGATCGTAACCTCCCAAGTCAATGGCGAGTATCAAGCGAGGGATCCACTATTGCAATTATGCTTGAAGAAGGTACAAAATGAAATCCCAAATTTTAAAACATTTTGTATTAAGCATGTACCTCGAGAACAGAATATTCGAGCTGACATTTTGTAAAAGTTGGCCAGCACTAAACTGGGTAGTTAGTTTAATTCAAGAGGTGCTCTCAGAACCATCTGTGAGCTTTGCCGATGTCACGATATTACCATCTGTCCCCATCTTGGATGGATCCTATTTGCATGTACTTGGAACATGGGATCCTTCCCAATGACCCTAAAGAAGCTAGGAAGCTGCGTTTGAAATCAGCAAAGTGTACCATGATTAATGGCCAACTTTACAAAAGGGGCATCTCACAGCCCTTACTTAAATGCCTAAAACCTCAACAAAACAATTATGTATTGTAGGAGATACATGAAGGATGCTGCGGACATTACATGGGTGGCAAGTTGCTAGCTCAAAAAGTAATCAGAGAAGGGTATTATTGGCCCACCATCATGAATGATGCAATTGAGTATGTAAAAACATGTCAAAAATGCCAAATTCATGGCAATCTCCATCAAGCTCCGCCTCAAGAGCTTATTTCCGTGATACCAACAAGGTCATTCGCAAAATGGAGAATAGACTTACTAGGACCTTTTTCCCAAGGGCCTGGTCAGGTAAAGTTTTTTATAGTAGTCATTGATTATTTTACCAAGTTCATTGAAGTCAAAGTTCATATGGAATGATGTACTAACAAGGTTTGGGATTTACGAGGTGATAGTTACCGACAATAAAACTCAATTTGTAGATGCTAAGTTCTGAAAATTCCTAACTGGCTTGGGAATATATCAAGTATTTGTGTCGGTAGAACCGTAGAACACCCTAGGCAAATGGACAGGTTAAAGCCGCAAACAAGATAATCCTAAAAGGGTTGAAGAAGAGATTAGATGACTTCCCGGGATCCTAGGTTGATGAGATATGGTCAGTATTGTGGTCTTATCATACCACTCCTCAATTCTCTACAAGGAAAACGCCTTTTCGACTTACTTATGGGGAGAAGCAGTGATACCAGTAGAGATCGGTGAACCCAGCCCAAGATTACTCCTTCAAAATATTGAGAATCGCGTGGAGTTAGACCTTATCAATGAGGTGAGGAGCGCAGCCAACCTAGCTTAGCAGACATTGAAGCAGCGTATAGCCAAAAAATATAACGCCAAAGTCAAGCCTTGGAGTTTCCGAGACAGAGACCTAGTTTTGCGACAGGCTGACACCAGCGCTTTAGGAACTCAGGGGAAGTTGGCTCTAACATGATGAAGAAGCCCTTTCAGAATTAAGGAAAACCTAGGAAAGGAGCTTACAAGTTAGAAAATCTGGATGGTACCGAGGTTCCTAGATCATGGAATGCAATCCATTTAAAACGGTACTATCCGTAGATAAAGCATTTCTCAAGTCTTTTTGCTTTAAGTATTCTTCGAATAAGGGGCACTCTTTTCCTATCGATATAAGTTTTTAATGAGACCCCAACATGAGCTTGTTGTATGAAATAAAAAAAGTTCATAATAAAATTCCAATTGCCTTTAATTTCTTATTCAACTCGTTTACAAATGAGAAATTTAGCTTAACAGAAAGCTGCTTAAATTATTATCCAACTCATTTACAAATGAGAAAGTTGGGTTAACAAAAAGCTGATAAGTATTAAACTCGGCAAATGATAAAGCACTTAAATAACGTAGCAAAAAGCTTTGAGAGTTCAAAAAGCAACAAAACTAAAGTTGCTTAAAATAAATGAGCATAAATAAAACGCTACCTAAGAAAGTTCTGACCTAATTACAAGGAAATACTTAAAAAATTTTACAAAGAGAAATAAAATTATGTCAACGATCTTCCCATCTACCACCTTCTTAAAGACCTCGACATTAGAGACGTCCAAGTCATGTGCTATAAGTTTGATTTCGTCCAGTATATTCTTCTTAATATCAAAAGCTCCGTCCACAACAGCCTGCTCAGCCTTCCTAACAGAAAGAGAAAGCTCATCAAGCCACTGCATAAGATCGAAAATGTGTTTTTTATATGTCTCCTCCTTAACATCGGAAGTTGCCTTTGTCTCTTCCAAGGTCTTGAATTTATCCTGAAAGCTTTCTTTTTCTTTTTTAAGAGTCTTAATAGACCCATTCAGATTCTCGACCTCTGACTTTGCCTCTTTCAAATCCTTCTCCTGCTCTGACACCTTAGATCGGAAAATGGAGATCTCTTTTGCCGCATCTCTGATGTAAATGACCAAACGAAGCAGCATTCTTTGAACCCGTGGTAAGGTTTCTTCCAGAGGGAGTTCAGCCAATCCTAACTTAGTCTTCTCAATAAGAAGATATTCGTCAACAAACTCGGGAGCTTGGAACTCTTTCTCCAGAATACAACCAAAAGAAGTTGGTGAGGAGATTTCAGCTATCGAACTCTTACCCCTCTTTTGCCTCTTTTTTAGTAGGAGAAAAGAGGGGAAAAACATCCTCCACATGGTGAACCTCGTGGCCAACTCCCGAGATGAATTTCGGGAGAGAAGGAATGTTGCTCAAAGTAGCTGAAGAAGAGACCCGATCACCACTACCCAAATTGGCGGTAGCATTAGCATCAGAGGAAGTTAACCTCTTCCTCATAGCCACAATAGCCTCCAAGCTGCTATCCATATCAACTATGAAGAAAAAATAACAAAGACAAAAGGGTCAAACCACCAGATCAATAAAACAGTAAAGTAAAAAAAAGGCAAGTAGTAAAATCAGGAAAACACAAAATGTAAAGTATTTACCAACAGCATTCCGAGCAGCATGCTCATCAGCCAAAATAATTCGAAGGAATACAGGACAGTCACTCCAAAGTTCCGAGAGCATTTGGATGCTCGTGAACTCAGAAGCATTCACACCTTGCAGCTGGATCTTAGGAGATGACACATTGAAATTCCAATACAAATTAAACCTTTTTTTCATCCTCCAAAGTCATAAAAAATGTGTGGTTCCCTCTACCCTTTCAATCTCAAAAAACTTTTCTTTGAAACCATGGTAAGATTCCTCAAAGAGAGTAAAAATCCTCCTATTTGGAATACCTCGGAAAGAGATAAACCCTCGACCTTGGAAACTATTGTTAAAGTGAAGAAATAAAAAAGACCTTATAGGTAGCAATTAGCCCCAAGAATAAGCACAGCAACTCAAAGACCCGGATGGTAGCCCACGTGTTTGGGTGCAGTTGTGAAGGAACACAACCAGTATAACCCAAAATATCCTGTTGAAAGATGGAGAACGGAAGATGAACCCCTAGACAAGTAAACAACATCTCGTACATCCACGACCAGTCAGGTTGGGATCCCGCGTGGTGGTTGAAATGACAAATTTGATCGCCTCGATGAGGAACGGAAAGCACATACAAGTTTCCCAAGTTGGAATCGAAGATGACCCCAGCTACGCGCATGGCCTCAAGCTCATCCTCTATAATGGTAGAAGTAGATTTTACTTCCTCGGAAACCCATGAGTACAGGTCAAAGCGCTGCTAACCCGCGCGTTGGGGAGGTTGGGGAGCTAGCCCAGAAGATGACGTTCTAACCCATTAGTGAGAGGCAACCACCTTCTTCCTCAGCACCTCGGGTATACCTACAGGGGCACCACCACTATGTCACAAAAGGGAAATTCCTTCTCCATTTTACAGAAAGAAGATTTTCTATCTTAAACCATCAAAAATCTCACAAGTAAGAACCTTACACGCTATCCAAACCTCAAAGGGAAGAAAACCAAAACCTAATAGTAGTACCCCCACTACGACAACTACCACAAAACTAAAAACTGTCCAAAAACAAGCAACGGGCAACAAAAAGACACTAACCGCTAAAGGAAATATCACACTCTAAGAGCAATTACATGCATCTCACCAAGTTATAGGGCATAGCAAAATAAGAACGAGGGTGTGAAGAAAATGAAAAACTCTTACCTGAACATGATAGCCGCTGCAAGAAGAAAGAAATGAGAAATAAAGGTTGCGAATGTCCAGAGAGCTTCTAGCAGAGCAAAGAAAGAAGCAAAAAAATCCCTCTCTTCTCTCCAGGAAGCAAATGCGAATATGAAAAGGATAAATGAAGTGAAGGAAAGTGGAACTAGCTATTTTATGAGAAATTAATGCTTCATTAAATTGATTGATTGATGGAGAGAGAAAAGAGAGTGGGTGACGGTTCATGAACCAAGGAGAAGTAAAAACCATTTGAAGAAAATGAACGGTTTTTTCAAAGAGGTTTTTTTGCTCCCAAAAAGCCTAAAAAAGAAACCCCTCAAAAGGCCCAAAAAAAAGGGTCTGGTCCATCAATCTTGGGAATACTTGACAAGTTGCAAAATCACGAAACCCGAATTGGGGCACTGTTATGGACAATAACAAGTAGCGAGATTCCAGCTACAATAAACAATGCGTTACCAACGTTACGTAAAAAAAATCACAAATGCAACGCCAGATCGGTAAAACAGATAGCAAGCAATATAAACGTATATCCGACAATAAATACTCAACGGATACTTAGAAAACATATAAAACGGAGGCTCCAAAAGCAGGTAAAGACAACACACTCAATTCCTAACAAGTGTACTACTGACTTAAGTTTCAGAGTGCCTTTACAGGTTGCTCACCCGGCCTGGTAAAAAACAATTCACCTCGAAAATTCGATTTCTCTTTGAGTACATATTGCCAGCCAGGTACGAACACCTTCAATCCTTGTGGTGCTAGAGTGCTGATTCGAGTCTGGTTTGAAGGACAACTAAATGGACCTGCCTAGCTTGGAAGATGAATTGCCATAAGATCGTCTTATGGAAGGACTATCATGCAAGACGATGCCATATAAAATACGAAACTCTTACTTCACATTTGATTATTATAACCATTCATTTATCCTTTTACATTATACCTTGTCTTTCTTCCTTAACTATGTTGTTATGAAAATTAACACCGATGCCTCAATAATATCCATAAGAATTTCTCTTTTTTAATGGGGTGGCGGATTGTTAGCATTCTTTAGCCAAATTTCCTAGAGATGGCTCTAGTTAAATCCAGCACTTGCTGCCAATGAACTTGATTGTGATAGTTATACTATTATTTAAAATAGTAAAACCATGGAAATACAGAAAATGGTCCAAATACAGATTAAAAACTCAAAATTATCAAAATTTTCTTTGGATCTTATTCTGAATCATCAGCTAGCCAACGGCCACAGCTACATCTTTTATCTTAAGCCAGGAAGATATATTCACCAGCATCAAAGTGAAGCAAATTAATACCAGTGAACTAATTAACACCTCAGAAGTCCAAATAAAATCAAATAGCATTCAAATTTCAAACACATTGAGATGACAATTAAGCATAACAGGAAGCTGGAAAAGAGGTAGCTCTTATTTGCAAAATGATGGCATTCCATCCCAAACAAATCCAGATCCACTCATTTTTTTATACTAAACAAGAATTTGATACTTGATTAAATCATGCTGACACAGATTTTCAGGAGAAAATTGTTGTCTTCTATATGTCAGCAATACTGATGGGCTCTCGTAGAAGCCTCTCCATCTGTTGCGCCCTAGTCTTAATAGACATGTCAAAGACCTTCTGACTAAACTCCAACACTAATCCACCAAGTATGCTTGGATCAATCTGGGAGAAAGAAGGAAACAAATAGAAAAATGATGAGCTGAATTAAGAAGGCAATACGGGGGGTTTTGTGCTACTTCTGCAAGTGCTTGAAAAGTATAACTTCTAAATATTTTCAGATTGTATGGATAAGATTCTTAAAATATAATCATTTTACTGCTTTTAGGAAAAGGGTAGGAATTTCATTTTAGGTACAATTTTTTTTAAAAATAAATATCTTTCAAATACAAAATTGATTCTGATTATAAATAAAATATTTAAAAAAGAGAAATTCAATCACATACTGTGCTAAGATCTTATCTTCCCCAAAGTTCATTAGAAACATATCATATATAGTCTCAAAAGTACAAGGTACCAATTTCTCTGTGTCTTTGCAGAAGAGGAAAATTTGAAAGGGAGAGAGGAAGGAGG
>NC_029792.2:109591281-109594367 GCF_000816755.2 Arachis ipaensis | reverse complement strand
CGCTGATACCTTCTGCTCAAGATGAACCTTTGCCCCAGTGCCTAACATCTGCTGAAGGGTCTCCTTCAGTGCCTTCTCTTCCTCGGCAGGAAGAGGCTGGAACAAAAATATAGAAAATTAGAATTAGAACATGCAACTACTATTCACAAAGTGGTTTTATGAGATAGCATTAGATCAAATCACAAACAAACTTTTCTCTGAATATATCCCAGTAACACCAAAATAACGTGCGTAGAACATATATATATATATATAATCAATAAGACAATTATGGTAAAATATAATCAACGAATTAATTTTCTGAGGAAGATACATAAATAGAGATACAAATACAGATGCAAAAAGACCATGAAACTACCTAGCAGAGAAAGATAGTAACAATGTTCTCAAATTATTATGCATATGGAATAAAGAACACATATTGACGACAGAAATTACATGAAAGTATCCATTTTATCCAATAAAGTTCATTCTATTAGAGAACACATAATCCAATCCTCCTGATGCGAAAGGAAATGAATTCAGCAATGCAGAGTACATATATGTAGTATGTTGCATTTCCTTTTAGCCAGAAACTAATCGTAAAAGAAGTACTACTTACAATCACTGTTGTCACAATGGCTTTCACTTCTCCCTTGTATGCCATTGCCAACTCCCTATACCTCTTTGCAATAGTTTCAATGTTTTTAAGCCTCCCATTCTCAGCGACAAGGACTTTAAAAAAAAGATAAATTAATCAATAAACTTTAATGTCTGAAAAAATGGTGTAGCATTTGCCAAAACTCAGATAAATGAAGTCTCAAAGTATTAAAAGAGACAGCCAAGAAGCTGATGAAATTCCCAGGAAACAAGAAGCAAACATCAAAGTACCGTGATGTCTATCACTTGATGACTAAGATAAAATTATTATTGCATAATGGTATCATACTCATATTTCATATGGGAAAATAAGATAGTAAATCAAAAATAAAACTTTTTATGATATCACCATATCTAAAAACTCTTATGTCCACCTTATACTAAGATAAATGAATTAATCTGAGAATTAAGACAGTCATAATGCAGCATAATTTGTGAAGCTCAATAACACACAAAGGTCAGTCTTAAGACCCAAATAAAAGGGTGCTCATAGAACATAATTCATATTTCCTAGCACTAGTATAAACTGATCCCTAATAATTCAAAGGCCAGATTTATTAATGCTATTGTGCTAGAATAAAAGCTCTAATTTCCGCAACCCATGAAGAAGCAGTCTATTTCCAGCATTGAAAGGACAGCAAAGTTGGGGATGTTTTGAGCAAGGAGTTCAATTAATCACTTATGAATGCAATAAATGAAGCCAGAGGCATAAAATCTAATAGAAGAATTGAATGACTAACACGAGGTATGTGGTCTAGTAACATGAGAATAATCTGAATGTAATAATGCCCGAGAAGAACTGGCTAAAAAAATTTGATAATAAAATATGTACGATTACAAACACAATTAAAATGAAACATTATTCAAGTAGGAAATTTAACAAGGATTAAAGGGAAGTGATAAACAAAATATGAATATGATAGGGGTGTTGGGTGACATTTTATTGAATAATTTGTTTGGCGTGTTGGTGTAATTGCTATAGAAAATATAGTTGAGGAGACTTATAATATTGTTAGCTGTTAACAAGTATAAGAGCCTGGAATACTTCCTAATTCATTACATTTTGCTTGCATGCCTGAGAGGCAACTACTCAGTTAAATTTGCTCTATAAACCCTTAGACAAAATTTTCTGAGGCAAAAAATTAAAAACAAAATGAATAGGAGAATCCTTCATAGTAGCAAAAACAAAAAGGGGGAGAAAAGAGAATCAAAGAAGCTCAAAATGCAAAACAAGCATTCAATATGTTTATCCATAAAATGTATATTATCCCTTTCCCACAATATGTGAGTGGATGAGAACCCATAAAAGATGCACAGGCGTCAAAAACTAAAAACACAAGAGAATCACCAAAAGTCTGTATAGGAAAATCTGATGTACTAACTTCTCTGGTTCAATATGTTTCAAACAATAAATATAAAAGTAATCCAGAATTTATTTAGAAATGTAATTATGTATACGTAACAATTATGTTTGTCAAAATATACTACCATAGGAAGCAAACATACCAAGGAAGTTCTTTGTAACATCAGAAAACTTAGATTGACCAGCAATGTCTTCAATAACCTTTACTCTAATATCTTTCTTCACAGACAAGTCACTTATGAACTGGGAAACTTTAGTACTGTTCTTAACTGCCTCAACAAACTGAAGAATCTCGGACTCAACCTTTTCGACTGAATTAGCTTTCACTGCTGCAATATACAAAGCAGAGGCATAGTTTCCAGAGCCACCAAACATAGCCAGTGGCACCTATAGATGCAATCAAGAAATAATAAGACAAAAATTCTTAACCCATCAATAACAAGCACGGTGGCTCAAGGATGAAACAAAAAATTTTTGAACAATTCAATCTGACCTAAATGAAATATAAATCAACAATTCATTGAATTTAGATTATAAACATAACAACTAACTAAGTGAAAATTCATTGAATTTAGATTCATATTCAATCAGTTATAAGTTCATATTTTCTTCTTCTATCAATCACAGTCTAAGCACAATTTCTTCTACATCAGGCTGAAGTGTATTAAGGAATAATGACACAAACAATATGTCCAATTACCTTAACTTTATCTTCCTTTGCCCCTGGCACATTGGCATAACCTCTAGAGACCTGAAAGCATATCATGATAGGGGAACAAATTATTAAAAATAAAATAAACACTTAAATGCGGCCAATAAAAACCATTCCTGAAACATGAAATGAACAAGTATGCAACAGTATAAAACCTCAGCACAAACAACACAGTACAAGTTATCAATAGGCACAAAAAGCAGGAGGTTCTTTTACTTCAAAATCATGCCTCAACGCAACAAAATATAAAAACAGATTACAAAGAATTCATGAAAAATTAATCAGACTGTTACGAATCAAATCAAAGGTAACAGATAAAATATATATTAAAAAAATTTCTTTTTAAAAAATAAATAAATAAAAATCAGACGG
>NC_029792.2:109590261-109591196 GCF_000816755.2 Arachis ipaensis | reverse complement strand
ACTCACCAGGGAATTGGAAGGGGCAATGAGAGATCGTTGGAGAGTGGATCTCTGGGAAGCGGCGAACGCTAATTTGTTGAAGACTGAAATTCCCGATCTGATTCGGCTGCACAGTGCCATCTCCGCAAATGGGAAACCCTAATTTGTTTTTTTCTTTCTCCAATATGTTGTGTGCTTTGAAGAATGAGGAAGCCAAGGAACTACTGTGCACTCTTCAAGGTAAAACTGAACCTTTCAGGTGTACGTGCCAGGCGCGTGAGGGTAGAGAGAGACCCGCTTCTCACTCTAAACTTACTTAAATATTCTCTCAATTTTTATACACAATTAAATCAGTTCTTCCATATTTAAAGATTAAACTAGTCTTTCAATTTTAAATACTTATTCAAGTTAGGCACGTTGATATGGCCAAAAAGTATTACAATCAATTTGATTATTGTTTCTGTTTGGTAATTAGAAAAAAAATTACTTATTCTTTAAAATTCAGCCTTTTTCCAATTTTTTTAGAGATTTATTATTATTTAATTAATTTAAATACTCATTTTTACGTATTAATTATCAAAAAATTAGAGAAGTTATTTGTTTTTTATTTTTTTTCTAAAAATTGAAAAAAAGACAACATTTAAATAATATCTAATTATACTATTAATTTTAAAACAAAAATATTATATACATATTAGAAGAAGAAATAATATATATACAAATTTAATAATTCATCCATATATTTTTTTTCTCCTCTTTCTTTTTTTTATTCTCTTCATTTTTTTTTTGCCCTTCTCTTTCTTAATCGTTATCATTGTCGTTGTCATTAGGGATGGTAATACCTACCGAATCCGCGAGTATCCACTCCGTCCCTACCCGCTTGGAGCGGGTAATTACCTGCTCCGCACTGAGACAGGTTTTTAGTGGGACGGATTCTTAGAAGAGGCGGGGCGGAA
>NC_029792.2:109589715-109590235 GCF_000816755.2 Arachis ipaensis | reverse complement strand
TTTAATAAATTTTGTATAATTTAAAATTTTTTCTTTTTTTATCATTGTTATCATTTTTTTTTTCTTCGTCGTCTTTTTTTTTATTTCTTTTTTCTCATAATCCATAAGGTTAGCGTATGAATCATGGTAAAGCTTTTAGAAAACAGAAAATCTTTATTACGTATTATTATTAGTACTACTAATTGTTAGTGATGTGAAATTTATGTAAAACTACTTATAAAATATATATGTGCATATGCTGCGTATGAAGCATTGCATGTTTTCAAGGCTAGAAGGAAAAGTCTGTTTAATCTTGTGTTTATGTTTTTGTATATGAATTATAGGTTATTATATAAACTACAATCATAGTGGAACAACTGCATAAGCAACTATAGCATCAGAATGAGGGACAAAGACAGCAATAGAAAAGACGAAAAGGAGAAAATACAAAAAAAAAAAAAAAAAAAAAAAAAAAAAAGAAAACTTGTAAAAAGATAGCTAATAAAAGCAGGGAACATAGAATTAAGCACTGAATCCTTAC
>NC_029792.2:109581373-109589642 GCF_000816755.2 Arachis ipaensis | reverse complement strand
TATATATTTTATATGAGTAAAAAATTTTCTAACTAATTTTTTATCGAATTTAATTTTGATGCACACGGTTGTATAATTACATCTATTCTTTTAGATGACTATTTATGCTATCAATATAAAAAGTAATTATTTTTATTGATGTGATGTTATGTAACGTGTAAAACTACTTTACACTAACAAGTATCAAAATTAAATTTTTTTTAATATATACATAACATTATTGATTTTAAAAATATTTTGTACTGTCAAATTTTAATGTTATGTTAAAGTTACTCACAATTAAAAAAACTAAATCTTATTATATTAGATCACATCTTTGGATTTAATAGAAAAACTATTTAAAAAAGTACTACATTTTTGTCGAAAAATGAAAAAAAAAAATTAAACATTCTTTCCATTTAACCTAGGAACTTGTCCATTTAAACTGTTATTTTTATAGGTTAATCAACTTAGTCTATTTAATCCAAACTTTAAACAGATTTAATTTTAAGGTGAATTCTATCATATCTTCTCTAACATAAGGGTAAATTATCTTTTATGATATATATATTAAAAGTGATTTCACTAAATGAGTTTTATGAAGTGGAATAGATATTTAGGAATGCAATTGATGCACTTGAAGGTAGAGGAGAGCTTATGGTTCGTGATGATAGAAGTCGTAAAGACATTTGAAAAGATTCTTCGGATCCTCAAGTCATACACACAGTTAAAGACATTGTTGTTGATGATGTCAAATACAAGTTTCAAGGGATGATAGATTCGGATCCACATGAGATTAAAAACATTGTTGTCGATGAGGTGGAGATCAAGTTGAATTCAATTGCAGACAATAGGATTTGCAAGATGAGGTGACAATTATGCACAAGAATTTAATCACTTTTATGGGACACAAATTTTGCAGATAGTGAACTTCGAAGATGTTATCACCGTACAGGAGAAGGTGGAGGAGGCAGAGTGGATGTACGCTGAGGTTAGAAAGGAGTTGTGCTTATGTAGTAGAGATTCTCCATATTTCGGTAGTCGGTAGCACAAATATTGCCACGTGTACGAGCTGAATACGTATGCACCTTGTTGATGGGTTTGTGAATTCACCGTTAAGAGATTTTTTCGACGGTGACAGCCATCACCACCACCACCATAAACTGGTGGTGCTAAACTAAATTAATAATCACGAGAGAGAAAGAAAAATAGAAAACATATATCTAATTATTATGGTTAATATTCAACTTAATTATAATTATAAATACTATATATATCATATGAGTAATTTATTTTTTATTTAAAAAAAAGCATAATAGTATTCCCCTAATTTTAAAGGCAATTTTTTTTTTTATTTAAACAGATAAATATGTTGACACTTGACACAACGAGTTTAACACATTTTGACTATCCTAGCAAAACTAATAACTATGTGCTGCTCATTCAATTATTGCAAAATATGCATACAAAATAATTTCTAAGTGTCTATCATTTAAAAAAATTGAAACACATTTAAGGTGCCTTTAGTTTGTCTATTTTCTGTTTTCAACTTTTCATTCTCACTTAAATAAGAAAACAAGAGTGAAAACATATTTGATTTATTTTTTTAAAACAATTTTAGAATATGTTTTTTGAATAAGATGAAATTTCTGATAACGTTAAATTCATGTTTTCATTGTGTTTAGTAAAATTTGAAAACAATTCACTTAAAACAATGAAAACACGGTAACAGTTTTGTAATATTAATATAACATTAAAATTTTTTAAATTTTATAAAGTGGATTTTTTTTCTTTTTGTGACTATCTTTCTTAATTCATTTGGTATTAATTCTTTCTGTTTCAAACTTTAACCTGCTATAATTAAGAGATCTTTTTCAGTTATGAATATTGTAAAGAATAACTCATAAATAAAATGAAAGATAAATTTTTTACTAATTGTCTTTTAATTATATTGAAAAGAAAATTGTTGAAAACTTTGACACAGATTCTATTATCGATGAATTTTATGATACGAAGAATTGACCACTTCATTAGTAAAAAATACACATATTTTTTGTACTTTAAAATATATTCTCTATCGGTATTGACGTGTACCCCGAGAAGCTCGGTAACAAATCCCATTATCCTAACCGACCACAAAATCGGAGAACAAACTAGCTGAACAGAAGCCACAACCTGAGCACAATCACACACAAGTCAAAACCCACTTCCCAGCCGTTACCAACAACAACGGAACTTGCTATCTAAACCGATAATATCGGAACAAAAAAACAGAAGACAACACTACGCTTATCTATAAAACGAGACCAAATAGCTCAGAAGAAAACAGGTTACAGAGTTCACTCTAATTCATTACTTTCATCTCTTATAATTCACACACTTACTTGAGCGTCGGAGTGCTTTTTGCAGGTGCTCCCGCCGCCGTGTTTCACTGCACCTAGGTTATTCTTGGAGACTGCCTCCTAGACGACGTATAACTCCACCAAGAGCTAAGTAGCCTCGTTGGGAGACACATACCTCGGTTGGACTTGAACGGAACATTTGGCACCCACCGTGGGGCCCGAGCAGTCTCTAACCCCACTATTCCTTATATATTGCACTTTATTTTTTCTCTTTTGCACAAGTTTCTCCAACCTTTTAACATGGCCGACAACGGAGTTCACCAGCTCGCTCAGGCCGAACTTTTGGTCCAGATGGCCGAACTACAAGCAGAAGTCAAACGGCTTGCTGAGTTGTCTACCCAGAACAGTGCCAGTAAGCATGATGAAAAGGGCCCAACCAAAGGCAGTACAGACCTACTGAGCGTCAACCCACCAAAAGAAAAGCTTACCTTAGACAACCCTTTCTCGGAGGAAATCACCAACTACCAGATGCCAAAGAATTTCACGCTACCTTCTTCGGTTGAGCCATATAAGGGGATTGGTGACCCCGGGCTCATATTAAGAAATTTCAATCTATGATGTTTTTCAATGGCCCTAACAATGAACCTGTTCTTTGTAGAGCTTTCCCTACCTACCTCGACGGCGCTGCGTTACTTTGGTTTTCAAAATTACCTGCAAGTTCGATCTCTTCCTTTGAGGAACTGGCGAAGTCCTTCACAGACTACTTCGCTGCAGCACGGATATACATACACGGATCCGATTATCTCGGCACCATCCGACAAGGTCCCAAGAAAGCCTAAAAGACTATCTGACCAGATTTGCAGAAGCAACAATGAAAATACCCGATCTGGACCCTGCTGTTCACCTATATGCCCTCAAGGCCAGCCTCCAACCCAGAAAATTCAGAGAGACAATCGCAGTCACCAAGCCGAAGACATTAGAGGAGTTCCGAGAAAGAGTAGCTGGACAAATGGAGATCGAAGAACTCCGTGAGGCCAATAGAACAGAAAGAAAACCTAGAAGGGAGGAAGACAGAATGCCAAGTTTGGCAAACAACAAAGAGCTCGACAAACCATTCAAGCTCACCCCAAAATTCGACAACTACACCAGATTCAACACAAGGAGGGAAAAGATAATCAAAGAAATACTCAACGCTAAAATCATAAAACCACCAGCAAAAGCTGGGAGCTATCAAGACCAAAGATTTGTTGACAAAAGCAAGCACTGTGCCTTCCACCAGAAGTACGGACACACAACCGATGAGTGCGTGATAGCCAAAGATCTATTGGAAAGATTAGCTCGGCAAGGCCTCCTAGATAAATACATCGAAGGAAGGAAACATAAAGAGGGCGATAGGGACAAAGAAGAGCGCCAACAAACCTCGGGAAACAAGGAAGCCAATAAATGGTCAAACAACACCCCACCTAAAGAGGTTATAAACTGCATATCCGGAGGATTCACCGGGGGAGGCGAAACAACTTCGGCAAGAAAACGTAGCTACCGCGCAATGATGGAAATCGAAGGAACAACACCACATAGCAACAAAAATGTACCCGACCTAGAAATCACTTTCAACCAGGAAGACATATGCTCGCCCACACCACACTCAGACGATCTAGTGGTAATTTCCATCCAAACAGCCGATGTTCTTTTTTATACTACTTTTCTAAAAATGAAAATATCTGAAAGACTCATACAACCCTCATCCAGAGAATTAGTCGGATTCTCTGGAGAAAGAGTGCCAATTAAGGGTTACATATGGTTAAAAACGATGATGGGAAACCACCCATTGTCACGGATCATTGACATACAATATTTATAGTTGATTGCCCTAGTCCTTATAATATTATCCTCGGAAGACCTGCCCTGAACATGTTCAGGGCAGTAGTTTCAACTTTTCATCTATGTGTCAAATTTTAGGCACAGGACGGAAAGATAGCGACACTCCATTCATATCGCCAATAAACTCGGCAATGCTACAATGCAAGCCTGAAGAAGTCGGCTCCAGGAAAAGAATTCTAACAAGAGGTCAAAGCAATTCACAACACAAATGAAGTACTGTCCCTAGCAGAGCTTGACCCTCGAGGGGACACCTGGTGCACAAAATTATGATTCACACTTTTCACAACTCCGCACAAGTAACCAGCAAGTGCACCGGGTCGTCCAAGTAATACCTTACGTGAGTAAGGGTCGAATCCCACGGAGATTGTTGGCTTAAAGCAATCTATGGTTATCTTGTAACTCTTAGTCAGGATATCAATTATATTTATCAGTTTGAATTGCGAAAAATAAAAGAGCATGAAATAAATACTTGTTCTGCAGTAATGGAGAATATGTTGGAGTTTTGGAGATGCTTTGTCTTCTGAATCTCTACCTTCCCCCTGTCTTCTTCTTCACGCACGCAAGGTTCCTCCTATGGCAAGTTGTATATTGGTGGATCACCGTTGTCAATGGCTACCATCCGTCCTCTCAGTGAAAATGGTCCAGGTGCGCTGTCACCTCACGGCTAATCATCTGTCGGTTCTCACTCATGCTGGAATAGGATCCAGTGATCCTTTTGTGTCTGTCACTATGCCCAACCCTTGTGAGTTTGAAGCTCGTCATAGTCATCTAATCCCTGAATCCTATTCGGAATACCACAGACAAGGTTTAGACTTTCTGGATTCTCAAGAATGCTGCCAATGGATTCTAGCTTATACCACGAAGATTCTGATTAAGGAATCCAAGAGATACTCATTCAATCGAAGGTAGAACGGGAGTGGTTGTCAGGCACATGTTCATAGATTGAGAATGGTGATGAGTGTCACGGATCATCACATTCATCATATTGAAGTGCGAATGAACATCTTAGATAGAAACAAGCGTGTTTGAATAGCAAACAGAAATAATTGCATTAATTCATCGAGACATAGCAGAGCTCCTCACCCCCAACAATAGAGTTTAGAGACTCATGCTATCAAAGAGTACAAAGTTCAGATCTAAAATGTCATGAGGTACAAAATAATCCTCTAAAAGTTGTTTAAATAGTAAGCTAGTAATCTAGGTTTGCAGAGAATGAGTAAACTATGATAGATAGTGCAGAAATCCACTTCTGGGGCCCACTTGGTGTGTGCTGGGGCTGAGACTTAAGCTTTACACGTGCTTAGGTTGTTTCTGGAGTTAAACGCCAGGTTGTAACCTGTTTTGGGCGTTTAACTCCAACTTGTAACCTGTTTCTGGCGTTTAACGCCAGACTGCAACATGGAACTGGCGTTGAACGCCAGTTTACGTCGTCTATCCTTGAGCAAAGTATGGACTATTATATATTGCTGGAAAGCCCTAGATGTCTACTTTCCAACGAAATTGGGAGCGCGCCAATTGGACTTCTGTAGCTCCAGAAAATCCATTCCGAGTGCAGAGAGGTCAGAATCCAACAGCATCAGTAGTCCTTTTTCAGCCTGAATAAGATTTTTGCTCAGCTCCCTCAATTTCAGCCAGAAAATATCTGAAATTACAGAAAAATACACAAGCTCATAGTAAAGTCCAGAAATATGAATTTTGCCTAGAAACTAATGAAAATCTACTAAAAACTAACTAAAACATATTAAAAGCTACATGAAATTAACCCCAAAAAGCGTATAAAATATCCGCTCATCACAACACCAAACTTAAACTGTTGCTTGTCCCCAAGTAACTAGACAAATAAAATAGAATACAAATAAGTCAAGAAGCAATAATATCTCAGAGTTTTTTTGTTTAGTGAAGCTCAGATTCTAATTAGATGAGCGGGACTAGTAGCTTTTTGCTTCCGAACAGTTTTGGCATCTCACTTTATCCATTGAAGCTCAGAATGATTGGCATCTATAGGAACTTAGAATTCAGATAGTGTTATTGATTCTCCTAGTTTAGTATGTTGATTCTTGAACATAGCTACTTTATGAGTCTTGGCCGTGGCCCTAAGCACTTTGTTTTCCAGTATTACCACCAGATACATAAATGCCACAGACACATAATTGGGTGAACCTTTTCAGATTGTGACTCAGCTTTGCTAAAGTCCCCAGTTAGAGGTGTCCAGGGTTCTTAAGCTCACCTTTCTTTTTGCTTTGGACCTTGACTTTAACCGTTCAGTCTCAAGTTTTCACTTGACACCTTCACGCCACAAGCACATGGTTAGGGACAGCTTGGTTTAGCCGCTTAGGCCAGGATTTGATTCCTTTAGGCCCTCCTATCCACTGATGCTCAAAGCCTTGGATCCTTTTTATTACCCTTGCCTTTTGGTTTTAAGGGCTATTGGCTTTTTCTGCTTGCTTTTTTTCTTCTTTTTTTTTTTCGCCATTTTTTTCTGCAAGCTTTTGTATTCACTGCTTTTTCTTGCTTCAAGAATCAAATTTTTTTTTATTTTTCAAATTATCAAATAACATTTCTCCTTTTTCATCATTCTTTCAAGAGCCAACATATTTAACATTCATAAACATCAAATTCAAAAGACATATGCATTGTTCAAGCATTCATTCAGAAGACAAAAAGCATTGCCACCACATGTAAATAATTAGAATTTTTCTTATTAAAAACTCGAAAAATATTGCCTCCTTATTCTAAAAAAATCTGCTATTTTATTCATGTTTAATGATGATGAGAAAAATAAATTATAGCTTAATTGGAGATAAAATCAAAATATAGATACTAATTACTACTACTCATATATAACTTCTAAGGTAAAACTCAAATAAGAACAATTATCACAGAGTTAAGGCTAAGATTAGAACTCAACAACCTTGAATTTGGGAGGTGGATGCCTCTTTAGTCTGTGGAGTGCTTGGCCCTTCAAGAGATAGTTTCTGACGCTTTAATTCCTTCAGTTCATGCCCTTGCTCTTCTTGTTCTCTAAGCAATTTGCAAAGCATGCTGTTTTGATTTTGCTGTTCTTCCTTCAGTTGATCCACAACTTCTTGCAACTTGGTGACAGATGCTTCTAGGCGCTCCCAGTATTCAATTTGAGGGATTTCCGGGAGGAACTCCTTTGCTTTTCTCTTGATGGGGTCGTCCTGCACTTGTTGTCCTTCCATAGACTTTTTGGTGATTGGTTGCTCAACTGAGATATACTTATCTACTCCCATCTTTATCCCAGCATCTTTACATAACAGAGAGACTAAGCTTGGATAGGCCAATTTGGCATCTTTGGCGTTCTTGTTTGCAATTTTGTAAAGCTCACAAGCAATCAGCTGATGAACTTCCACTTCTTTTTCCAGCATAATGCAATGAATCATCACTGCTCTTCTGATGGTGACTTCAGAGCAGTTGCTGGTGGGCAGAATAGAGCACCCAATGAAGTCTAGCCAGCCTCTAACAACTGGTTTGAGATCTCCTCTCTTGAGTTGGTTCGGGGCACCCTTTGTGTTGGTTGTCCACTTAGCTCCAGGGAGGCATATGTCCTCTAGGATTTTATCCAAGCCCAGGTTTGATCTCATCATTCTCCTATTAAAGGATTATGGGTCATCTTGCAGTTGAGGCAGCTTGAAGATCTCCCTTATTTTATCAGGGTGGGTGTGAACAACCTTCCCTCTGACCAAAGTTCTATAGTCATAGAATGCGGTTCCAGCTATCCTTTGCCTGTCCGTCTGCCATAGATTAGCATAGAATTCCTGAACCATGTTTCTTTCCACCTTTGTTTCAGGATTAGCTAGGACTTCCCAGCTCCTGTTTTGGATTTGCTCTTGGATCTCCGGATATTCATCTTCTTTTAGATCGAATTTAACTTCCGGGATCACTGACCTTAGACTCATTATTTTGTAAAAATGGTCTGAATGTTCTTTGGTTATGAACTTCCCTTGATTCCAAAGTGGTTTTGGAATATTCTCTTTCTTGCCTCTTGAGTCGGTTTGTTTTCCCTTAGGAGCCATGATCTTAGTGGGTATTGGTTTAGTGATCAC
>NC_029792.2:109562645-109581164 GCF_000816755.2 Arachis ipaensis | reverse complement strand
GATGATGTGAAGATTTGAAAAAAAGATATTGATGAGTTGAAAAGATTTTAGAAGGAAAAGAGATAGATTTGTTTTGAAAAGGATTTGAAAATAATTTGAAGAGGAAAAAGGGTTTATGAATTAAGATACATTTGATATTTTTTTGAAAAAGGATTTGAAAAATTAGGATTTGTAACATGTTTGTGCAAGAAATCATGAATTGAAACATAAAAAATGGAAAAAATTTGAATTGAAAACGAAATTGCCTACTCCCCACAATCCTGGCGTTAAACGCCCAACTGCTGCATGTTTTGGGCGTTTAACGCCCAGTTGGTGCTTGTTTTGGGCGTTTAACGCCCAGCTGTTGCTTCTAGATGGCGTTAAACGCCAGAAACCCCTTTGTCACTGGGCGTTTTTCTGAACACCCAGGATGCTGTAAATCTGGCGTTAAACGCCCAGAAGCTGCTTCTTTCTGACGTTTAACGCCCAGATGGCTATCTTTACTGGCGTTAAACGCCCAGTAGATGCTCCTTTTGGGCGTTTAACGCCCAATTGTGCCTCTTACTGCCGTTTTCTTGCCAATGAGCTCCTTTTTCCTGTTTTATGCTCTGAATTCTTCTGTAACCCTGTGGACTTATGCAATTGATTCTTTACCTTGTTAATATTAAGCTCATATATTTTAAAAATAAATAAAATGAAGAATAAAATAAAATAAAATAACAGAAAAAGTTTTGCTAATGGCTGGGTTGCCTCCCAGTAAGCGCTTCTTTATTATCTTTAGCTGGACCTTGCTGAGCTTTTAATCTAGCCTCAGCCTTGAGCACTCTTGCTCAACATTGCCTTCAAGATAGTGCTTGATTCTCTGTCCATTAACAATGAACTTCTTATCAGAATCAATGTCTTGAAGCTCCACATAGCCATATGGTGATACATTTGTAATCACATATGCTCCCCTCCACTGGGATTTCAGTTTCCCGGGGAATAGCCTGAGCCTAGAGTTAAACAACAGAACCTTTTGTCTTGGTTCAAAGACTCTAGATGACAGCTTTCTGTCGTGCCACCTTTTTTATTTCTCTTTATAAAGCTTGGCATTTTCGAAAGCAGTGAATCTGAATTCTTCTAGCTCATTCAGCTGGGGCAATCTTTTTTCTCCAGCTAATTTGGCATCAAAGTTTAGAAATCTGGTTGCCCAGTAGGCCTTATGTTCCAGTTCCACGGGCAGATGACAGGCCTTACCATACACAAGCTGGTATGGAGAAGGTCCCATGAAGTCAATTCCCCACACTTCAAACAACTTAATCTCCAAGATCCCCTGTTGAGGCATGGCGTAACCATGAGGTAGATTACCAGCTCTTTGGCAACTGTCACAGTTACGTACAAACTCTCGGGAATCCCTATAAAGTGTAGCCACATTGGAGGACCTTGGTGGCTGTTTGCTCACCTCCGAAATGGCCTCCATATTGTGATCCATGACAATGCCATAAGATCCTCTGTGCTTCTTCTCTAGGCACACACCTACGGATTATTTCGTCTGCACATCTCTTAAAGAAATAGGGTTCATCCCACAAGTAATACTTTGCATCAGTAATTAATTTTTTCTTTTGTTGCCTGCTGTACTCCTTGGGTATGAATCTTGCAGCTTTATAGTTTGCAATGTCTGCAAACCATGGTGTTTCCTGAATGGCAAACAAATGCTCATCCGAAAAGGTCTCAGAGATCTCAATAGAGGGGGGGAACTCCCCTTCTACTGGTTCTATCCGGGACAGATGATCAGCCACTTGGTTCTCTGTCCCTTTTCTGTCTCTTATTTCTATATCAAACTCTTGCAGAAGCAACACCCATCTTATGAGCCTGGGTTTTGAATCCTGTTTTGTGAGTAGATATTTAAGAGCAGCATGGTCAGTGTACACAATCACTTTTGATCCTACTAAGTATGATCTAAACTTGTCAATGGCATAAACCACTGCAAGCAATTCTTTTTCTGTGGTTGTGTAATTTTTCTGGGCATCATTTAAAACACGGCTAGCATAATAAATGACATGCAGAAGCTTGTCATGCCTCTTCCCCAGTACTGCACCAATGGCGTGGTCACTGGCATCACACATTAGTTCAAATGGTAAAGTCCAGTCTGGTGCAGAAATAACTGGTGCTGTGACCAGCTTAGCTTTCAGAGTCTCAAATGCCTGCAGACACTCTGTGTCAAACACAAATGGCGTGTCAGCAGCTAGCAGATTGCTCAGGAATTTTGCAATTTTTGAAAAATCCTTTATAAACCTCCTGTAGAATCCTGCATGCCCCAGAAAGCTTCTGATTGCCTTAACATTAGCAGGTGGTGGTAATTTTTCAATTACTTCCACTTTAGCTTGATCCACCTCTATTCCTTTGTTTGAAATTTTATGCCCAAGGACAATTCCTTCAGTCACCATAAAGTGACATTTTTCCCAATTTAAAATTAGGTTGGTCTCTTGGCATCTTTTCAGAACAAGTGCTAAATGGTCAAGGTAGAAGCTGAATGAGTCTCCAAATACTGAAAAGTCATCCATGAAGACTTCCAGAAACTTCTCTACCATATCAGAGAAGATAGAGAGCATACACCTCTGAAAGGTTGCAGGTGCATTACACAGACCAAAAGGTATTCTTCTGTAAGCAAATACTCCAGAAGGACATGTGAATGCTGTTTTCTCTTGGTCTTGAGGATCTACTGCAATTTGGTTGTAACCTGAATAGCCATCCAAAAAGCAGTAATATTCATGACCTGCTAGTCTCTCTAGCATCTGGCCTATGAATGGCAAAGGAAAATGATCCTTTCTAGTGGCTGTATTGAGCCTTCTGTAGTCAATACACATGCGTCATCCTGTAACTGTTCTTGTAGGAACCAGTTCATTTTTTTCATTATGAACTACTGTCATGCCTCCCTTCTTGGGAACAACTTGAACAGGGCTCACCCAGGGGCTATCAGAAATAGGATAAATAATCCCATCCTCCAGTAATTTGGTGACCTCTTTCTGCACCACTTCCTTCATGGATGGATTTAGCCGCCTCTGTGGTTGAACCACTGGCTTAGCATCATCCTCCAATAGGATTTTGTGCATGCATCTAACTGGGCTTATGCCCTTAAGGTCACTTATGGACCACCCAAGAGCTGTCTTGTGTGTCCTTAGCACTTGAATTAGTGCTTCCTCTTCCAGTGGATTTAAAGCAGAGCTTATGATCACTGGAAAAGTGTCACCTTCTCCCTGAAATGCATATTTCAGGGATGGTGGTAATGGCTTGAGCTCGGGTTTAAGAGATTTCTCCTCTTCCTGAGGAAGTCTCAGAGGCTCTTTCAATTCCTCTGAACCCTCCAAATCAGGCTGAACATCTTTAAAGATGTCTTCCAGCTCTGATTTGAGACTCTCAGCCATGTTGACCTCCTCTACCAAAGTGTCAATGAGATCAACTTTCATGCAGTCTTTTGGTGTGTTTGGATGCTGCATGGCTTTAACAGCATTCAACTTAAACTCATCCTCATTGACTCTCAGGGTTACTTCTCCCTTTTGGACATTAATGAGAGTTCGTCCAGTTGCTAGGAAAGGTCTTCCTAGAATGAGAGTAGCACTCTTGTGCTCCTCCATTTCCAGCACTACAAAGTCAGTGGGAAAGGCGAATGGCCCAACCCTGACAATCATGTCCTCAATCACGCTTGATGGATATTTAATGGAGCCATCAGCAAGTTGGAGACATATCCGGGTTGGTTTAACTTCTTCAGTTAAACCAAGCTTTCTGATAGTGGATGCAGGTATTAGGTTGATGCTTGCCCCAAGATCACATAAAGCTGTCTTGGTGCAATTACCCTCTAATATGCATGGTATCAGAAAGCTCGCGGGATCTTTAAGCTTTTTCTGGAAAGCTTTTCAGAATGTCTGCACTGCATTCTTCAGTGAGGAGAACTCTTTCAGTTTCTCTCCAATCCTTTTTATGACTCAAGATCTCTTTCATGAACTTGGCATAAGAAGGTATTTGCTCAAGTGCCTCTGCAAACAGAATCTTTATTTCAAGAGTCCTGAGATAATCTGCAAAGCGAGCAAATTGCTTATCCTGTTCCTCTTGGCGGAGTTTTTGAGGATAAGGTATCTTGGCTTTATATTCCTCAACCTTAATTGCTGCAGGTTTATTTCCTACATAGGTGGTTGGAGAAGCCTTTTTAGAGGGGTTGTTATCAGCACTTGTGTATGTCTGATCCCTCACTGGCATTTGAATGCCAGGGTTAGAAGCTGGATTGGCGTTGGACGCCAACTCCTTACTTGTTCCTGGCGTTTGAACGCCAGAACTGAGCTTCCATTGGGCGTTTGACGCCAACTCCTTGCTTGTTTCTGGCGTTTGAATGCCAGAGTTATTCCTCGCTGGGCTCTTACTGTCCTCAGAGGGATTTTGAATAGCAGTTTGTTCATTTCTTGGCTTCCTGCTACCTTGAAGTGAGGTATTTAATATTTTCCCACTTCTTAATTGAACTGCTTGGCACTCTTCTGTTATTTGTTTTGATAACTATTATTTTGTTTGCTTCAACTGTACCTCCATAGTTATATTAGCCATTCTTGTGTCTTGTAGTATTTCCTTGAACTCGGCCAGCTATTTTGTTAGAAAGTCTAATTGCTGATTGAATTTAGTAATTTGTTCTGCAGGACTAAGTTCAGCAGTTACTGTTTTAGCCTCTTCTTTCGTAGAAGATTCACTATTTAGGTACAGATGCTGATTTCTGGCAACTGTATCAATAAGCTCTTGAGCCTCTTCAATCGTCTTTCTCATGTGTATAGATCCACCAGCTGAGTGATCTAGAGAAATTTGAGCTTTCTCTGTAAGCCCATAATAGAAGATGTCTAACTGCACCTATTCTGAAAATATTTCAGAGGGGCATTTTCTTAACATCTCTCTGTATCTCTCCCAGGCATCATAAAGAGATTCATTAGTTAGCATATGACCCCAAAGTCCTTCTGGACTGTTCGTTTCCACTTAGGTCCATGATGGAGAGAAGGGAATTGATGTGAATTACAATTAAAATATATTTTTATTTTTTTATTTTATAAAAAGAGAGCGAATAAAAAAAATGAAATAAAATAACTAGAAATTAAATATAGATTTCGAAAATTAAGAATAAAAAAATTTAAAACTAAAATAATTACTTAATTAAGAAGATTTGAAAAACTTTGGATATGATTTTTGAAAAAGATTTTAAATTTTGAAATAGAAATCTGAATTTTAAAAGCAATTTTTGAAAATTCACTTTAAAATAGAGAGAAAAGATATTTTTTTTATTTTTGAATTTTATGATGAAAGAGAAAAACACACAAAAGACACACAACTTAAAATTTTTAGATCTAATGTTCCTTATTTTCGAAAATTTTGGAGGGAAACACCAAGGAACATCAAACTTAAAAATTTTAAGATCGAAACACAAGGAAGACTCAAGAACACTTTGAAAACTCACAAGAACAACAAGAACATGAAGATAGAACACCAAACTTAAAATTTTTAGAAAACCAAAATAAAATTTTCGAAAACTAAAGAAAAATCAACAAGAAAACACCAAAGATCAAACAAGGAAAATAAACAAGAACAACTTGAAGATTAAGGAAGAACAAAGAACATGCAATTCGAAAATTTAAAGAGAAATAAAAACATGCAGTTGACACCAAACTTAAAACATGAAACTAAACTCAAACAGAAGACTAAATCATGAAGTTATTGGTTTTAAAAATTTTCGAAAATAATTAAGAAAAAGGAAATAAGGATTCTAAAATTTTAACAAGAACAATAATAAAAGACTCTGACCCAAAAGACAAAATTTTCCTAATCTAAGCAACAAGATGAACCGTCAGTTGTTCAAACTCGAACAATCCCCGGCAACGGTGCCAAAAACTTGGTGCACGAAATTGTGATTCACATTTTTCACAACTCCGCACAACTAACCAGCAAGTGCACCGGGTCGTCCAAGTAATACCTTACGTGAGTAAGGGTCGAATCCCACAGAGATTGTTGGCTTGAAGCAATCTATGGTTATCTTGTAACTCTTAGTCAGGATATCAATTATATTTATCAGTTTGAATTGCGAAAAATAAAAGAGCATGAAATAAATACTTGTTTTGCAGTAATGGAGAATATGTTGGAGTTTTGGAGATGCTTTGTCGTCTGAATCTCTGCCTTCCCCCTGTCTTCTTCTTCACGCACGCAAGGTTCCTCCTATGGCAAGCTGTATGTTGGTGGATCACCGTTGTCAATGGCTACCATCTGTCCTCTCAGTGAAAATGGTCCAGGTGCGCTATCACCGTACGGCTAATCATCTGTCTGTTCTCACTCATGCTGGAATAGGATCCATTGATCCTTTTGCGTCTGTCACTACACCCAACCCTTGTGAGTTTGAAGCTCGTCACAGTCATCCAATCCCTGAATCCTACTAGGAATACCACAGACAAGGTTTAGACTTTCTGGATTCTCAAGAATGCTGCCAATGGATTCTAGCTTATACCACGAAGATTCTGATTAAGGAATCCAAGAGATACTCATTCAATCGAAGGTACAGATCTAAAATGTCATGAGGTATAAAATAATCCTCTAAAAGTTGTTTAAATAGTAAGCTAGTAATCTAGGTTTGCAGAGAATGAGTAAACTATGATAGATAGTGCAGAAATCCACTTCTGGGGCCCACTTGGTGTGTGCTGGGGCTGAGACTTAAGCTTTACATGTGCTTAGGCTGTTTTTGGAGTTAAATGCCAGGTTGTAACCTGTTTTGGGCGTTTAACTCCAACTTGTAACCTGTTTCTGGCGTTTAACGCCAGACTACAACATGGAACTGGCGTTGAACGCCAGTTTACATCATTTATCCTTGAGAAAAGTATGAACTATTATATATTGCTGGAAAGCCCTGAATGTCTACTTTCCAACGCAATTGGGAGCGCGCCAATTGAACTCCTGTAGCTCCAGAAAATCCATTACGAGTGCAGAGAGGTCAGAATCCAACAACATCAGCAGTCCATTTTCAGCCTGAATCAGATTTTTGCTCAGCTCCCTCAATTTCAGCCAGAAAATACCTGAAATTACAGAAAAATACAAAAACTCATAGTAAAGTCCAGAAATATGAATTTTGCCTAGAAACTAATGAAAATCTACTAAAAACTAACTAAAACATACTAAAAACTACATGAAATTAACCCCAAAAAGCGTATAAAATATTCGCTCATCAACACCCAAGAAAGGCCTCAACCAGCAGACGAGCTCCAAGAAGTCCCACTGACGTCAAAACCAGAACAAGTAACATACATCGGTCAAGCACTACAAGGAAAAGAAAGATCGGAGCTCATAAAAGTACTACAAGACAACGCCGACTTATTTGCTTGGACCCCAGCAGACATGCCAGGTATAGACCCAAATATTATCTGCCATAAGCTCGCCACCGACAGAACAAGCCGACCCATAGCTCAAAAGAAGAGGAATTTCGGGGCAGAAAAATTAAAGGCAGCCCTAGAAGAAAGCGGAAAGTTTCTTAAAGCTAACTTCATCAAAGAAATCAGATTCACCACATGACTCTCAAACGTGGTAATGGTAAGGAAAAATTCAGGTAAATGACGCATGTGCGTCGACTTTACAGATTTAAATAAGGCATGCCCTAAAGATGCTTATCCTTTACCCTGCATTGATAAACTCGTAGACAATGCATCAGGTTTCAAAAGCTTGAGGTTCATGGATGCATACTCTGGCTACAACCAGATCCTCATGCATCCAGAAGATCAAAGCAAGACAGCATTCATAACTGAACATGAAAATTTTTGTTATAGAGTAATGCCATTTGGTTTAAAGAATGCAGGTGCATCCTACCAACGATTGATGGACAAAGTGTTCCGTCATCAAATAGGTTGGAACATGGAAATCTATGTGGACGATATGGTCGCCAAGACCACACAGGGAAAATCACACTGCGACGACCTCAGGAAGGTATTTGAACAGATTCGAGCATTCAATATGAGACTCAACCCAGAGAAATATGCCTTTGGGGTACAAGGAGGTAAATTCCTTGGATTCATGCTAACCTCACGAGGAATTGAAGCAAACGCTAAAAAATGTGAGGCAATACTTAACATGGCGAGCCCTGAAACAATAAAAGAAGTACAACAATTGGCAGGAAAGGTAGCGGCACTATCTCGGTTCTTGCCAGCAGCGTCAAGCCGATCATACCATTTCTTCCAAACAATATCAAAGAATAAGAAGTTTCAATGGACAGAAGAGTGCGAGAAAGCGTTCGCCGAGCTCAAAACCATTCTATCATCACCACCCATGCTGCAAAGACCAGAAGTCGGTAAACCTTTATAGTTATATTTATCTGTTTCTAATTATTCTATAAGCTCGGCTCTAGTCATTGAGACAGGAAAAATACAACAACCAGTATACTTCGTCAGTAGAGTCATGCAATCAACGGAACAAAGGTATCCGAGGATAGAACAGCTAGCTTTAGCACTTGTAATAACAGCAAGAAGACTCAGGCACTACTTCCAAAGTCACACAATAATAGTGAGGACAAACTAACCATTAAGACAAATACTGACAAAACCAGAACTGGCCGGACGTCTGACCAAATGGTCTATCGAGCTCTCAGAATTCGATATCCACTTTCAACCAAGGTCGGCATTGAAAGCACAGATCCTCGCAGACTTCATCTCAGAACTAACCCCGGACGAGCAAAATAAATCCTAGGAATTACTCATGGATGGGGCGTCCAGCCGAGGAGGAAGCGGAGCTGGGATAATCCTGAAAGAAGGGGACAAAGTGGTGGCCGAGCAATCCCTCCAGTTCCACTTCCCGGCAATCAACAATCAGGCCGAATATGAGGCCCTCATAGCGGGACTCAAGCTCGCCCTAAACCTCCAAGCACAAAGCCTAATAGCACACTGTGATTCCCTCTTAGTGGTGCAACAAATCCGAGGAGAATTTCAGGTAAAAGATCCCTTGCTAGAGCGATATTGGCTCATAGCAAAGGATCTCATTTCAAAGTTCAGCTCATTCATTATTCTACATGTACATAGAGAAAAGAATGTTAGAGAAGACATATTATCCAAACTTGCCGCCACTAGGACGGACACACAAACATCGGCATTATCACAACTCACACTTAAAAAACCCAGCATTGAACTATTATCTATAACAAGCATTAACCACCTCCAAGACTGGAGAACACCTTTCCTTGAGTACATCAATGCAGGTATCGTACCCAGAGACGAGCTCAACCCGCAACACTTCAGACGAAAAGCAAGACTCTACACAAACATAACAGGAGAACTATACAGGTGCGGTTTCTCACAACCATTGCTAAAATGCCTAAATAAAGATGAGGCAAAAGAGGTGATGGACGAAGTCCATGAGAGCATATGTGGGAACCACATCGAAGGACGGGCTCTCACCGCAAAGATCGTCCGAGCATGATATTATTGGCCGACCATGAAAAAGGATTGCATAACAAAAGTCAAGACATGTGACAAATGTCAAAAGCACGCAGCTATCTCTACAAAGCCGGCCGAAGTATTACACAGCATGGAGGTAAGCTGGCCCTTCCACAGATGGGGGCTCGATATTCTCGGCCCATTTCCAATAGCTCTAGGTCAGGTAAAATTTCTTTTAGTATCAATAGACTATTTCTCAAAATGGATCGAAGCACAGCCGTTAGCAAGAATAACGGCCGAAAAGGTACGATCTTTCATTTGGAAAAACATCATATGTCGATTCGGAATACCAAAGGAAATAATATCAGACAATGGTAGACAATTTACAGATAATAAGCTCGGCTCATTTCTAAAAAAATTTAATATACAACATCATTTCAGCTCGGTCGAACACCCACAGACCAATGGGCAGGCCGAAGCTGCTAACCGAGTTATACTGCAGGCAATAAAGAAAAAGCTCGATAATGCGAAAGGAGAATGGGCGGAGCTAATCCCAGAGGTATTGTGGAGTTACAACACCACAATACAAACTACCACGAGCAAAACCCCTTCAAGCTAGTCTATGGGTCAGAAGCATTAATCCCTGTAGAGGTCGGAGTTCCCACATTAAGAGCCGAACTATATGATGAACAACATAACATTAACACAAGATATGCCGAGCTTGATTTGACAGAAGAGGACAGGGAAATCGCCGCCATTAAACAGAGAGCCCAGAAACAACCGACAGAAATGAAGCACAATAAGAAAGTGGTGCCGAGGACATTCGAGGAGGGCGACTTAGTCCTCAGACGAACAGAAGAAGCCAGACGACCCCCTTCACATGGAAAGCTTGCCGCAAACTAGGATGGACCATTCCGAGTATCTAAAGTGCTCGGAATGGGGGCTTACCAGCTCCAAACACTACACGGCAATCCAGTTTCAGGAAATTAGAATATTTCTTCACTCAAATTGTATAGATCATAAATTGTACATTACGCGGATGAAGGTACTCTTTTTCCCCCTTAGAGATTTTTTCCCAGAAGAAAGGGTTTTACCTAAGGAGGGTTTTAACGAGGCCGGACGCCCAAATTATCAAATTATGAAATCAGACTGACACGTATATCAATCTGAGTCCTATTATCTATCTTCATCTTATTCTATTCTCAAACACAACAAACATACAACTACACATTTTATATAATCAAAAAAGCAAAACAATTGCCAAATATTCCCAACATCAGTCCAAACCAGTAACTATTAGCAGTCAAGAGCTAACCAATTAGCTAAAAAGTCAACAAAATACAACAAAAGGGACACACATGCCCAAAACAAACAACCTAGATATCAGAAATCAAGCAGGAGGGATATTTTCACCATGATCCTCCACAGTACCGTCCACTACCAATTTTCCACCGACCACTATCTTGGTCATGTCAAAACGATCACAATCAAACTCTGGTGCCAATACAGCGATTTGGCTAACAGCACGCTCAAAACCATAAGGAAACATCTCCATCCCATTTTTCTCCAGTTCATGAACCCTAGAAGTAAGCTGACCTTTGGCAACATCGCTGTCCTTAACCTCGGCTTGCAAAAGCCGGATTTGGTCCCGCAAACGACCAACTTCCTCCTCAGAATCTTTCATTTTGGCTGTAGCATTTATAACAGCGTCGTCATTCTTTGTCACAGACTTCTCCAATTCAGCAATCCTCTCCTTATAAGTCCTCTCCAGTTCAGCAATCCTATTTATAGCCACCTGGTGCTCGGCACCAATAAGTTCAGTCGTCCGACCAGCACACATTAGTCGCGAAGCAACAATCTACAGAACATCAAACTCGGTTAAAATGAAGAGACACAAGAACAAATAAAAGAAGTCGAGAACAGAATATTAACCTAGATGAACTTCCGTAAACTCTCTACCCCAATCCGACGAGTCATGAGCATATCGCCAGGGTATTGAGACACCCTGTCGGAGAGCTCAGCAAAAGAGAACTGATTGCTCCACAACGAATGACCAGGGATAAAGCTATGCAACCTCTTTTGTCTATCAAACACATATTTACTAGCTCCCACACCTTCCCTATCACCTTCAGAAATCACTTCCACAGATTTCTCAGCATCATCCCTTTTTCTCTTAAAAGAAGACGACGGTTGAGCAACAAACTGGACGGCGTCCCCACCACCTTCCTTCACAAACTCAGAAGCATCAGTAATCCTTTCCTTTTTCTTCTTAAGGAAGGACTGCAAGCGTGACGGATCGAGGAGAGGAACTCGTCCACCTGCGCAGGGCAACAAAAGTCGGATTAAATCTAAAATATGAGGAAACAAAAAGAAAAAGCCAAACATTACCTATGTAAGCCTTCAAACCCTCACTATCCCCTGAATCGTGGAGTTGAAGAACCTCGGGAATAGACAAACACTCCCCATCAGCAAAAGACTCTACCAAAAAATCTAACACCCTCTCTTCCTCCTCACTCCGTTCAACAGCCTCAAGGATCTGACATGGCTCTGAACACCAATAGAGAGGAAACCTCTCTATCAACTCGTCGTCCAAATAAAACGGATACTCGACCTCGACTGACCGCACTTTTACAAACAAGGATTTAAAATTCTTAAAAGAGGATTTATAAAGAAGGAAAAGGGAACGTCCAGGGTAACTGCTCAAACATACCCACAACCCTCTCCGAACCCCTTTTGACTGGAATAATGAGAAAAATAAAGGGAGAGAACAAGGAAAAGACAGAAACTCCATTAAACATTGAAAAGCACGAAGAAATGCCCAAGAATTTGGGTGTAACTGAGAAGGCGCACAATTTAGCTGCGTCAACACATCACACTCAAACGCAGAGAAAGGATGCTTCACACCAAGTTCAAAAAAGCAAGGTGTATACATATAAAAGTATTGCCAGTCACCCCTCCTCTCGAAAACCCTATCGTCGCTAGAACAGTAAAGTAACTCAACACCCAGACCTTCCCTTACCACCCGCAAACCCTCGAGTTCACGCATGGACTCAGCATCAATGTACGACGAAGACCGGGTCTTGACATCGTCATGAACCCAATGATATGGGTTATCTTTTTTCTCTTCAACAGCCGTTTTCTTATCTTTCTCTTTCGCCATTTCAAAAAAAAAAAATAGAAGTAAAATTAGAAAGGGAACTAACCTTTGGAAGTCATACTGCAGCTTAAACAGGTAGAATGCGAGGAAGCAAAAATGTCAAATCCAAGCCTAGAATGAGATATTATTACAAAGCCCACTAACTTAGTGGGCACATTAAAAGATAACCGTTACAGACATCAAAAACCCAAAGAAACAGAGGGACGCATTAATCGCAGCACATTTCACAACACAGAAAACTCCTTGACTTTCTTCCAACCAATATCCTCTCTTCCACACAAAAGGGGCCCAAAAAAAAACTACTACAAAATAGCGGAAGAAGGAAAATCTTACGAATACACAAAGCTTGCCTGCCACTAGCGGAATAGAGCCAGACAAGCTTGTGGGCTATGACGTGTACCCCGAAAAGTTTGGTAACAAATACCACTATCCTAACCGACCACAAAATCGGAGAACAAACTAGCTTAACAGAAGCCACAACCTGAGCACAATCATTACACAAGTCAAAACCCACTTCCCAGCTGTTACCAATAACAATGGAACTTGCTATCTAAACCGATAATATCGGAACAAACAAACAGAAGACAACACTACGCTCATCTACAAAATGAGACCAAATAGCTCAGAAGAAAACAGGTTACATAGTTCACTCTAATTTATTACTTTCATCTCTTATAATTCCCACACTTACTTGAGCATCAGAGTGCTTTTTGCAGGTGCTCCCACCGTCGTGTTTCACCGTGCCGAGGTTATTCTTGGAGACTGCCTCCTAGACGACGTATAATTCCACCAAGAGCTAAGTAGCCTCGTTGGGAGACACATACCTCGGCTGGACTCGAACGGAACAGGTATATTTTTTGTAACTCATCTTACATTATATAAATTTTTGCATACTTTTTTAATATTATATATGTTGTTGGCCCATGATAATATTCACTCCCTTTCTTCGTTGCTTCCCGGCTTTCTCCGACGACTTCACCTCATCCGCCGCCTCTCTTCCTCTTTTCTTTGTCGTCGTCAAATGCGTCTGTCTCTGCCTTCGCTGCTTCTTTGTACTCTTCTTATCGCCATTTTCCATCGAAGACCTGCTCCACCAACCAATTTCTACTTTGTCTCATTGTGGATGATTTGTCCCCTTTTTTTCCTTGACCTGCTCCATTGTTCATTGTCTTGATCCTCTTTGCCCATTTTTTCCCTAAAATTTCCGAAATTTTCGTGTTGATTCGTCTCCTTTTGCCCATTGTTTTAAAATTTCTTGATGTTTTGTTAATTGTTAGATTTTTTGTGAAGTGTGCATTTTGTTATCAAATAAGTGAATAAATATTATTGTTTGGTTTTGTTAGGTACGAGTTAATAAGCAATTGATAGTTCATATTGAAGGTTGCTAAAGATGATGGTAGGATTTATGCTATAATTATGACCAGAAAGTAATACTTTCATGTCTTGATGAGGAACTGATACTTATTTTCTGGAAGTGATATGCTGGTTGGGATTCTAATGCTTGAGAAAAAAATAGGGTGAAAGTTGCTACCACTGAGAAATGAGATGAGGCCAATGAAATTTTTGTTTCAATTTTTTTATTTATTAAAAAATTAAAGAAAACCAAAAATAGTTTCAATATTTTCATTTTTTGAAAATAAAATACAATGAATCAAAGCAAACATATTTTTGAAAATTTGAAAATAGAAATTATATTCAGAAAAAAATGAATAAAAATTTAAAATATTTTCTTGAACCAAACTCACCTAACTCTCTTCTACCAAGGCATACAAAAAATGTTAAACACAATCAGTTTTTTATGCACTGGCAGGGTAAAATCGTTTTACACATACATCCAATCATATAACGTCATATTAGTAAAAATAACTGCCTTTTACATTGACTGCGTGAATAGTCATTTAAAAGAACGGTTGTGATTGCACGACTATGTAGACAATGTATCAAAATTAAACTCTTATAATAAATGTTCATAGAGCAAAAACTTTACAATTATTCCATTACATTGTTTATAATTCTGATTTGAACTTTGACAAATAGTTGAATTAACAAAAAGAATTGAAGAACTTACCACTTACACAATAACTCATCCTCATCACACTTCATCTCATAATCTATAGAATTAGAAAAAAAAAGTCTAGATCATGATTAGGAAGATCAAAACCTTTATGCCAGTCTAGCTGTAACTGCTCTTAGTTTCGAATATACCTTACCCACAGGTGATCCCATGATAAGCCTACAAAGAGAATCTCTAACAATTTTGATGTTGGCAAATGACTCCAAAATGTGTATTTTAGTGTCAGCAATCACAATCCTCGTCTTAGTTGCATTTTCAATTGCAAACTTAGTTTTACCGCCTTTACCAGATAATCTTCCAATAGCGCGAGACAAGTGATCACCTCGAAGTGTCTTAACATCCTTGATTTCGAAGGACTCAACATAGAGCTCATCCAGATGAAGTAGAGCAATGGCATCTAAGACATCGAATCCTATCATGAAAGCATGGACAAAATCAGCACATTTTTGCAGGTTACTAATATCGGGTGTATCTGGCCTCATCTTCAGTTCAACCTTCCGAGCCTTCAAATTCATGCGGATGTCAATTTTCATCTGCTCGTATATGGGAGTATAGATGTCCAACAATGCTTTTTTGAGAGGATTGTAGCGATGTTGTGGAACAGATACCTTCCGAAACTGACCATCAGACATCTCATAAGGCTTCAAAGGCTCGAACATAGGCTTTGGAGGCAATGGTTTTGCCTTAGAAGGGGCAGCTTCAACTTCCATTGAAGACAACACCATGTTTGACTGAATTATGCAACTGTTCAAAGGACAAAGAAAAAGAAAGTTGATTCTAAAGATTCACAATTAACATGACATAAACAAAATCTACTCCAAGGGTATATTAAACAAATTTCTATCAGCATATTGAACTCTGCTATTACAAAATACACAAATTTGTACAAATATCAGTACAACCTTCTAAACTAAATCTGCTAACATGGTAAGCTAAAAACTATTAAGGGTCCGTTTGGATATGTTCATAAGTGACTTTTTTTAACTTTTAACTTATGAAAAGGTGTAGTATTAATGTCTGGTACAATTTTCAAAACAAAATTACAACTTTCTAAAAAGCTATTTTGGTGCTTATGGAGAAGTTAAAAAAATGACTTCTCTCATAATAAAAAGCTTTTTATCACTTTACTCTTAAAATAAGTACTTTTAGAACTAAAAAACCAAACACAAAATAACTTATTTATAAGCTACTTTTAATATAAGCATTTATTGTTTAAGCTATTTATTCAAAAGTAACTTAATTAAGTTGTTTACCCAAATTGGACCTAAAACCAGCCACAAGTATCTCATCTCATGAACAATTGGAATAAATAAATAGAACAAGTTAACATATAGATAAATTACAAAAGAACAAGCATAAAGCAAAGTTGCGAGAACCGAACCGGTCATTGAACCGATCAAGTAATCGGTTCAATAGTTCAACCGGGATGGAACCGTTTTAATTAAATATATAATAAAAATTATTAAAATTTAATATACATATAGATATTATAGAAACTATAGCAACTTATTATAAATATTTGTACATTTTAATGTAAAAGTGACCTACAGATCATAATTAAATCAATTTCGTTTTCATTCTCAAATTCCCTTTCACTCTCTCTGACTTTTTGCACAACAATAAACTGGTGCTACATAATTCTTCTATCTAGGTTCATCATCTCAGAGCAATTCCTTTACCTCTAATTACATCCTTGGCAACAACATACACTTCTTGCTTTTGGAGGCCAGAACCCAAAAGATCATATTCAAGATTCACAAAAAGAAAATTCAAAATAACAAACTTACATAGAAACCACAAGCAACAAAAAATTCAGAATCACAAAAAATTTTAACAAAAACTTCTAATAAAGTATTCAGCAATAAAAACTCGAACCCAAACACAGAGAACTCAGCATTCAAAGTCAGAAAATCTAAAAATAGAAAAAATAAACAAAGAATTCATACTCAGCATCCAAATTAAATTCATAATCACATCACCAACTACCCCCAACTCAGAACACAAAATTAACAAAACTAACAACTATTGTTAAAATCAACCATCAACCCCAACTAAGAATTTCATCAACAAAATTAACTCAGCAAAAAAAAATTCAACAGAATCATTCAAATCAACCATTATTTCAAAAGACAGTAACATCATAAATTGAAGTAGCAGTGCTTACCGGCAACGAGGGAGGAAGGGAAGTGACGGCGAGGGAGAAAGGAAATTCAGCTCAGACAGAAAGAGAAGGAGATAGAGGGCTCGAAGATGACGATGACTACGGCGACAGAGACTGCGACGCCAATAGCTCCAAGAAGATCTTTGAGAGGCGACGACGGCAAGGAGAAGCAATGTCTGCAACAACGATGAGATACAGTGCGGAGCAAAGAGGCAGCAACGGGAAGACTGATGGGAAGCAGAGAAGAGGTGACAGCCAGAAACGATGAGGAACAGCGCAAGGAGGGAAGAAGCACCGTCGACCAACGCTGAGGACTGGATAGCGGTGATGGTGGCTGGGTGGGTTACTGGGTTCAGACGTTTGGTAATGGTTTTCATTTTTCTTTTTTTTTTCTACGCATCAAAACGACGTCATTTCAGCCTAAAAGTAAAAAACCAGTGCCATTAAAAACCCGGCCAGTTCGGCCGGTTCACCGGTTAACCATCGATTCAACAGGTTTTTTACTGGTTTTTTATAGAACGGTTCTGAAGGTCAACTGAATTGGCTAAATGACCGGTTCTCGGTTAATCTAGTTGAACCGACCAATTCCAGTCCGATTTTTAGAACCTTGGCATAAAGTGTCAAAACCAACTGTAGATACAAACAACTAAGTGTTTCAAAAAGTTAAAATTTTAATTAATATACAAGTTTTTAACATCATGCAAATCTTCTCTCTATGATTCGTTGATTTGTGAAGATTAGAGATCGTAAACATGCAACATAAAACAATAATAATAAAACATTAGAAATTTCACATAATATAGAAAATCAAGTATCAACCTCATGCGCTTATGTCTAGTCAATTAGACTTTTAATATAATCTATTCCTTTGTCTAATCCTAATTAGTTCTATTTAAACTAAATATAATGTGCAGGCCAAACTATATCTGTGTCTTCTCATCATTATAATTATATAATAATTTCTCGCAAGCAAATTATTGAACAAATTAATCCCTAATTTAAAAACTCTAATACATAAAATTTAATTACATGCAATGGAGGAGGTGGAGGCGGCGGCAACACTGTGGCAGGAGAGGAGCTGAGTAGCAGCGGTGAGAAGGAGCAGTTGGCGGCGATAACGAACTCGGTGGCGACAACGTGCTTGGTGGTGTGAAGGATCAGTTGGCTGAGAAGTGTAGCAGACCAGTGGCAACGAGGCTTTGGTGTTCTGGTAGAGACGAGGCTACTAGAGGCGCGATGAGGGTAGAAAACCAACTGGAGGCGGCAACGATAGGGACACAGAGATGCGATTTCACCAGTGAGAGTGAGTAAGGGTGGCGGTGAGACTTGAGAATGTACGTGTGTGAGTGTGTTTTGACTTTTGAGAGATGTGAAGGAGGTAGAGTTTTTTTTATATAATGAAAGAAAAAGTAAACAACTCCATTTAATAATTATTAATTTTAATTTTTATAAAAAATTATAATTTGAGTAATTAACATTAAATAAATTTTGAATAATAAGAATTAGGTAAAATAATTGCCTCATAAACACATTTTATGATTGTGTCTGCACCCTTTTCCATTGCGTCAATGTTTTTGTTCATGTAGACCTCCACATCATTCAAGCTCCTTTTCGTTGCATGAACACAAAAGAAACATCTAAAAGAGCCACAAAGAAATAATCGATTCCATCTCAGACAAGCATCGAGCGATCTAAAAAAAACAATATGGTACTTTTATGTCTTTTACATTGTAGGACTTCTGAT
>NC_029792.2:109546444-109562627 GCF_000816755.2 Arachis ipaensis | reverse complement strand
TTGTGAAGTTCCTTTGAGGCGGAGGAGATGCGGTTGCTTCGCGCGAGGCAGTACTCACCGGCTATCTCCGGATGTCCAGCATAACGGCGCGGTGGTGGGGTGGCACAACGGTTGATCCAAGTGGAGACGATGATGTACAACGTTGCTATAGGAGTGGGAAGGAAGAGAAAGAGGAAGAGTATTTGTAGTGACGGGGCTCCTTGTTATGGTCGTCTTCTTCAGTGAGAGGTCACACCTTACCCTACTGCGACGGAGGTTGGCACTAGTTTTGGGGGGGAGGAGGGGGAGCGCGACGACATGGCTGCAACGGGAGAGGAAGATGGTGACAGGGGGTGATGGCATGAGTGGGACTATAGGAGTGGCAGAGGAAGGTAAATTAGGATTAGATTTAGGTAATAATATTGTGGGGTATTTTTTGTGTTATTGAGCCATTTGTTACCGTCCACATTGTAGTTGGCGGATATAATGCCCGACACACTTTACAAACAGAGAGAATATGATGCAATAAAAGGAAAAACAGATCATATACAACCAAGATCACAAACAAAACTGCAACCCAATATAATCGTTCCTCAATTAACCTCACCATAATCACAATCACCATCTATCAGGGATATAGTACCCAGCACACTCTTAGAATATAGTGTTTGTTACACTTTTCAATCATAATCATTATCCTCATCAAACTCATCTTTAACATAGTCAAGATTAAGCATAAGCACGATCAAACATATCATAATCAACTCATACCGTGAGCGGGATATCACCCAAACCTTGCCAATCATCTCTAAAGTCAATTTCATATTCTATCAATTCATTATCCATGAACTCTCATCAACCCATCATTATCTTTGATTCTCCAATCCACATTCTTATTCACATTCATCAAATTCATTCCCTAACTATGCTCACACTCATTCTCAAGCTTAAAATGAGTTATCAGACCTTAAACAGGAGTTACAGAGGTGAAAAAGTGGGCTGGATAGGCAAAAATAGTTGAAAACAGCATTTTTTGAAAAACAGGGTAATCGTATGTACGCTTGCCTCATTCGTACACATGAACCCCCTTTTTGTGCGTACGCACGAAATACGCACAAAATATATTTATTTCGAAAATGCAAGTTGTACGTACGCATGACCTTGCTTTTGTGCATATACGTGGTATGCGTACAAAACTCTTTCACTTTGTAACACCCATCATGCGTAACACATAACCAACAAGTTTCAACACAACAATCTAGCTTTTCAACTTCCACTAACAGACCTTACCTCATAGGGGATACCTTATCCTATCATGGCCTCAGGCCTAATTTCCATACGAATGCCTCAATAAGCAATCATATCACCATCATAATCATGTACATCACAATAATTTAAATCATGCATACTCATACATACATACATCCATCCAACTAATCACAACAACAATCAATTTCCATCCAATCCTATCCTAGAGGCAGTTAACCCAGACATTCACATAATCTTACACAATGCCTACTTGAAACTAAAACCCAAACCTTAATGACAGCGGTTTTTTTCCAACACTTGGCTTTCCTCTGGGCAAAACCCAACATCCACCAAAGCTTCACCACTTTGATTTTGCAACTCAATTTTGCACCAATTTCACCAACACCAATTCCAAACAAGACAACTAAACCATATCATCCAATCTGATGTTAATCAGTGGTTAAGAGAAGGGGGGACTGAATCTTAGCCCCTTTTTTGTTGTATATTAATTTCTGATTTTCAGAGAAACTTCAGGAGATATTTCTGTTTTTGTCTCGTGTCGAGTTAAGAGACACTTTTGTTTTGTCTCATACCGAGTTGAGAGACATTTTTGTTTTTGTCTCATGGTAAACAGAAACAGAGAAAGAGGTAGGGAAGAAGAAGTAACACCAGATATATCCTGGTTCAGCCACTAGGTGCAATGTGGCCTACATCCAGTCTCCATCACAAACAATGATGAAATTTCACTATGTTTTCACAACATTACATACATCAATTTCTCCCTAGGAACTACCCATTCCTATCTGGAACAAATCCAGATTCTAAACCCAATCTGAATTTGACTTGGACTCAAACCAAGCTTTCAACCGCAAAGTGCTAACCCAAGTTGCAAGGGGATCCCACAGAATCATGACACACAATAGAAAGATGTACAAAGAAACTCTGAAACATCTATGACTTTTTCTCTAATTTTGATCACTGTCTTTTTTCTCTCACTGGCTTTTTCTTACAAATTCACCATGTTTGCCTTTTTCACCATGAGACTCAGACAGACAAAACTAAGAAAAAGAAAACAAAATGAACATCTTTGAAGGAGAAGAACTCATGTAGCTTCAAGATAGCTATGAGAACTTTGTGCTTGCTTTCCTTGATTCCAACCCTTGGCCGTTCACCCTTATTATAGAAGGGAAAGCTTCCAAGGTTAAAACCGGTTCAACCAAGCAACTTCTTCTCCAACCAAAATCAACAGCAGTTCGGACAAAGAGAAGAGAGAAGAAAAACCGAAAACCAACATGCATGTACCTCTCTCAACCCTTTTCATCAAGCTCATTCAATCTGAACCCCTTGATCTTGTCTTTGGCTCCAAGAAAGGATTCAGACCCTTGATGATCTTCTGACCCAGGACAACTTCTTGCTTTCCATTTGTGCTTCTTCCTACGTGTAGCTTAGCAGCTATCTTCTTTCTTTGATGAACAAAAATGGAAGTGATCTTTTCACCAAGGTGGATCTTCTTCTTAACCGAGGTTGATCCTCCCTTTTCTTGGCAAATAAAATCTTGAAGCCTTTTTTCAAATCATGCCTTCAATGGCAAATATCTTGCTTTGCCTTACTTTAGATCTTCACCTCTGAAGGAAGATCTTCAATAGCCTTTCTACTTCATAGCCTTTTTTCTTCATAGGCTTCTGATAACTTCTTCTTTTTTCTTTTCTGATGGATGTGACCGAATGCAAAGAGAGAGGAGAGAGAAGATACAATGCTTTCAATGCACAATAAACTCAATTTAATTTTGAGTTTGGGTTACCTATGCATGCAATTAACCAAATTGAATTTTGAATTCCATTACACAAGAGAGTGGGTGACTGAAGCATGCTAGGAGTCTTTGGCCTAGATTCATCATTCTTTTGTTTTGTCAAAGTGGGCTTGTGATTTGGGCTTGTTCTTAATTTTAATGTTCAGCCATTAATTTTTTTGAATTTATTTTGTCCAAGGATGAACTTTCTTCAATGATCAATTTTGGGCTTATGTAACTTTTGGCCTAATAGGAAACTAAATTTATTTTCTGCACACTAATACACACATTAAACAAACTATTGGAAGAAAATAACAATTTAATAGTTTTTTAATTAATATTTTAATAATATTTGATCATCATTTAAATTAAACATAAATTTTTCAAACTCAACAATCTCCCCCTTGATGACAAACATTATTAAAACTGAATTGAAAGGATTAGGATTAGAAAACTTCCATTTGATGGTTTGGCTGAATCTTCCCCCTTTCTATTGATCAATATGCTCCCCCTTAATGTGTGCCTAATTACCAAATAATATTCATGGAAGCAACACCTGTATGCATGCTCTAAAAGTTCCAAAAAGATAAAAGATTTAAAACATGGAACCTTTAATAACAGAGCCATATTTTATCAAGAAAATGCTTATACTTGAGTAAACACTTTTATCAAAAATAATCAAGGCTCAAGTTGATATTAATCCACTAACAAAGTGCTCAAAATAAAAGATTCAAAATAGAGCACCAACATAGCATAAAAATAATAAAAGCAGAGTACATAAGAATAATAAAACAGAGCAACCAGCATCCCCATTTTCAATTTCAATTCAGCCCTATTTTTAGTCTTTTCCTCCCCCTTTTGTCATTAAGAAGGGACCCTGCAAAAAAAAAATAATAGAGAAAGGCAATGCAGTCCATAATATAAAAAACATAAACAGTATCAAAGTAATTAGTTACAGTCATCCAAAGTAAAAATAGTTCAACTGAAAATGAGTTCAAAAGCAGCAAAATGAAATGTGTCTATAGGCAGAAACAATAGAGATAAAATCTTAGGCATCAGACAAATTGGCATTAGATTCAAAGTAGTCTTCTTCTCCTTTGGAATTGGCCGTGTTCTTATCAACAGTCTCTAAATGCTTAATAAGCAAATTCACCCATTTATGGCACTTTGTTCAAACCTTTTCATTCTCAAAATCTTGCTTTCTAGCATATTTATATGATTTAACCATTAGATTGGACATGTTAGAGAATTCTATGAGGACATCCTTTACCATTCCGGAGAACTGAGTTTTATCAAAAGTTTCAGTAGAAGGAAGGCTTTCATCTTCACTTTTAAAAAACACAGATGCCTTTGAACCTTTCACCTTTTTTTCCTTTGGCCGATTCAGGTACACCCCCACCTTTGATGGTCGAGACCCTATTCTCCACAGACTCATTACTAAGATCAACATTGAAGTACTCAAAAATACAAGTTAAAAACATGCCGTAAGGCAGATTGCTCTTTTTGTCACTGCGGACACAATCCCACATATGCCTAATCATGAGATATGCAAAAGATATGGGAATAGAATTCAGAATGGCATACAACACAAGAGTATCACAAACTGTTATCCTTTCATAGGAGCCACTTTGAGGCATGATGACATGAGTAATGATCCGATGCAACAGGGCTCGAATAGGACCGAGAGCTTTATGAGTTAAAGTGGTACCATCCAGAGAAGAAAAAATTTCACAAACCCGAGCCAGAGCGTCTTGAAGGGAAATACCAACATGGTGATCCCATTTTTCTGACATATAGGCCCTGGCCCCCTTGTCCTCATATCCCAGGGTAGCACTCATAGTTTCATGACTCAGAGTAAAGTGAGTGTTTTTAACATATGAGTGGAGTTCACCCTCATGAAGAATCAAATTTGCATAAAACTCACGTACCAAGTTAGGATAAATTGGTTTTCTGATTTTGAAAAAGAGTGTCCATTTTAAATCATGAAAATTACTTTTAAAATCAATTCCTTTTCTAGCAAGTGCTTTTAGATCAACAACAAAAGAGGCACATAGCTTTCGATTTACCAGTACTTGAGAATGAAACTCATATGCCGCACAAGAGATAAAGCGATGAGGGTCATAGTGAGAATGACTTTTACCAATCTTATTCTTGAAGTCCAAGGAGTCGAGATTCGGGAGTTCTCTGGTGTTGTGAAGAACAGAGTGTTTTGAGTGCTGAGAAGGGGCTGAGCAACCCGAGGGGTGAGGAGTGGAGCGCCATGGAGGTGGAGAAGGACGAGAAGGTGGAGAGGGAGAGTCATCTTCTTCATGCATCGGCTCTTTTCCCTGAGAAGCCTTCTTTTGAGATGAGGCCGCTTCCTTGCGTGGGGTAGAACCCTTTGGATGAATAGCCTTTCTTGCCATAGAATCAGTGGAATGAGAAGAAGGTGAAGAAGACGAATGGAAGTGTTTGTGTATGTGAGTATGGGTTGGTGGTTCTTTGGATGATGGAGAATTTTTAGGAATGGGGATTCGGGTGCTTCTTCTGGTAGGGAGTTTCTTTCTCATGTTGGATGAAGTGAAGTAGAAAAAGAGAAGATGAAGAGAGTGGCGAAGAGTAAGGGAAGTGGAGAGAGAGAGAGGTTATGAGTAAATGACCACCATTAATGCATAGGGAAACTTCCTCTTTTAAAAACAAATGCCTTTAATGAAAAACGGTTTTCAAAAATTAATTTAAAATTAGAGGCTTGACAACCGAATAAACTCTCTATGAAAAGTGGGAGAAGTTATAAGAAAAATATTTGATTTGACAATACTCCCTCTTTAAAAGATATGATGTGAAAAAGAAAAGAAATTATTTTTTTAAAAAATAAAATAAGAAAATTTATGATACCCAAGAGCAATGAGCCCATATCATAGAATAGGCCCAGAGGTGGTTAAACTGGTGTAGGTCCAAGGTACCAAATATCTTGTCTCCCTCCTTTGGAGATCTTCATCACTTGCCCAGATTTGTCTCCCTGCTGCCTACGAGACAAAAATACACAGAGGCATGAAATTTAACATTTATTCAATAAGAACTTAAGTCCATCATTCCTAGACTGTTTCTCAAGGAACAAAATCTGTCTTCACATAGAGGTTTAGTGAAAATGTCAGTAAGTTGCTCTTCGAATTTTATAAATTGGATATCAATAGTACCCTTTTGCACATGTTCTCTAATAAAATGATATCTTACTTCAATGTGCTTGGTTCTAGAGTGCAGTACAAGATTTTTTGAAATGTTAATTGCACTCATATTGTCACAAAATAAAGGTATACTATTGATTTTCAATTTATAATCCTCCAATTGAGTTTTAAGCCATAAAAGTTGAGAGCAACAAGCAGTCGCAGATATATATTTGGCTTCAGCCGTGGATAGTGCAACAGTGGCTTATTTCTTGCTTGACCACATGTTGAGAGAACTTCCAAGGAGGCAATATATTCCGGAAGTGCTTCTTCTATCAACTCGGTCTTCCACACAATCTGCATCATAAAACCCTACTGCATAAAAGTCATTAGACTTTGGATACCACAAGCTAAGATCACATGTGCCTTTAATGTATCTAATGATTCTCTTGACGGCCGAAAGATATGACTCTTTTGGGTGAGATTGGAATCTAGAACATACACCCACACTTTGAACAATATCCGGTCTAGAGGATGTAAGATACATGAGAGATCCTATCATTCCTCTATACCTTATTTCATCCTTGTCAAGTTTAGTGTTTGGATGCATGGGAGTTCCCATTGGTTTGGAGTTTTCTAAACCAAATTTCTTAATCAATTCTTTGGCATACTTTTCTTGGTGAATAAAAATACCACTGGGAGTTTGTCTGATTTGAAGACCAAGAAATAAAGTTAATTCTCCCATTAAACTCATTTCAAACTCACTAGTCATTAGTTTTTCAAACTCCTTACACAATGATTCATTTGCCAAACCAAACACTATGTCATCCACATAAACTTGAACAAGCAAAATATCATTATTAGATTCCTTTATAAATAGAGTAGTATCCGTAGTACGCCTTTGAAATTTATTTTTTAATAAGAAAGCACTAAGTCTTTCATACCAAGCTCTTGGAGCTTGCCTAAGGCCATAACGAGCCTTAGAGAGTTTAAAAACATGATTTGGAAAGTCTTTATTTTCAAAATCAGGGGGTTGAGCCACAAATACTTCTTTATCAATAAATCTATTTAGAAAGACACATTTAACATCCATTTGGAATATTTTAAAACCCTTATAGGTAGCATAGGAAAGAAGCAACCGAATTGCTTCCAATCTTGCTACCGGAGCAAATGACTCATCAAAGTCAATGCCTTCCTCTTAGTCGTAACCTTGGGCCACTAGTCTAGCCTTGTTGCGGACCACACAACCATCCTCACCCAATTTATTTTTGAAAATTCACTTAGTACCGGTTATCTTCTTACCATTGGTGTACGGTACAAGTGTCCAGACCTTGTTTTTCTCAAATTAGGACAACTCATCTTCCATGGCTTTAACCCATGATGGGTCTTCTAGAGCTTACTTCACATTGAGGTTCTAATTGGCACAAGAAAGCAACGTTGCTTGCATCCGCTTGCTTCTTTCTTGAGGATCTTGTGGTTATGCCTTGTGAAGGATTACCAATGATGAATTCATGGGGGTAATCCTTCAAAAAGTTCCATTCACGAGGCTTTTGAGAGGAGGTTTTACCTTGGCAGGTTTCATTTGAGCTCTCTGTTCTGGATTCTCTGGCTTGGTCAGGAAACAAAATGAAAATGTCTCCTCCGTCCTGAAGAGAAGTTTCTGGACTGACAGTTTCAACATCTGGGACAGATTTGAAATTTGTTTGATCTTGAGGTCTTGTTTCAGGTTCACTTCCTGCATTATCATCTAAGATAGCACTGGGTATAGAGTTAGCATCACAAAAAGATACATGCATAGACTCCTCAATAGTTCTATGTTCTTTAAGGTAAACCCTATATGCTTTGCTAGTGGTTGAGTACCCTACAAACATTCTTTCATATGATTTTGGATCAAATTTACCAAGATTTTCTTTATTGTTAAGTACAAAACATTTGCATCCAAAAACATGAAAGTACTTGACATTAGGAGGATTTCCTTTCCAAAGCTCATATGGGGGTTTTCTTCAAGCCTTTTCTAATGATTGTTCTATTTAGGATATAACAAGCAGTATTTAAAGCTTCGGCCCACAAAAATTTTGGAACATCATTTTTACAAGGTATTGTCCTAGTCATTTTTTGAAGACTTCTATTTCTTCTTTCAACAACCCCATTTTGTTGAGGTGTTCTAGGACATGAAAAATTATGTGCTATTCCAAAATTATCACAAACTTTCAAAATCTTGATTTTCAAATTCTTTTCCATGGTCACTCTTATCTGAGTAATTTTTAAATTTTTTTCATTTTGAATCTTTTTACAAAGAGTAGAAAAGGCATAGAAAGCATCATTTTTATGAGCCAAGAAAAGAACCCAACCATATATTGAATAATCATCAACTACTACCAAACCATAATGTTTACCTCTCAAACTTTAAGTTCTAGTAGGACCAAAAAGATCAATATACAACATTTCTAATAGCCTTTTAGTGGAAATTCCATCTTTGGTTTTAAAAGAAGATTTTACTTGTTTGCTTAACTGACAAGCATCACAAGTAATATCTTTGTCAAATTTAATATTTAGAATTTCTCTAACCAAATTTTTCTTAACAAACTTAGAAATTTGATACATGCTTGCATGTCCCAATTTCTTATGCCAAAGCCATTTTTTAGATTCAATAGAGGTAAATCATGTCACTTTTTGATCTTTTAAATCCTCTAGAGTAAGTCCATACACATTGTTGCACCTTTTTGCCTCAAACAAAATATCACTCGATTTTTCACAAATAACTAAGCAATCCGATCTTCTAAAAATAACTAAATATCCAAGATCACAAAGTTGGCTAATGCTTAGAAGATTATGTTTCAAACCATCAACAAGCAAGACATCATTTATGAAAGAAGAAAAGTTCTTACCCACTTTACCTATGGCCACAATTTTTCCTTTTCTATTGTCACCGAAAGTAACAAATCATCCATCATATTCATCAAGCTTGATGAAGAATGTTGACTTTCTGGTCATATGCCTAGAGCATCCACTATCCACTATTTAATTTTTCTTTTGGATGCTATGCAAACCTACAAAAACACTTAAGTGACCTTAGGTGTCCAAATCTTTTTGGATCCTTTTTGATGGTTTAGGTGAACTCTAGTAGCGAATAATCACTGTGTTTTGTCCAATAGATCTGCGGGTAAGGTAAGAAACTATTAAACTCTTGTTTATCATTGAAATCATTGAATTAGTGAACCCTATGATGATCATAGTGATATTGTTTAAATTAGATTGTGTTCTTGTTGATTTAGAGTTTAATTGGGTGGTTTGAAATGAAATTCGAGTGATTACGTTTGAGGAATTGACATTTGGAAGTTTAGAGCTTGTGAAAAGAGAGATTTTTGAGGTGTTCCGAGCTTAGGGAGGAATCGGTCAAGGTATGGTTTTGGTTTCTCGTAGTTAATATTTAATGTCACGTGAAAACTTAGGCAAGAAGACCTTAAGATAGGAATGAACTGAATGAATTATTGATGCATTATGAAAATGGTATATGATGTGTGGTTTGATTTTGTGAATGGTTTGTTATTGGAGTTGGTTGATTTTTAGAAAAGATTTAATATTGGAATTAGTTTGATTTTAAAATGATTTGCTACTGGAAATGATTCAAATGAGTGAAAGGTCTGTGGTTTATTGGTTGGGACCCTTGAAAGGTGGCAGAAGTTTGAGTTTTAGAGGAGATGCTATTGAAATTTTTATAAAAATTAGAAGCTTCGTTTGGGGTGATTATTTAGAAAGAATTGGTTTAAGGATTATATGTTTTAAGTTTGATTTATTTAGAAAAGAAAGAATTATGTTTTGAGTTTAAATTATAGATGAACGGAATGGGAGGTGTGATTATGAGGAATGATGATAGTAATAATGATGAATTTGAGATTCAATGAGATATGTAATGATGATGATAATGAATTTAAGAGCATATGAGACTTGCAAAAATTGAGACAAATTGTTGATCCTTTGTACGTAAGTTGTGACCGAACACTTTGACTCCCTGGGTTCTTTGTCTCCCCATGGATGAGCTTGAAATTTTTTTCATGGATATTATTGAGCTTGGGGATGCGCGTATAGAGAGACTGTCCAATGGTTAGCTACCAGGACATGTCGGGTTAGCTGTATAACCGACAGATGAGCTCATTAGCCATAGGACATGCATGCATCATATGCATCTATATATTTTGCTTGAGTGTGCATTATTTTGGTTTGCTTAACTGTTTAACTCTACTTATCTGCTACTTGCTGTAATTGCTCCTTTATCTGTACTTTCCTTGCCTGAATTGTATGTGTATATTTTTTGAGAGACCCCTCTTGGCGGAGGTGCGAGGGGGGATGTTCCACTAGTGATTCGGAAGATTGGAAGAGACAGAAAGTGAAGTATTAAGTTAAAGTTAGGTTTAGAGCTTGAATATCTTAGATAACTTACCTAATTTCAGGATTAGTTGAATCTTTAAGCTAAAATCTGAGTGTTGGAGTTGTAGGAATGCCTCTGGCTTTTCTGGGACCTTTTATATTAACTATGCGGGTGCCTTTAACATATTGAGAACCTCCGGTTATCATTTCATATATATTTTGTTGTTTTTCAGAAGCAGGTCGAGAGGCACCTCGTTGAGCGTCTGGAGACCTTGCTTACAAGCGAAGAACTATCTTTTGGACTGTCATATTTTATTTTATGCCATGTATATATATTTATAGAATATCCGCATGTATGTTTTGTATTTTGTCCCTCCTAGACGTTGACTTGGAGAAATAGGTGTTTATTCTATAGTTTGAGTTATATTTTGGGTTGCATAAATATATATGTAATTATATACTCTGGCCAGCCTTAGCTTCGCAGGTCGAGTCTGGAGCTTGATATCTGTGTTTTGGAACTCTGATATGTATATTATGTTTTCAGCCTTCCTTTGATCTTGTCCATTTTGTTTTACGCTTATTCATATAAGTGTGACACAATTTTCTATTTTCACTTTTGTTTAGCTTATTCTTCAAGACTCCTAGATATAATTTTTTTTCAACTATATTATGTATGTATTTTACTTTTAGAAGTTGTAATACCTCACCACTTCTGCTTTATGACTTAAGCGTAAGGCTCTGTACGGTAGGGTGTTACGTTATGGTATCAGAGAAGTTTGTTCCTGTAGAGCCTGAGGGACAGACTGGATATGCTTCTGGGCATACTCTAGGTATGTGTTTATGCTAATTAGGATATCTAATTGATATATGTGACATATTTGTTTATGAGCATGCATTTGGCATATTCGTGGATGCGGGCGCGGTCGAGGCAGAGGCCGGAATATTAATGTGGAACCTGAAACAACTGCAAATAATCCCGTGAACTTTATGAACGCCGTGGAGAATATGGCAGCTACTATGCAGGCAACGAATGAGGTCCTTGGTTAGCAAGTTAATAATGGTAACGAGGATAACAGCGGAAATGGGCCAATGATGTTAGCTACCTTTCTGAAAGTAAACCCACCGATCTTTTAAGGAACCACGAATCCGATAGAGGCTGATAATTGATTTCAGGCAATGGAACGAGCTTTGCAAGCACAACAAGTGCCTGAATATCAGTGCATTGAGTTTGTCACTTACCAGCTGGTGGGTGAAGCTCAGTATTGGTGGCAGGGAACCCGTCGTCTTCTGCAGCTGGATGATGCTGCGATACCATGGGCACATTCCAAATTGAGTTCTACAAAAAGTACTTCCCCAATTCGGTCAGGACGACTAAAGAGCTTGAATTATTGCAACTGAAGCAGGGTTCAATGTCAGTAGACAAGTACACAAACAAATTTGAGGAGCTGTGTCGATTTTCTAAGATCTGTCAGGGTACTCTGGAAGACTTCGAAGAATGGAAACGTATTAAATATGAAGGTGGACTTCAGAGTGACATTCTGAGTACCGTGGGCCCGATGAAAATCAGAACATTCTCTGAATTGGCAAACAAAAGCAGAGTTGCACAGGATTGTGTGAGAAAGACAGCATCAGATAAGGGTGATGATGAGCGGATATTTTATACGCTTTTTGGGGTTAATTTCATATAGTTTTTAGTATGTTTTAGTTAGTTTTTAGTTTATTTTTATTAGTTTTTAGGAAAAATTCATATTTCTGGACTTTACTATGAGTTGTGTATTTTTCTATAATTTCAGGTATTTTTCTGGCTGAAATTGAGGGAGCTGAGCAAAAATCTGATTTAGGCTGAAAAAGGACTGCTGATGCTGTTGGATTCTGACCTCCCTGCACTCAAAGTGGATTTTCTGGAGCTACAGAACTTGAAATGGCGTGCTTCCAATTGAGTTGGAAAGTAGACATCCAGGGTTTTCCAGAAATATATAATAGTTTATACTTTGCTCAAGGATAGATGACGTAAACTGGCGTTCAACGCCAGTTCTCTGCCAAATTCTGGCGTCCAGCGCCAGAAAAGGATTAAAAGTTGGAGTTCAACGCCAGAAATGTATCCAAACCTGGCGTTGAACGCCCAAAATGGCCTTATGCACGTGAATTGCTTAAGTCTCAGCCCCAGCACACACCAAGTGGATCCTCAGCTCATTATCATGGTGCAGCAAAGTTGCCAGTACTCCGGTCTTCCACAGGAAGAACCTACAGTGTTTCTGGCACAATTTCTATAGATTGCTGACACAGTACATGATAAAGAAATAGATCAGGATATCTACAGACTATTATTGTTTCCATTTGCTGTAAAAGATCAAGCTAAGAGGTGGTTGAATAACCAACCTAAGGCCAGCATAAAGACATGGAAGACAGAAAAATTCCTGAATCAGTACTTTCCCCCAAAACGGATGACACAGCTAAGGCTGGACATCCAAGGCTTTAAACAAGGAGATAATGAATCTCTTTATGATGCCTGGGAAAGATACAGAGAGATGCTTCAAACCATGAACGTGTGCCTGACAACCACCTCCGTTCTATACACGATTGAATGAGTATCTCTTAGATTCCTTAATCAGAATCTCCGTGGTAAAAGCTAGAACTGATGACAGCATTCATGAGAATCCGGAAAGTCTAACCTTGTCTGTGGTATTCCGAGTAGGATTCAATGATCGAATGACTGTGACGAGTTTCAAACTCGCGAGTGCTGGGCGTTAGTGACAGACGCAAAAGGATGAAGAATCCTATTCCAGTATGATCGAGAACCGACAGATGATTAGCCGTGCTGTGACAGAGCATGTGAGCATATTCTTCATTGAGAGGATGGGATGTAGCCATTGACGACGGTGATCCCCTACATACAGCTTGCCATAGGAGGACGTGCGTGCGTGAACAAGAAGACAGAGGAAAGCAGAGATTCAGAAGACAAAGCATCTCCAAAACTCCAACATATTCTCCATTACTGCACAACAAGTAACCTTTAATTCATGCTCTCTTGTTTATTCACAATTCAACTGATAAATATAATTGACTTCCTGGCTAAGATTTACAAGATAACCATAGATTGCTTCAAACCAACAATCTCCGTGGGATTCGACCCTTACTCACGTGAGGTATTACTTGGACGACCCAGTGCACTTGCTGGTCAGTGGTACGAATTGTGAAAAGTGTGATTCACAATTTGTGCACCAAGTTTTTGGCGCCGTTGCCGGGGATTGTTCGTGTTTGGACAACTAACGGTTTATTTTGTTGCTTAGATTAGGAAAAATTTCTTTTTTTTGTTTAGAGTCTCTTATTATTGTCGTGTTAAAATTTTAGAATCCTTATTTTCTTTTTAAAATATTTTTCAAAAATAATTTCTCTATTAAATCCTGTGCCAAACTTTAAGTTTGGTGTTTTCTTGTTGATTTTTCTATGTTTTTCGAAAATTTTAGTTTGGTTTTCTGAAAATTTTAAGTTTGGTGTTCTTCCTTCATGTTCTTGTGAGTCTTCAAAGTGTTCGTGAGTTTTCCTTGTGTCTTGATCTTAAAATTTTTAAGTTTGGTGTTCCTTGGTGTTTTTCCTCCAAAAATTTTCGAAAACAAGGAGCATTAGATCTAAAAATTTTAAATCTTGTGCTATCTTATTGTTTTTCTCTCTCTTCCTAAAATTCAAAAATATCTTTTCTCTCTATTTTAAAGCATCTTTTTCGAAATCCATTTCTAAAATTTAGGTTTTTATTTCAAAATTTAAAACCTTTTTCAAAAAATCATCATACCCTTTTTAAAATCTCCTAACCACTTTCTCTCTCCTCACTTTTTCGAAAATCTTTCACTCATTTTTATTTATTTTATTTTGATTTATTTTGATTTCGAAATAAATAAATAAATAAATAAATAAAAATAATTTTTATATCATCTCTCCCTTTCTCCATCATGGACCTAAGCGGAAATGAACAGTCCAGAAGGACTCTGGGGTCCTATGCTAACCCCACTAATGCTTCTTATGGGAGTAGTATCTGTATACCTCCCATTAGAGCAAGCAGTTTTGAGCTAAATCCTTAGCTCATTATCATGGTACAGTTTGATGTATGGGGAATTGACTTCATGGGACCTTTCCCACCATCATACTCAAACACTTATATTCTGGTGGCAGTCAATTATGTATCAAAATGGGTTGAGGCTATTGCCACACCCACCAATGATACTAAAACAGTGCTGAAGTTCCTCCAGAAACATATCTTCAGCAGGTTCGGTGTCCCTATAGCACTAATTAGTGATGGGGGTACTCACTTCTGCAATAAACAGCTTTACTTTGCCATGGTTCGGTATGGAATTCGCCATAAAGTGGCCACTCCATTTCATCCACAAACTAATGGGCAAGCTGAAGTCTCTAACAGAGAATTGAAGAGAATCCTGGAACGGACAGTAAGTACCCGTAGAAAGGATTGGGCACGGAGCTTGGATGATGCTCTGTGGGCTTACAGAACAGCATTCAAGACCCCTATAGGGACCTCTCCATACCAACTCGTGTATGGTAAGGCATGTCACCTGCCCGTGGAACTGGAACATAAGGCCTACTGGGCAACCAGATTCCTAAACTTTGATGCCAAATTAGCAGGAGAAAAACGATTGCTCCAGCTAAATGAGCTAGAGGAATTCAGATTCACAGCTTTCGAAAATGCCAAGCTTTATAAAGAAAAATAAAAAAAATGGCATGACAGAAAGCTGTCATCTAGAATCTTTGAACCAGGACAGAAGGTCCTGTTGTTTAACTCTAGACTCAGGCTATTCCCCGGGAAACTGAAGTCCCGGTGGAGGGGACCATACGTGATTATAAGTGTATCACTATATGGTTATGTGGAGCTTCAAGATATTGATTCTGATAAGAAGTTCATTGTCAATGGACAGGGAATCAAGCATTATCTTGAAGGCAACATTGAGCAAGAATGCTCAAGGCTGAAGCTAGATTAAAAGCTCAGCAAGGTCCAGCTAAAGACAATAAAGAAGCGCTTGCTGGGAGGCAACCCAGCCATGGGGCAACAATCCTCTAAGCATTTTGCCCTATTTTTATTTTTATTTGTTTATATAAAGTTCACTGACACTAAGGTGAGGAATCATTTGTATAAGTCCACAGAGTTACAGAAGGACTCGGCGCACAAAACAGAGAAAAAGAACTCACTGGCAAGAAAATGCCAGTAATGGTAGCAATCTGGGCGTTCAACGCCAGAAATGGGCACCCACTGGGCGTTGAACGCCAGTAATGGCAGCAGCTGGGCGTTGAACGCCCACGAGAGCAGCATTTGGGCGCTGAACGCCGAAAACAGGCAGTGTTTGGGCGTTCAAACGCCAGGATGATGGGGAGGAGGCAAGTTCATTTTTCTTCACATTTTTTGCATTCCAACCTTGATTTTCTTACTTCAATTCATGATTTCTTACATAAACATGTTAAGAACCCTGATTTCTAAATTCCATAATTTCTAAAAACCCTACCACTAAAAATATCAAATGTATTTTAATCCATAAGCACCAGGCATCTTTGCAAATTCAATCCAACTCTTTTCAAATTTTTTTTACAAATCTATCTTTTTCAACTCATCAATATCTTTTTCAAAACCTCCACTTTATCTTTTTCAAAAATTAAA
>NC_029792.2:109491037-109546383 GCF_000816755.2 Arachis ipaensis | reverse complement strand
GTGGACCACCAACACAAAGGGTGTCCCAAATCAACTCAAGAGAGAAGATCTCAAACCAGTCGCCAGAGGATGGCTGGACTTCATTAGGCATTCTCTGTTGCCTACCAGCAACCGTTCTGAAGTCACAGTTAAAAGAGCAGTGATGATCCATTGCATCATGATGGGAAAAGAAGTGGAAGTTCATCAGCTGATCTCAACTGAACTCTACAAAATTGCTAACAAAAATTCCAAAGAAGCCAGGTTGGCTTACCCAAGCGTGATATCGCTGCTCTGCAACGATGCTGGAGTAAGGATGGGAATAACTGAGTACATCTCAGTTGAGAAGCCAATCACCAAAGCATCAATGGAAAAACAACAAGCGCAGGAGGATCCCACCAAGAAGAAAACGCAGGAATTCCTCCCAGAAATCCCTCAATCTGAATATTGGGAGTATCTTGAGACGTCCATCACCAAGATACGGGAAGCTATGGAGTAAATAATAAAAGAACAGAAGGAACACAGTCAAATTCTTACCTATATGTTTAAAGAACAAGAGGAGCAAAGGCGTGACTTAAGGGACTTGAAGCGCCAGAAGTTATCTCTTGCAGGACCGAGCACCCCAAGGATCAGAGGAACCCCTGTTCCCCCAGAATAAAGGTTGTTAAATTCCAATTTCTGCTTTAAATCTGTGAAAGTGTCATTAGAAAAGTTCACCTTAGGAGTCATATAGTAGTAATTAGTATCTATTTTGATCTTATCTCCAATTAAGCTATAGTTTATTTTTCTCATCATCAGCAAACATGAATAAAATAGTAGATCTTTTGAATAAGAGGCAATAAAATTTCGAGTTTTAATAAGAGAAATTCTAATTAGTTATATGTGGTGGCAATACTTTCTGTCTTCTGAATGAATGCTTGAACAGTGCATATGTCTTTTGAATTTGTTGCTTAAGACTGTTAAATATGTTGGCTCTTAAAAGAATGATGAACATGAGACATGTTATTGATAATCTGAAAATTCCTAAAAATGATTCTTGAAGCAAGAAAAAGCAGCAAAAAAAAAAGTCAATAGCCCTTAAAACCAAAAGGCAAGGGCAATAAAAAGGATCCCAAGGCTTTGAGCATCAGTGGATAGGAGGGCCTAAGGGAATAAAATCCTGGCCTAAGCGGCTAAACCAAGCTGTCCCTAACCATGTGCTTGTGGCGTGAAGGTGTCAAGTGAAAACTTGAGACTGAGCGGTTAAAGTCAAGGTCCAAAGCAGAAAGAAGAGTGTGCTTAAGAACCCTGGACACCTCTAATTGGGGACTTTAGCAAAGCTGAGTCACAATCCAGAGGGTTCACCCAATTATGTGTCTGTGGCATTTATGTATCCAGTGGCAATACTGGAAAACAAAGTGCTTAGGGCCACGGCCAAGACTCATGAAATAGCTGTGTTCAAGAATCATCATACTGAAATAGGAGAATCAATAACACTATCTGAATTCTAAGTTCTTATAGATGCTAATCACTCTGAGCTTCAATGGATAAAGTGAGATGCCAAAACTGTTCGGAGGCAAAAACCTGCTAGCCCCACTCATCTAATTAAAATCTGAGCTTCACTCAAAAACTCTGAGATATTATTGCTTCTCAACCTATTAGTCTTCTATTTTATTTGTCTAGTTGCTTGAGGACAAGTAACAGTTTAATTTTGGTGTTGTGATGAGCGGATATTTTATACGCTTTTTGGGGTTAATTTCATATAGTTTTTAGTATGTTTTAGTTAGTTTTTAGCATGAGTCTCTAAACTCCATTGTTGGGGGTGAGGAGCTCTGCTGTGTCTCGATGAGTTAATGCAAGTATTTCTGTTTTCCATTCAAACACGCTTGTTCCTATCTAAGATGTTCATTCGCGCTTAACTGTGATGGAGGTGATGATCTGTGACACTCATCACCTTCCTCAAACCATGAACGTGTGCCTGACAACCACCTCCGTTCTATACACGATTGAATGAGTATCTCTTAGATTCCTTAATCAGAATCTCCGTGGTAAAAGCTAGAACTGATGACAGCATTCATGAGAATCCGGAAAGTCTAACCTTGTCTGTGGTATTCCGAATAGGATTCAATGATCGAATGACTGTGACGAGCTTCAAACTCGCGAGTGCTAGGCGTTAGTGACAGACGCAAAAGGATGAAGAATCCTATTCCAGTATGATCGAGAACCGACAGATGATTAGCCGTGCTGTGACAGAGCATGTGAGCATATTCTTCACTGAGAGGATGGGATGTAGCCATTGACGACGGTGATCCCCTACATATAGCTTGCCATAGGAGGACGTGCGTGCGTGAACAAGAAGACAGAGGAAAGCAGAGATTCAGAAGACAAAGCATCTCCAAAACTCCAACATATTCTCCATTACTGCACAACAAGTAACCTTTAATTCATGCTCTCTTATTTATTCGCAATTCAACTGATAAATATAATTGACTTCCTGGCTAAGATTTACAAGATAACCACAGATTGCTTCAAACCAACAATCTCCGTGGGATTCAACCCTTACTCACGTGAGGTATTACTTGGACGACCCAATGCACTTGCTGGTCAGTGGTACGAATTGTGAAAAGTGTGATTCACAATTTGTGCACCAGGTGATCATCGAGCTTTTGTTAGGAGGGATCAGTGGAGGAATTTTATGCCTAGAGGTCGAAATTTCAAGCGAGGTGGTTATGTCCCACAACAACATCTGGGTCAGAATAACTTCTGGAGATTCAATGATAATAACAACTAGGGAAGAGGCAAAGGAAAGCAAGCACAGATTCCACAGAATGACTTGACTTGTAGGAGATGCAAGAAATATCACCCGAATACTCCGTGTAGAGTGGGTTTGGGTGTATACTACTACTGTGGTGGAGCCAGACATTTGTCCTGGAACTGTCCGAACAAGAAGAGGGATGATGCCCGGAGAGCATAGCAGCCAGGGCGAGTATTCACTACATCTGCTATGGGTGTCGCGGGATCTGAGACACTGATAAGATGTAATTGTGAAATGGCTGGTAAAACTTTAATTGCCTTATTTCATACTGGAGCATCACACTCATTTGTAGCATTTGAGAAGGCTAGTGAGTTAGGATTGAAGATAGTTGTATTGACCTATGATTTGAAAGTGCATAATGTTACCTCTGAAGCTATTGTGACTAGATTAGGTTGTCCACAAGTTCTGTTTTGAGTTAAACAACGAAATTTTGTCCATGATTTAATTTGTTTGCCGATTACTGGTCTTGATCTCATCTTGGGATTGGATTGGTTATAAAAAAATCACATTTTATGTCGGAAGGATCAGAAGGACCATTTGTGGCGAAAGGTTATTATCTGAATTCCATTGTGGTAAACTGCAGCGGATGTGAATGTCTAGGTGTTATGCTGTTAGTTGCAAATGTGTCGGGCGAGGAGCAAAGTTTGAATCAAATTCCAGTTGTGAATGAATTTCTAGAAGTATTCCCTAAAGACATACTTGAATTTCCTCCCTCTTGAGAAATCGAATTTGCGATTGAGTTAGTTCCTAGAGCAGGACCAATTTCAATTGCGCCTTACCGAATGTCACCTTTGGAGCTGGCTGAACTTAAAGCTCAGCTGGAGGAGTTAATAAGTAAGAACTTCATTCTTCCAAGCATTTCTTCATGGGGAGCATTGGTGTTGTTGGTAAAAAAAAAGGATGGAAGTTTATGTGGCTGTGCGTAGATTACAAACAACTGAACAAAGTAACTGTAAAGAATAAATACCCGTTGCCGAGAATTGATTATCTGATGGACCAGTTGCAAGGAGCTAGTTTCTTTTCTAAGATTGACTTAAGGTCTGAGTATCACTAGATAAGAGTGAAAGATGAAGATATTCCAAAAACCGCTTTCAGAACTCGATATGGTCACTACGAATACTCAGTGATGTCATTTGGGTTAACCAATACTCATGCTGTGTTCATGGACTATATGAACCGGATATTCCGTCCTTTCCTAGATAGATTCGTCATTGACTTCATTGATGATATTCTAATCTACTCTAAGACTGAGGAGGAGCACGCGGAACACTTGCGGATCATGCTACGGATTCTGAAAGAAAGGAAGTTGTACGCTAAACTTTCTAAATGTGAATTCTGGAAGAATAAGGTGAAATTTTTGGGTCACGTAGTGAGTAAGCAGGGAATAGCTGTGGATCCTTCTAAGGTTGGGGCAATGATGGATTGGGAACGACCTACATCAATGACAGAGGTCAGAAGCTTCTTAGGTTTAGCAGGATATTATCGGAGGTTTATCAAAGGCTTTTCACAAATTTCATTTCCTTTGACAAAGTTAACTCGAAAGGATGTGTTGTATGTCTGGACATCAGAATGTGAGGAGAGCTTTCAAGCTTTGAAGCAGAAACTGACTACAGCACCTGTACTTGTGTTACTGAACCTAATGAACCTTTTGAGGTGTATTGTGATGCTTCGTTGAAAGGTCTAGGGTGTGTGTTGATGCAACACCGAAACTTGGTAGCTTACGCATCGTGTCAGCTGAGACCTCATGAGATGAATTACCCAACTCATGACTTGGAATTGGCGGCGGTTGTATTTGTATTGAAGATTTGGAGGCATTACTTATACATAGTGAAGTTTCAAGTCTTCTCTGATCACAAGAGTCCCAAGTATCTCTTTGATCAGAAGGAGCTTAACATGCGGCAAAGGTGGTGGATGGGGTTGCTGAAGGATTACGACTTTGAGTTAAGTTACCACCTAAGGAAGGCAAACATTGTAGCGGATGCCTTGAGCCGAAAGTAGTTGATGGTTGCTTGGATGATGATTAAGGAAGCGGAATTGGTGTTCAAATTTGGGGATTTGAGACTGGATATCGGAGAATTTAATAGGAATGTATGCCTGAACCAACTATAGATCTCTAGTGACTTCAAGTCCAAAATTTTAAAAGCTCAACAAGATGATCAGGAGTTACAGAAGATGTTGCCGACAATCGAGAAGGGAAAGCGATGGGGAGTTTCATGGGATGGAGACGGAATATGGAGGTACAAAGGTAGGATTTGTGTGCCAAATGTTGAAAATTTACGACAAGATATCTTGAAAGAGGTGCATAGGAGTGGATTCTCTATCTACCCGGGAAGTACCAAGATGTACCATGATCCAAAGGTAATGTTCTGGTGGTCGGGAATGAAGAATGACGTGGCATTGTATGTTTCAAAATGTTTGACTTGTCAGAATTTAAAGATTGAACACCAAAGACCACCCAAAACATTGCAACCTTTAGAAAATCAGCAATGAAAATGAAAAAGTATCGCAATGGACTTTGTGGCTGGATTGCCAAGAACTCGGACAGGATTTGACGCAGTATGGGTGATTGTGGATTGGTTGACAAAGTATACACACTTTTTGCCTATCCGAATGAGTTATACCTTAGAGGAGTTAGCCCGTCTGTATATCAAGAAAATTATAAGACTGCATGGTGTGCCTACAACTATAGTTTCAGATAGAGATCCTCATTTCACTTCAAGATTCTGGGGAGCATTTTAGAAAGCGTTTGAAACTCAATTAAGTTTAAGCACCGCGTACCGTCCACAGACTGATGGCCAATCGGAGAGAACAATTCAAACTCTAGAGGATATGTTGAGGGATTGCGTTTTAGACCAACCGGCAAGTTGGGATTGGTATATGCCATTAGTAGAGTTTGCATATAATAATAGTTACCATGCGAGCATTGGAATGGCTCCGTATGAGGCTCTGTTTGGGAGAAAGTGCCAATCTTCACTATGTTGGTATGAAGCTGGGAAAACAAGTTTGTTAGGGCCTGAGTTAATAGCTGAAACCACCGAACATATTAAGAAAATCCGAAACTGAATGGTTACCGCTGAGAGTCGCCAGAAGAGCTACACCGATCAGAGGCGGAAACCGTTAGAATTTGATGAAGGAGATCATGTATTCCTAAGAGTTACTCCAACAACAGGAGTGGGAAGAGAGATCAAGGCAAAGAAATTGAATCCTCGTTATATCGGTCCGTTTCAAATCCTGAAGAAAATCGGGCCGATGGCGTATCGGATAGCTCTACCACTGCATCTTTCAAACTTGCACGACGTATTTTATGTGTCGCAACTTTGAAAATACACTTCTGATGCTAGCCACATTTTAGAACCTGAATCAGTTCAATTGAAAGAGGATCTGACGCTTCAAGTGACCCCGATTCGAATTAACGATAATAGTATTAAGCGATTACGCGGAAAGGAAGTTTTATTAGTAAAAGTTGTTTGGAGTCGAGTTGGAATTGAGGAACACACTTGGAAACTTGAGTCAAAAATGAGAAAAGACTACCCACACCTATTTTTAGGTAACTAAATATGAATTTTGGGGGCAAAGTTCTTAATTAAGTGGGTAGGATATAAATTGACGAAGAGAAATCGTCAGTTAGAATTTTCACAAAATAATCTCGTCGAAGTATAGATCCAAACCAACAATCAACCCTCAATCAAAGTTTAATTTTGTTTGTCACAAACCCAATAAAAACCAAGAGTATTTAAACCTCAGGTCATCTCTCAAAGGAATTGCAGGGAAGTGTGCATATTATTGGTTATAGGGTATATTTTTGGGGTTTTGGGTTTGATAGACAAGAAAATAAAACTAACAACCAAGAAACTATAAAGGCTAAAAGACACTCATGGCAAGAACTAAGAGTCAAGGTTTCCTATCTTGGATCATTGACTACAACATGGTAATTACAAAGAGTTAATTGCACTTAGTTGTCCTCTGTAACACCCTACCACACAGAGCCTTATGCTTAAGTAATAAAAACAGAGGTGGCGAGGTATTACGACCTCTAAAAATAAAATTTAGTATATATAGTAGTGCGAAAAATATTTGTAACTAGGAGCCTTTGAAGAAAAAGGGGTAAATCAAAACCGTTAAATTGGAAAGCGCAACACTCCGATCGATAACGTAACGAAGCAGATAAAGGATAAGCTAACGCGAGTATATAAACAAGAGAGTACCAAAGATACGAATATCAAAGCTCAAGACTCAGTTTGCGAAGATAACCAGTCCGAGCATAGAAGTATACATACATATATAAAGTATGAGAACCCAAAGAAAACCCAAAAGACAAGTTACAGAACCTGTTTCTCCAAAATAACCTCTAAGAGGAGTTAATACAATATACATATATATAGTGGAGATAATAAGTATCTAAGTAAGTGCATAAAACTAAAATAAAGTCTCGAGAGCTAAGGATCTTTGCTAATCCAGAAGTCTCCAGCATGCCTCAGCGAGGAGCCTCAATTCCTGCATCTGAAAACCACAAAATTCGCATGGGTGAGAACCGGAGGTTCTCAGTATGGTAACAGTGCCCACATATCTAACATGTAATGTCCTGAGAAAGCCGAAGGCAATCCTAGAACTTCCAACAGATAATCAAAGCTTATAAACAGACTAAACCATAAATGAAATAGGCAACTAGCTAAGGATCTTCAGTCTAACTAACACTCCCCTTTCCAAATCCTTCGGACCTTCCAACCACCATCAGTAATTTGATATCACAAACACAATTATATCAAACAAGGAATGCACAAATAGGAAGCAGATACGACATTTAGACAATTAGCAAGGAATATAAAGTCAATTAGGCATTCCAAGCAATTCACATATAATGCATATGATGTATGCCTGTCCTAGTGGCTGATGAGTCTCAGATAGTGGAAGTGCAACATTCACATTTCATTCAATAAGCATATATGCAATCATACTCAGCTATAATTCAACAATAGCTCATCCATAATTCAGCAATAACTCAGCCATTCAGCTTATAATACAATCCATAACCAGCCACAATTTATTAACAATTACAGCCCTCCGACTCATGGCATATAAAGCACTTCCACCACCATCATCAACACCTCATACGATTACCTTTAATCATAATTCATCATTAATTCTCCCCTTACTTCACCCACATGTTACCACAGTTCCTAGCTTCTTCCCATCTCTAGGCATACTATAAGGATTTAGGACATAAAGGGTGAGAATGAAGGCTTAGAAGTCTGAAATTCGGCTTTGAAAACTCAAAAATAAGCTTTTGGTGAAAACGAGGTCACGCGTGTGCATTGTCCATGCGCACGCGTGGAAGGGGAAAAAGTTAGAGTGAGGCATGCGCGTCGCCCATGCGCACACATGGGAAGCAGAGGGTGGAGTGATGCATGCGCGTCAGCCACGTGTACGCGTGGGTGCGTTGTGTGCTCCTCGCACAAAACCAGCACAGTACCAGCGCAACTCTCTAGATTTTCTACTGAGCAATTGCATCAATACAGCGACGTGTACGTGTCAGCCAGGGGCACGCGCGTGGTGGAGTAAAAATTGAGAGTGACGCGTGCGCGTCGGCCACACGTGCGCATGGGAGCACGACTTGCCAAAAATTTTACTAAGTTAAAAAGCTGCAGAATTCCAGTTTCAAACCCCAAACTTTCGACGGGCATAACTTTTTCGTTTCAAATTATTTTCCATCCGTTCTTTAAACGGCATAAATATCTCGGATCCAATTTTATTTCTAAACAAGTTTGACACAAATCGATGATCCGGAGACCAAGATATGCTCCGTCAAAGTAGACCCAACCCACAAAATTCCATTTTCAAAACAAACCAATTTCAACCCTTTTCAAAACCAACCAAAACTTACCAAAAATCAACCTCAAGCCTCCTCAACTCATATGTTAACATTTTTATTAAATTCACAATCCACCAATCCACCATTTTAACCAATCTCAATCAAATAACTCAATTTCAAACAAAATATCATGTCATATATCTTTTCTCATCCCAAGTTCCAACAATACCAATTCCATCAATCATCAATACATACAATCAAATATCATCCTCACCATCAACATGGTTTCACCCACAATTCAATCTCAACCAATCATTAAGCATATATTAAAATATGCATATCTCTCTTGCATCATACCATCAAAACATCAAACATCCACTAATCACATACATAACCACACAATTTATCTCAACCAATCAACAACATCAATAGTTCAAACCCTATTTTAGAGCCTCTAGCCTAAGTTTTCACACCACATTACATTTTAAATACAAAAAACCAAAATCATACCTTGGCCGATTTCCCGCTCAACCCGGAACACCTCCAAATCACTTTTTCACAAGCTTTCAAGACTTCAACACCTCCAAGAATAGATTTTTAACACATAAAAGCCCTTTTCCAAGTTTTCCAAGACTTCAATCAAGCTCCAACACACATATATACACTTTCTAAATCACAATACCACATTCAAACATACCCACTCAATACCCAAACATCATAAACCAATAAATTCCACTAGGGTTGAGAATCTTACCACACCCAAGGATCAAGGAGACAAGATTAAGCCTCTCCTTCAAGTTAGTTGGATCCTATAACATCAAAAGCTCACAAATCTCAACATTCTTCACCCAAAATTTCGAAATTAAGGCTGGAATTTCAGAGAGAAAATTGTGACTTACCTCAAGAACAAAGTTGTGGGTTTTGTAGAGCTCAATGAGGTGAACACGTGACCGCAAACGGGCGACAATCGGAGCTCCAGATTAAAAGATATGGTGATTTGAAGATCAAGTAAGGGTTAGAATTTTGGAAGAGTGTTCTTCCCCCTTTCCTTACAATTTCAGCGTTTTTGAGGTTTAAGAGAGGAGAAAGAGTGCTGAATAAGGGTTTTAGGTTGAGTTTGGTTGGGCCAAGGACCCAATATGGGTCCGGTTGGCCCAATTTGACCCGTTCGGCCCAATCTTGGGCCGATTTCTTAAAATTGGTGTCAAAATTCTCGTTTTAATTTTCTCTATCATATTAAGCCATAAAAATCACATTTTTTTATTTTCTAAAATAAATTTTAATTTATGGGTTAATTAGTCATTAATTAATCGGGTTTTACATTCTACCCACCAAAATAGGAATTTTGCCTACAAAATTCGAATTCAGTTACCTGAGAATAGGTGCAGATAGTCAGTTCGCATCTCCGACTCAAGTTCCCAAGTGTGCTCCTCAATACTGGCTCGACTCCATGCCACTTTGGCTAACGAAACCTCTTTTCCATGCAACCGTTTGATACTTGTATTGTCAATTCTGACCGGAGCCACCGGAAGCGTCAAATAATCTTTTAACTGAACCGATTCAGGTTCTAACACATGGCTAGCATCAGGAGTATACTTCGGAAGCTGCAAAACATGAAATACGTCGTGCAGGTTCGAAAGATGGGGTGGTAGAGCCATCCGATACGCCACCGGTCAAACCCTCTCCAGGATCTGAAACGGACCGATGTACTGAGGATTCAGCTTCTTCGCTTTAATCGCCCTAGCCACTCCTGTTGTTGGAGTAACCTTAAGTAAAACATGGTCTCCTTCCTTAAATTCTAAGGGCTTCCGCCTCTGATCGGCATAACTCTTCTGACGACTCTGCGCAGTGAGTATCCTATCTCGGATTTTCTTGACTTGTTCAGTAGTCTCAGTTATCATCTCTGGTCCCAACAAGCTTTTCTCCCCAGCTTCATACCAGCATAGCAGAGATTAACTTTTTCTCCTATACAGAGCCTCATACAGAGCTATTCCGATGTTCGTATGGTAGCTATTATTGTACGCAAACTTCACTAGTGACATATACTGATCCCAGCTCGCCGGCTGGTCTAAAATACAAGCCCTCAATATATCTTCTAGGGTTTGGATCGTCCTCTCAGATTGACCATCTGTTTGAGGATGGTAAGCCGTACTCAAGCTTAATCGGGTTCCGAAAGTTTTCTGAAATGCACCCCAGAACCTTGAAGTGAAACGAGGATCTCTATCAGAAATTATAGTAGTTGGCACACCATGAAGTCTCACAATCTCCATTATGTATAACCGTGCTAGCTCCTTAAGGGTGTAATTCATCCGAATGGATAGAAAATCAGCCGACTTCATCAGCCGGTCCATAATCACCCAGACAGCATCAAAACCGGCCCTAGTCCTTGGCAATCCCGACACAAAGTCCATCGCAATGCTTTCCCATTTCCATTGCAGAACTTCTAAAGGTTGAAACGTCCCGAAAGGTCTCTGGTGTTTGATCTTTACTTTCTGATAGGTTAAACACTTTGAAACATATTCTGCCACATCATTTTTCATACCCGGCCACCAAAATATTACTTTTAAATCATGGTATATCTTAGTACTCCCCGGATGAATAGAGAATCTGCTTTTGTGTGTTTTTTTAAGATATCTTGCTGCAAAGTCCCAACATCTGGTACAATGATCCTACCCTTAAATCTCCATAACCCATCTTGATCCCATGACACTCTCCACTCCTTCCCTTGCTCAATAGCTGGCAACACCTTCGGTAATACGTCATTGTTTTGATGAGCCTTTAGGAGTTCGGATTTAAAGTCACTTGAGATTTATAATCGACTCAAACACAGAGTCCCAGACGCTTCTAGAAAATTTTTTGTAAAAATACGTACCGACACATAAGCCGGCATTACCGGCTCTAGTCTGACTGATACCGCATATTAAGAAAAATAACATTTTGAAAATTGAATTTATTATTTTGAAAGGACAAAAATAATTTAGAATTGAAAACTGGGTGCTAATCTTAAAGGTTTTGACCCAAAGTTAGGCCAAACGGATCTAAAATGCTAACGAGTTGGACCGGGTCTAAGTTGGGCCCAAGCCCAACATATATATGTTCTTTAAGAGGCATTAAGCCTCATTTTTCAGAAAAGAGAGAGAAAGGACAGTGAGAAGAGTGAAGAGAAGGGTTTGGAGTTTTACTATTCACCTAAACCTTGTTTTGATCATAACTTGAGCTACAGAGCTCCGATTGACGAGCCGTTTACGGCCACGCAAATCTCTCGTCAAGCCCGTCATTTTTAAATAAGTTTTGTAGGTAAGAACTCGAAACTCACACTCTAGTTTTCTGCCCTAACATTTCTGCGATTTTGGTTTTAGTTTTTGAGTAGAATTTGTGATTTTGTTTGTTTAGGGGTGATCTAGCATTGGAATATTATTGGGTTTTACCCCTAATCTCATTGGGTAAGGTAAGGTCTCACTAAACCCTTGTGTTTAGTTATTTTTGTGAACTCTAGGTTTGATATGATATGTTGTATGATGTTAGATTGAGTTTTGGTGTTTGTTGGAGTTGGTTTAAGGCTTTGGATCGAGCTTGGTGGCTTTGCTTGGTGTTTTGAGTTGTGTGAGAATCGGCCAAGGTATGGTTTTGGTTTTCTTTATGTAATATGTAATGGTTCTGAAAACTTAGGCTAGTGGACCTTAGGATTGGATTGGATTGGTTGTTGAAATTTATTGGATTGATGATGTATGATGATTTTGATGAATTATGATAGGAGTTATTGATGTTGGGTAATAAATGTAGATGGTGGGATGAGTATTGATTGTGTGGATGATAATTGTGATATAATGATTGTGATGTGATGATGTTGTCAATTGATGAAGGGTGTATATGAGGAATTACATTGTGTAAATTATTGGTATGGAATTGGAATTATGGATTTGTGTTGATTTATGGTGGAAAGCTTGAGTGAATTAAGTGTAGAAGTTATGGAAGTACAGTGGAATGGTAAGGTGTAGTGTGTGGTAGTGTTTTATGATGTTTGGGTATGTTTTGGCTATGAAATTCGAAAATTTGAGAACTTTAATATTTTTGTGTAAAACTTGATTTATGGTGAATTTTGACGGATCAAACTTGATCCTCTGTTTTCAGAATTAGTTGAAATTTATCTTAAATTAAAGTTCATTTAAAGATCTTTAAATGGATATAAAGTTTTATAAAAATGAATTTTTGTAGAGGAAGTTATGAACGTTTAAAGTTTGGTGCTTAAAACTGAATTCTGCAGATTTGAAAATTTCCTAATTCTGGAGAGGGTTGCGTACGTGACACAGTGCACGCAACGTGACCAAACCATTCGAGTTGGGCATCTCGCATACGCGAGGCACTGCATGTGTAAGCGAGCTATCAAAATGCAACCCTTGCGTACGCGAACTTTAACACGCGACACAAGCAACCCCTTCGTGTTGGACATCTCGCGTACGCGAGCAGGGATTGCGTACGCGACCACCCATTTTTCAACTGCATGCATACGCGAGGTAGGAACTTGCATACGCGAGACCCTTGTTTTGCTAAAAATTAATTTTTTTCGTTCTCAAGGGTTCTCTAACTTTTCAAACTTTCTTCAAATGCTGTTTAAGAGTACTATCAAGTGATTAGGTTCTAATATTATTAAAGATGAGATAATGACTTATTTTAGTGAATTTATGTATGAGTTTAGAAAATGGTGGTTTAGGCTTGGTATGTCAGTTGGGTGATTTTTATTCTGTGAATTAATGGGGAACTGGGTTGATGATGAACTTGAGATGTTGGTGATGGACTTAAGTTATTGATGTTGGATGATGAGATTGGAATGAGTTTAAAAGAAATAATGCTATGAGCTGTGCTGTATTATTGAATTGTTATGATTGGTAAGTCGCTATGCACCTCGGGCAAGGGCTGTGGCAGTCTCCCGCTTGTCGAGGTAGCGATGCCGGTGTAGGGGCCGAGGCAGTCTCCCACCTACGTTGAGATGAGAGGGCTGAGGTTGTATCCCATTCGCATAACCTTCTCTGCTGCATGAGTGTGCAAAGCCTATATCTCTGGCGTAGCAGACTCCCTGCTGCATGAGTGTGTGGAGCCTATATCTCCAGCGTGGCAGATTTCTCTGCTGCATGAGTGTGCAGAGCCTATATCTTTGGGCATGGCAGGAAGGCTACATCCGGGAGGATGTGTCGAGTTGGCATTTATAGACCGACAAGTGATATCACGAGCCAATAGGAAAGGCATTCATCATATGCATCTTCTACCTATTTGTATGCTTTGCTTAATTTCTGTTATGCCTAAATGAATCACATGTTTACTTGCTAATTGTTCTATTTGCTTTACATGTACTTTACTTGTCCTTTACTTGTCTGCATTACTTGTGTTTTCTGCTGGGATTGAGGAGGTTCGGTAGGTGGTGGCGATCACGGAGGGTAGGTTGATGAAGGCTGCGGGACAGCGGTGACTAGTATTAGTTAGAAATCCCTTAAGTAGATTTCCCTATTTATGGTTTAAGTTTATTTATTTATTTATTTTTGTTAAGCTTGAACATCTGTTTTCGATGTGAAGTTCTAGGATTGCCTTTAGCATCCTGGAACCTTACATCTTATATATTGGGGACTGTTACCATACTGAGAACCTCCGGTTCTCATACCATATGTTGTTGTTGTTTTTCAGATGCTGGTCATAACCCACTTCAGTGAGTTGCGAGATGGTGACAGAGCAGAGTATGGTTTCGTCTTTGTTTTATTCTGCTTTATTTTGATATAGTCACTCTCTAATCCTTTGTATTTATATAACCTTGTTGCCTTAGAGGCTGTATTTCTGAAAACTTTGAGAGATAGGTTGTTGCTGTTTTAAACTTCAAAACTTTGTTGTATTCAGTTTGACTAGCTAGCCTAAACTCTGCAGGCTGTGACTAGTTTAATTTAAGTACTACCTTTTGTATCCTGGATCTATCTACATATATATTATGTCTGGTTCTGTCCGTGCCTACGCGTTATAGTTATCGAGTGTGAACGCTTCACATTTCAAAATTCCGCTTTATGCGACTTTGAGCTTTATTCCTTCATTGGGCTTCTAGTTATATAAATTCTTGGACATATATTATATATTATAAGCTTTAGAACTGTCATGGTACCTTGGTATCCTTTGCTTTACGGCTAGAGGTAAGACTTAGGGTAACAGGGTGTTATAGAATTAAACAAATCAAAGATTACAATCATAGAAAGAGAATAATACATACAAGAATGAAAATAGTGGTTAATATGATGCAACCACACAATTAGGTTCAAAAACTCACAAGCTTATGTATTCTTAGCTCAAAAAACCATGTTCCACAATGTATAATTCAAGCAAGTTAAATGAAGAACTTTTACTCAAATCAATTCGGATATCAATACCCTATAGATAAAATTCTTGGAAAATATTATTATTTTGACCAAGCTTATTATATATATGCAAATCAAGACAATGCAACTAAGAATTCTAAAAGACCTAGTACTAGAAGAAAAATAAATCAAATGTGAAAGTGTTTGGATTAGAAATTTGTCACCCAAAATTGGCTGATTGGTCGGACAACCTCCTTACACTTAAAAGTTTGCACCGTCGTCGGTGCATTCAAAAATGAGCAAGGGGGTATGGCGACTTCATGAATTGCCATCTTCAGCTGGTGGATCAACTGGCTGCTATATGTTCTTTCTTCTCGCTTCCCTTTTTGCTTATAGTGAATTATCCTGAAAGATAGAAAACAGGATAGTAAGACGATTAAATGCAAAAGCAAGAAGGCATAGATTGTTAGAATAAGGTAAGAATCACTAAAATAAAGTGAGTTAATAAGGTTGTGACATTGATGAAAATAATGTGTAAATTCCAAGTTGCGCACGATTTAGAACTCACACACTAGCATTAAAAATTATGTCACAATTACACAAAAGAAGCATGCACTTCACTCATTGTAGTGTGCTTGAAATACTTCAAAGTAAACTTGTAGGTTAAGACAAACAAACAAGTAATAAAGGAACATAAAAGTATTCAAGCAAGAATCAAATGACTGTGAAATGGATAAAGGAATGGACATTGATTGATGTGCAATGAAACTTAATGAACAAAAAAAAACTATGAAAATCACACATCAATCAATGACACACTTTGAATTTTGGTTTGCATGACATAGTTGACATAAAGTGGGGAACATGGTTGCTATGCAATTTAGGAAAAGTGAAATAGAAGTTAAAATCAATCACATAGCAAGTATGATCCATATAGCTTGAGAATTTTAAAAAGATGTCCCTAGGTGAGCTTGCAATCCAATTTAACAAATGAAGCATTATGCCAAAATGACTAGTTTCAAATATGTGTAGAGCACATAGTTAAACAATTAAGGGTTGACATATCATTAAGGCATAAGCATAACATATGGATGCATATGATCAAGCAACTCAATGCATTAAGATAAATGCATATCACCCAACATCAAGGAATTACCCAATCAAAGTTAAAGAATTTAAATCACATGGTGGCCAAAACATGCAATTCAAAGATTTAGAATGCTTTGAAGGCAACTCACAAGTACTTGGTATTTAAAAATATAAAGCATAAAGAATTCAAAACCAAGTAACAAATTATAACCTCAATAAAGAAATCCAACAATAAACGATTTCAGCATCAAGAAACAGCAAATCAAATCAATAATCCAACACTTATCCACTAAAACAGAAAATTAAATAGAAAATTAAATGAACTGATTAGACTAAGCCCAAACCGGACCCAAGGTCCAACCTATAAATCACCGAAATGAGCTTTATTCCTTCTCATTTATGAGAAACACCGAGAAGAGAGATTTACACAAGGGAAAAAAGGGGTAAACGTCATTGAAATTCAATCGTCCGTAACTTTTAATCCGGAGCTCCGATTAACAAGCCGTCAGTAGTCATGTGTTCGTCTCGGAATTCTCTTCAATTCTATTTGGACAAAGTGGTAAGAAATTAGCATTTCTCTCCCATTTCTTCCTCTTCTCAATTTTATGATTTTAAGGTTTGGGTAATAAATTTGAATGATTTTGATGGTTTAGGTGAACTCTAGCAGTGGATAATCACTGTGTTTTGTCCAATAGATCTGCGGGTAAGGAAAAAAATTGTTAAAAACCCTTGTGAATCATTGAAATCGTTGAATTAGTAAACCCTATGATGATTATAGTGATATTGTTTGAATTAGATTGTGTTCTTGTTGATTTGGAGTACAATTGGACGGTTTGAAACGAAATTCAGGTGATTAAGTTTGAGGAATTGACGTTTGAAAGTTTGGAGCTTGTAAAAAGAAAGGTTTTTGAGGTGTTCTGAGCTTAAGGAGGAATCGGCCAATGTTTGATTTTGGTTTCTTGTAGTTAATGTTTAATATCACATGAAAACTTAGGCTAGAAGACCTTAAGATAGGAATGAACTGAATGAATTATTGATGGATTATGAAAATGGTATATGATGTGTGGTTTGATTTTGTGAATGGTTTATTATTGGAGTTGGTTGATTGTTAGAAAAGATTTAATATTGGAATTAATTTGATTTTGAAATGATTTTCTATTGGAAATGATTCGAATGACTGAGAGGTGTGTGGTTTGGTGGTTGGGACCCTTGAAAGGTGGCAAAAGTTTGAGTTTCAGAGGAGATGCTGCTGAAATTTTTATAAAGATTAGAAGCTTCTTTTGGAGTTATTATTTAGAAAGATTTGGTTTTAAGGATAATATGTTTTAAGTTTGATTTATTTAGAAAATAAAGAATTATTTTTTAAGTTTAAATTATAGATGAACGAAATGGGAGGTGTGATTATGAGGAATGATGATAGTAATAATGATGAATTTGAGATTCAATGAGATATGTAATGATGATGATAATGAATTTAGGAGCATATGAGCCTTGCAAAAATTGAGACAAATTGTTGACCCTATGTACGTAAGTTGTGACCGAACACTTTGACTCCATGGGTTCCCCCTTGGGCATGCATATATATATGAATCTGAGCTTGGGGCTTTGTCTCTCCCCATGGATGAGCTTGAAATTTTTTTCATGGATATTATTGAGCTTGGGGATGCGCCTACAGAGAGACTGTCCAATGGTTAGCTACCAGGACATGTTGGGTTGGCTGTATAACCGACAGATGAGCTCATTAGCCTTAGGATAGCCATGCATCATATGCATCCGTATGTTTTGCTTGAGTGTGCATTATTTTAGTTTGCTTAACTATTTAACTTTGCTTATCTGCTACTTGTTCTACTTGCTGTAATTTCTCCTCTATCTGTGTTTTCCTTGCTTGAATTGTATGTGTATGTTTTCTGAGAGACCCCTCTTGGCGGAGTTGTGAGGGGGTATGTTCCACTGGTGATTCAGAGCATTGGAAGAGATAGAAAGTGAAGTGTTAAGTTAAAGTTAGATTTAGAACTTGGATATCTTAGATAACTTACCTAATTTCAGGTTTAGTTGAATCTTTAAGCTGAAATCTGAGTGTTCGAGTTCTAGGAATGCCTCTGGCTTTTTCAGGACCTTTTATATTAACTATGCGGGAACCTTTACCATACTGAGAACCTCTGTTTCTCATTCCATATGTATTTTGTTGTTTTTCAGATGCAGGTCGAGAGGCACCTCGTTGAGCGTCTAGAGACCTTCTGATGCGAAGATTATCGTTGGTAAAGAATTTCAGAAAAATAGTTACGTTGCAAGTATAGTTCTAAACTAACAATGGATCCTCAAATCAAAATTTAATATAGTTTTCACAAAGTTCAACCCCAATAAAGTAACCGAAGTATTCAAACCTCGGGTCGTCTCACAAAGAATGGGCAAACATGTGCATCAATATTGGTTAGAATTCCGGTGTTGGGAGTCATAAACAAGAATTTAAACTACTAAACTTAACATGCAAGAAATCTTAAAAGGGTAAGAAACTAAACCAAACTAAAACAAGAATTAAGTAATTGGGATTTTTGGGGTTTCAAATATGTATAATAAAAGAAACTCTTGGCTAGGCATGGGAATTGGGGCCACCATCCTTGTCTAATAACCATATCTAGACAATTATGAAGAACCAAGCTCATTAAGTCTACCTCTATGCTTGAAGTACGTACAATATCTACTTCAAGATTGAAGTACGTCAAATGGTTTGATCAATTTCAACTCATAAGCCCTAATTCAACTACTAATTGACTTAGTAGCAGATTGGTGTCAATGGGTATCAATTTGACCACAAAGGTTCTCAAATCACCAAATCAATTAGACCCAATGACTCAAGTTCACCCAATCACCTTAACATAGGCCAAGAGTATAGAAAATTACTCCATATTCAAAGGAAACATTTCATCAAATACATGATATGAATTAATAAAAGACATATTCAAATTACAATTTAATTGGAAATCACAGATACCCTCTAACAATTATCAATGGAAAACAACTCAAATAACACTAGCAATCATAGAAAACATCAATGCACTAGTAGAAATTCAAAATCCAAAAAGTTCATAAAATAGGAAGAAAAGAGAAAATAACAAGAAAACATGAATTCAACACAAGATCTAAACAAAATTATAACTTGGGAACTCAAATTTAGTGATTGAAACTAGAAATTAACAAAACCCAATTAATTCCCAAGAGAACATATATAGGCACAAGGGCTAAGGCAATAGCAAATCTAATCCACAATTGAATTGAGTTATTAAATATTTTTATAAACTTGCAAGAAGAGATGATCATAGGTGAAAACATGTAATTGAGCAATCGAACCCTCACCGGATGTGTATCCGCTTTAGTCACTCAAGTGTTTAGGGTTGATTCTCTCAATTCTCCCCTAATCATGCTTTCCAAGATTTGTTCTTCTTCTAACAATTAACAAATATTTCGTGCATGCATATACAATTATCATGAGGTCTTTTCATAGGTTGTAATGGGGTTAGGGTCAAGGTAGGATGCATATTTGGTCAAGTGGACTTGAAATTTGAATCCTTAATAAGCTTAGACTTCCCACCTAACCTATGACATCCTATACAATTTCAAAGCTAACATAACTACCAAATTTTCACTTTTTCACATACTCATGCATTTCCTTTTCATTTCACAACACTTATGCATTGATTCTTATTGAACTTTATTTTGGGGTATTTTGTCCCCTTTTTATTGCTTTTCTCTTTTTCTTCTTTTTTTTCTTTTTTTTCTATTTTTTTCTTTTGTTATATATATATATATTTTTTTTTCTTTTTCTTTATCATTCATTTTTTTTCTTTTTTTTTCAAACTAAAATATATATAAGAGCATCAATGCATATGGTTTTACATTTAATTAACACATGAGTATGTACCCAATTCCCAAATATAGAAATACAAAACAAAAACACCCTTTTCTCTCAACCAATGTCCCAAGTTTCCCCACACTTGAATGACACACACACTAGCCAAAGTTAATTAAAAATCCAAATTAAGGACATTTATTATTTTTCACTTCAAGGCTTGTAATGTGCTGAAATTAGGAACAAAGTGGGTTAATCGTAGGCTCAAAGTTGGCTAACAATGGAAGATAAAAGATAAGACTATTTGGGTAAGTGAGCTAAATGAAATGATGGCCTTGATGAGCGGATAATTTATACCCTTTTTGGTATTGTTTTTACATAGTTTTTAGTATGTTTTAGTTACTTTTTATTATATTTTTTATTAGTTTTTACTCAAAAATCATATTTTTGGACTTTACTATGAGTTTGTGTATTTTTCTGTGATTTCAGGTATTTTTTGGCTAAAATTGAGGGACTTGAGCAAAAATCTGATTCAGAGGCTGAAAAAGGACTGCAGATGCTGTTGGATTCTGACATCCTTTCACTTGAAGTGGATTTTCTGGAGCTACAAAAGCCCAATTGGCGCTCTCTTAATTGCATTTAAAAGTAGACATCCTGGGCTTTCCAGAAATATATAATAGTCCATACTTTGCCCGAGATTGGATGGCTCAAACTGGAGTCCGAATCCAGCCTAAAACATCTTGGCGTAAAACGCCCAAACTGGCACCAGAATTGGAGTTAAACGCCCAAACTGGCACCAAACCTGGGATTTAACTCCAGGAACAACCTAAGCACGAAAAAGCTTCAATGTTCAGCCCAAGCACACACCAAGTGGGCCCCCGAAGTGGATTTTTGCACTATCTGCACTTAGTTACTCATTTTCTGTAAACCCTAGGTTACTAGTTTAGAATAAAAACTAATTTTAGAGACTTATTTTACAGTTTTTCATAATCATAGACCATTGTACACGTTTGGAGCCTGGCTTCACAGCCATGCCTAGACATTTTTCACTTATGTATTTTCTACGGTGGAGTTTCTACACCCCATAGATTAAAGTGTGGAGCTCTGCTGTTCTTCATGAATTAATACAAGTACTATTATTTTTCTATCCAATTCACGCCTACTTCTTCTCCAAGATATACTCTCATACTTAATTCAGTTAAGTCAGAATAAAGGGGTGACCCGTGACAATCACCCAATCTTCGTTACTCGCTTAGCCAAGATCGCGTGCCTGACAACCACAAAGCGATCTACATGATGTTCAACGTAGTCATTGGATGACAGCTGGAGTATACTCTCTTGGATATCTAATACCCGGACCGAGTCTGTGAGATTAGTATCTTCGTGGTATAGGCTAGAACCATTGGCAGCATTCCTGAGATCCGAAAAGTCTAAACCTTGTCTGTGGTATTCTGAGTAGGATCTGGGAAGGGATGACTGTGACGAGCTTCAAACTGGCGAATGTTGGGCGTAGTAACAGTGTGCAAAAGGACAATGGTCCTATTCCGACGCTAGCGGGAACCGACAGATGATTAGCCGTACGGTAACAGCGCATATGGATTTGTTTTCATTCGAGAGGATCATAAAGCTTGCCATGGAAGGAAGTAACACATGGTTGGAAGAAGGCAATAGGAAAGCAGAGGTTCTGAAGCAACAAAGCATTTCCAGATGCTTATCTGAAATTCCCACCAATGAATTACATAAGTAAATTTATCTTATTTTATATTTTATTTATATTTCAATTATCAAAACCTCATAACCATTTGAATCCGCCTGACTGAGATTTACAAGGATGACCATAGCTTGCTTCAAGCCGACAATCTCCGTGGGATCGACCCTTACTCATGTAAGGTTTATTACTTGGACGACCCAGTGCACTTGCTGGTTAGTTACGCGGAGTTGTGAAGAAGTGTTGAGATCACGTTACGTGTATCAAGTTTTTGGCGCTGTTGTTGGGGAACAAACAATTCGCGTACCAAGTTTTTGGCGCCGTTGCCAGGATTGTTCGAGTTTGGACAACTGATGGTTCATCTTGTTGCTCAGATTAGGTAATTTTATTTTATTTTTAAGATTTTTATTTTCGAAAAATAATTCAAAAAAAAAATTTTCTTCAGAATTTTTAAGAATGAATTCTAGAGATTAATGAGATATGTTGAAGCCTGGCTGGCTGTTAAGCCATGTCTAATCTTTTGGACTGAGGCTTCCACTTATCATCGCAAGAGCCTTTGGATTCCCATCTAATTGGCTGTTGTATGTCTGATTTGTATGCTGAAGGTTGGCTGGCCATTTGGCCATGTCTAATCTTTTGGAACGAAGCTTTCAAATAAAGCTTGGCTGGCTATTTAGCCATGTCTAAATTTTTGGACCGAAACTTTAGACTAACATTGCATGAATCCTGGAATTCTTATTAAAAATTTTGAAATTTTTTATTTTCTTGTTCCAAAATAATTTTCGAAAAATTACAAAAAAAATTAATAAAATCATAAAAACAAAAAATTTTATGTTTCTTGTTTGAGTCTTGTGTCAAATTTTAAGTTTGGTGTCAATTGCATATTTTAATTTTTTCTCAAAAATTTTTGAAGAACACATGCATTGAGTTTCTTCATGATCTTCAAGTTGTTCTTGATGAATTTCTTTGTTTGATCTTTAAATTTTTTTTTTTGGTGTCTTTTCTTATTTTTCATATGCATTTTTTGAATTATTAGTGTCTATAGTTTAAAAATTTTTAAGTTTGGTGTCTTGCATGTCTTTCTTTTCTTAAAATTCTTTAAAATTATGTTCTTGATGTTCATCATGATCTTCAAAGTGTTCTTGGTATTCATCTTGACATTCAAAGTGTTCTTTCATGCATTATTAGTTTTGATCTTAATTTCTTGTGTTTTGCATCATTTTTATGTTTTTCTCTCTCCTCACTAAAAATTCAAAAATAAAAAAAATATCTTTCCCTTATTTCACTCATAAATTTCGATAATTTGAATTGATTTAGTCATAAAGTTTTAAAATTTAGTTGTTTCTTGTTAATCAAGTCAAAGTTTCAAATTAAAAATTCTATCTTTTTCAAATCCTTTTCAAAAATAAAATCTTTTTCAATTTTCTTCTCAATATTTTCGAAAATTTCATAATTGAATTTCAAAATCTTTTTCTTATTTTTATTTCATATTTTCAAAATTAATTGCTAACATTTAATATTTAGATTCAAAAAAATTTTTCAAGTTGTTACTTGCCTATTAAGAAAGGATCAATCTTTAAATTCTAGAATCATATCTTTTAGTTTCTTGTTAGTCAAGTAATCAACTTTAATTTTCAAAATCAAATCTTTTTAATTTCCTTTTCAAATCTTTCTTTAAATAAATTTCAATCATATCTTTTTCAAAATCAATTTCAAAGTCTTTTCTAACTTTTTATCTTTTCAAAATTGCTTTTCAAATCTTTTCAATTAACCACTTGACTTTTTGTTTATTTTACTATTTCTTATCTTTTTCAAAACCACCTAACTACTTCTCTCTCTCCAATTTTCGAAAATCACTAACCACTTTTTCAAAAATCTTTTTAATTAATTAATTTATTTAGTTTTCAAATTTTACTTTATTTCTTCTCTTAATTTTCGAATACTAACTAATAATTAAAATAAAAATAAAAATATTTTTCTTTTCTATTTAATTAAATTTGAATTCTCTCTCTCTCATCTCTTTCTATTTATTTATTTGTTTACTAACACTTCTCTTCTTCTTATAATTCGAACACTCTCTCCCTCTCTGTGTTCGAATTCTTCATCTTCTCTCTTCTTCATTCTACTCTTCTATTCTTCTACTCACATAAAGGAATCTCTATACTGTGACATAGAGTATTCCTATTCTTTTTTGTTCTCTTCTTTTTCATATGAGCAGGAGCAAGGATAAGAACATTCTTGTTGAAGCTGATCCGGAACCTGAAAGGACTCTAAAGAGAAAGCTAAGAGAAGCTAAGGCACAACACTTTGGAGAGGACCTGACAGAATTTTTCAAAAAAGAAGAAGAGATGGCCAAACCCAATAACAATGGTGGAGATGCAAGGAAGATGCTTGGTGACTTTATTGCACCCTCTTCTAACTTCTGTGGAAGGAGCATCTCAATTCCTGCAATTAGAGCAAACAACTTTGAGCTTAAACCTCAATTAGTTTCTCTGATGCAACAGAATTGCAAGTTTCATGGACTTCCATTGGAAGATCTTCATCAATTCTTAGCTGAATTCTTGCAAATTTGTGACACTGTTAAGACCAATGGGGTTAATCCTGAGGTCTACAGACTTATGCTTTTCCCCTTTGCTATAAGAAACAGAGCTAGAACATGGTTGGACTCACAACCTAAAGATAGCCTGAACTCTTGGGAAAAGCTGGTCATTGCTTTCTTGGCCAAATTCTTTCCACCTCAAAAGTTGAGCAAGCTTAGAGTGGAAGTCCAAACCTTCATACAGAAGGAAGGTGAATCCCTCTATGAAGCTTGGGAAAGATACAAGCAATTGATCAGAAGGTGTCCTTCTGACATGTTTTCAGAATGGAGCATCATATGTATATTCTATGATGGTCTGTCTTAATTGTCCAAGATGTCATTGGACCATTCTGCTGGAGGATCTCTTCATCTGAAGAAGACGCCTGCAGAAGCCCAGGAACTCATTGAAATGATTGCAAATAACCAGTTCATGTACACTTCTGAAAGGAATCCTGTGAATAATGGGACAACTCAGAAGAAAGGAATTCTTGAGATTGATACTCTGAATGCCATATTGGCTCAACAAAATATTGACTCAGTAATTCAATATGATTTCTCAGAGTCTGACTGAAATATAAGCTGCATCAGGCAGTACTAAAGAAGCCTCCCCTGAAGGAGAAGCTTATGATCCTGAGAATCCTGGAATGGAAGAGGTGGATTATATGGGAGAATCCTATGGAAACACCTATAATCCTTCATGGAGGAATCATCCTAATCTCTCATGGAAGAATCAACAGAAGCCTAACCAAAGCTTCAATAATAATAATGGTGGAAGAAACAGGTTTGGCAATAGCAAACCTTTTCCATCATCTTCTTAGCAACAGATAGAGAATTCTAAGCAGAGCTATTCTGACTTAGCAACTGTAGTCTCTGATCTATCTAAGACCACTCTCAGCTTCATGACTGAAGCAAGGTCCTCCATTAGAAATTTAGAGGCACAAGTGGGTCAGCTGAGTAAAAGAGTCACTGAAATTCCTCCTAGTACTCTCCCAAGCAATACAGAAGAAAATCCAAAAAGAGAATGCAAGGCCATAACTTTAACCAACATGGTCGAACCTGGAGAGGAAGAAAAGGCAGTGATTTCCAATGAGGAAGACCTCAAGGGACGTCCACTGGCCACTAAGGAGTTCCCTATTGAGGAACCAAAGGAATCTAAGGCTCATATAGAGACCATAGAGATTCCACTAAACTTACTGTTGCCATTCATGAGCTCTGATGAGTATTCTTCCTCTGAAGAGGATGAAGATATTATTGAAGAGCAAGTTGCTCAATATCTAAGAGCAATCATGAAGCTGAATGCCAAGCTATTTGGTAATGAGACTTGGGAGGATGAACCCCCATTGCTCATCAATGAACTAAATGATCTGGTTCAACTGAAATTACCTCAGAAGAAACAAAATCTTGGAAAGTTCTTAATACCTTGTACCATAAGCACCATGACCTTTGAGAAGGCTCTGTGTGACCTAGGGTCAGGGATAAACCTCATGCCCCTCTCTGTAATAGAGAAACTAGGGATCTTTGAGGTGCAAGCTGCAAGAATCTCACTAGAGATGGCAGACAATTCAAGGAAACAGGCTTATGGACTTGTAGAGGATGTCTTGGTGAAGGTTGAAGGCCTGTACATCCCTACTGATTTCATAATCCTAGACAGTGGGAAGGATGAGGATGAATCCATCATCCTAGGGAGACCCTTCCTAGCCACAGTAAGAGCTGTGATTGATGTGGACAGAGGAGAGCTATTCCTTCAATTGAATGAGGACTACCTTGTGTTTAAGGCTCAAGGATCTTCTTCTGTAACCATGGAGAGGAAGCATGAAAAGCTTCTCTCAATACAGAGTCAAACAGAGCCCCCACACTCAACTTCTAAGTTTGGTGTTGGGAGGCCATCATTAAGCTCTAAATCTCTGTGAAGCTCTCTAAGAGCTCACTGTCAAGCTATTGACATTAAAGAAGCACTTGTTGGGAGGCAACCCAATGCTATTTAATTATATTTATTTGTTTTTCATTGTTATTTTATGTTTTCTTTAGGTTGATGATCATGTGAAGTCACAAAAACAACTGAAAAATAAAAAAACAGAATGAAAAATATCATCAAAAATAGCACACCCTGGAGGACAAGCTTACTGGTATTTAAACGCCAGTAAGGATAGCAGAATGGGTGTTTAACGCCCAGCCTGGCAGCATTCTGGGCGTTAAACGCCAGAATGGGCAGCACTCTGGGCGTTTAATGCTAGAAAGGGTTGTCTGGCATCTGGTTGGCGTTAAACGCCAGAAATGGGCATCTGGATGGCGTTTAACGCCAGAAATGGGCAGCAGACTGGCGTTTAATGCCAGGAAAGGTAGCAGAGCTGGCGTTAAACGCCAGATTTGGCACACAATGGGCGTTAGAACACCAGAATGGTGCAAGGACTCAAATTCCTTGACACCTCAGGATCTGTGGGCTAGTGCACGAAATTGTGATTCACACTTTTCACAACTCCGCACAACTAACCAGCAAGTACACTGGGTCGTCCAAGTAATACCTTACGTGAGTAAGGGTCGATCCCACGGAGATTTTTGGCTTGAAGCAATCTATGGTTACCTTGTAAATCTTAGTCAGGAGATTAATTACGATTATCAGTTTGAATTGCGAAAAATAAAAGAGCATGAAGTAAATACTTGTTATGCAGTAATGGAGAATATGTTGGAGTTTTGGAGATGCTTTGTCTTCTGAATCTCTGCTTTCCCCCTATCTTCTTCTTCACGCACGCAAGGTTCCTCCTATGGCAAGCTGTGTGTTGGTGGATCACCGTTGTCAATGGCTACCATCCGTCTTCTCAGTGAAAATGGTCCAGGTGCGCTGTCACCGTCTGGCTAATCATCTGTCGGTTCTCACTCATGCTGGAATATGATCCGTTGGTCCTTTTGCATCTGTCACTACGCCCAACCTTTGTGAGTTTGAAGCTCGTCACAGTCATTCAATCGCTGAATCCTACTCGGAATACCATAGACAAGGTTTAGACTTTCTGGATTCTCAAGAATGCTGCCAATGGATTCTAGCTTATACCACGAAGATTCTGATTAAGGAATCCAAGAGATACTTATTCAATCTAATGTAAAACAGAGGTGGTTGTCATGCATGCGTTCATAGGTTGAGAATGGTGATGAGTGTCACAGATCATCACATTCATCATATTGAAGTGCGAATAAATATCTTAGATAGAAACAAGCGTGTTTGAATGGAAAATAGAAGTAATTGTATTAATTCATTGAGACACAGCAGAGCTCCTCACCCCCAACAATGGAGTTTAGAGACTCATGCCGTCAAGGAGTACAAAGTTCAGATCTAAAATGTCATGAGGTACAAAATAATCCTCTAAAAGTTGTTTAAATAGTAAGCTAGTAATCTAGGTTTGCAGAGAATGAGTAAACTATGATAGATAGTGCAAAAATCCACTTCTGGGGCCCACTTGGTGTGTGCTGGGGCTGAGAATTAAGCTTTACACGTGCTTAGGCTGTTTCTGGAGTTAAACGCCAGGTTGTAACCTGTTTTGGGCGTTTAACTCCAACTTGTAACCTGTTTCTAGCGTTTAACGCCAGATAGCAACATGGAACTGGCGTTGAACGCCAGTTTACGTCGTCTATCCTTGAGCAAAATATGGATTATTATATATTGCTGGAAAGTTATGGATGTCTACTTTCCAACGCAATTGGGAGCGCGCCAATTGGACTCATGTAGCTCCAGAAAATTCATTCCGAGTGCAGAGAGGTCAGAATCCAACAGCATCAGCAGTCCTTTTTCAGCCTGAATCAGATTTTTGCTCAGCTCCCTCAATTTCAGCCAGAAAATACCTGAAATTACAAAAAAATACACAAACTCATAGTAAAGTCCAGAAATATGAATTTTTCCTAGAAATTAATGAAAATATACTAAAAACTAACTAAAACATACTAAAAACTACATGAAATTAACCCCAAAAAGCGTATAAAATATCCGCTCATCACAACACCAAACTTAAATTGTTGCTTGTCCCCAAGCAACTAGACAAATAAAATAGAATACAAATAAGTCAAGAAGCAATAATATCTCAGAGTTTTTTGAGTGAAGCTCAGATTCTAATTAGATGAGTGGGACTAGTAGCTTTTTGCTTCTGAACAGTTTTGGCATCTCACTTTATCCATTGAAGCTCATAATGATTGGCATCTATAGGAACTTAGAATTTAGATAGTGTTATTGATTCTCCTAGTTCGGTATATTGATTACAGCTACTTTATGAGTCTTGGCCGTGGCCCTAAGCACTTTGTTTTCCAGTATTACCATCGGATACATAAATGCCACAGACACATAATTGGGTGAACTTTTTCAGATTGTGACTCAGCTTTGCTAAAGTCCCCAGTTAGAGGTGTCCAGGGTTCTTAAGCACACTCTTCTTTTTGCTTTGGACCTTGACTTTAACCGCTCAGTCTCAAGTTTTCACTTGACACCTTCACGCCACATGCACATGGTTAGGGACAGGTTGGTTTAGCCGCTTAGGCCAGGATTTGATTCCTTTAGGCCCTCCTATCCAATGATGCTCAAAGCCTTGGATCCTTTTTATTACCCTTGCCTTTTGGTTTTAAGGGCTATTGGCTTTTTCTGCTTGCTTTCTCTTTTTCTTTTTCTTTTTCTTTTATTTTTGCCATTTTTTTTCTGCAAGCTTTTGTATTCACTGCTTTTTCTTGCTTCAAGAATCATTTTTTTATTTTTCAGATTATCAAATAACATTTCTCCTTTTTTATCATTCTTTCAAGAGCCAACATATTTAACATTCATAAACATCAACTTTAGAAGACATATGCACTGTTCAAGCATTCATTCAGAAGACAAAAAGCATTGCCACCACATGTAAATAATTAGAATTTTTCTTATTAAAAACTCGAAAAATATTGCCTCCTTATTCTAAAGAAAATCTACTATTTTATTTATGTTTAATGATGATGAGAAAAATAAATTATAGCTTAATTGGAGATAAAATCAAAATATAGATACTAATTACTACTACTCATATATAACTTCTAAGGTAAAACTCAAATAAGAACAATTATCACAGAGTTAAGGCTAAGATTAGACCTCAACAACCTTGAATTTGGGAGGTGGATGCCTCTTTAGTCTGTGGAGTGCTTGGCCCTTCAAGAGATAGTTTCTGACGCTTTAATTCCTTCAGTTCACGCCCTTGCTCTTCTTGTTCTCTAAGCAATTTGCAGAGCATGCTGTTTTGATTTTGCTGTTCTTCCTTCAGTTGATCCACAGCTTCTTGCAACTTGGTGACAGATGCTTCTAGGCACTCCCAGTATTCAATTTGAGGGATTTCTGGGAAGAACTCCTCTGCTTTTCTCTTGATGGGGTCATCCTACACTTGTTGTCCTTCCATAGACTTTTTGGTGATTGGTTGCTCAACTGAGATATACTTATCTACTCCCATCTTTATCCCAGCATCTTTACATAACAGAGAAACTAAGCTTGGATAGGCCAATTTGGCATCTTTGGAGTTCTTGTTTGCAATTTTGTAAAGCTCACAAGCAATCAGCTGATGAACTTCCACTTCTTTTTCCAGCATAATGCAATGAATCATCACTGCTCTTCTGATGGTGACTTCAGAGCGGTTGCTAGTGGGCAGTATAGAGCGCCCAATGAAGTCCAGCCAGCCTCTGGCGACTGGTTTGAGATCTCCTCTTTTGAGTTGGTTTGGAGAACCCTTTGTGTTGGTTGTCCATTTAGCTCCAGGGAGGCATATGTCCTCTAGAATTTTGTCCAGGCTCAGGTTTGATCTCATCATTCTCCTATTGAAGGAATCTGGGTCATCTTGCAGTTGAGGTAGCTTGAAGATCTCCCTTATTTTGTCAGGGTGGGTGTGAACAATCTTCCCTCTGACCAAAGTTCTATAGTCATAGAATGCGGTTCCAACTATCCTCTGCCTGTCCGTCTGCCATAGATTAGCATAGAATTCCTGAACCATGTTTCTTCCCACCTTTGTTTAAGGATTAGCCAGGACTTCCCAGCTCCTGTTTTGAATTTGCTCTTGGGAAAGATATTTGAAAAAGATAAATTTGGATTTTGAAAAAGATGATGTGAAGATTTGAAAAAGATATTGATGAGTTGAAAAGATTTTAGAAGGAAAAGAGATAGATTTGTTTTGAAAAGGATTTGAAAATAATTTAAAGAGGAAAAAGGGTTTATGAATTAAGATACATTTAATATTTTTTTGAAAAAGGATTTGAAAAATTAGGATTTGTAACATGTTTGTGCAAAAAATCATGAATTGAAACATAAAAAATGGAAAAAATTTGAATTGAAAACGAAATTGCCTACTCCCCACAATCCTGGCATTAAACGCCTAACTGCTGCATGTTTTGGGCGTTTAACGCCCAGTTGGTGCTTGGTTTGGGCGTTTAACTCCCAGCTGTTGCTTCTAGCTGGCGTTAAACGCCAGAAATCCCTTTGTCACTGGGCGTTTTTCTGAACGCCCAGGATGTTGTAAATCTGGCATTAAACGCCCAGAAGCTGCTTCTTTCTGGCGTTTAACGCCCAGATGGCTATCTTTACTGGCGTTAAACGCCCAGTAGATGCTCCTTTTGGGCGTTTAACGCCCAATTGTGCCTCTTACTGGCATTTTCTTGCCAGTGAGCTCCTTTTTCTTATTTTGTGCTCTGAATTCTTCTGTAACCCTGTGGACTTATCCAATTGATTCTTTACCTTGTTAATATTAAGCTCATATATTTCAAAAATAAATAAAATGAAGAATAAAATAAATAAAATAACAGAAAAAGTTTTGCTAATGGCTGGGTTACCTCCCAGCAAGCGCTTCTTTATTGTCTTTAGCTGGACCTTGCTGAGCTTTTAATCTAGCCTCAGCCTTGAGCATTCTTGCTCAACATTGCCTTCAAGATAGTGCTTGATTCTCTGTCCATTAACAATGAACTTCTTATCAGAATCAATGTCTTGAAGCTCCACATAACAATATGGTGATACACTTGTAATCACATATGGTCCCTTCCATCGGGATTTCAGTTTCCCGGGGAATAGCCTGAGCCTAGAGTTAAACAACAGAACCTTTTGTCCTGGTTTAAAGACTCTAGATGACAGCTTTTTGTCATGCCACCTTTTTTATTTCTCTTTATAAAGCTTGGCATTTTCGAAAGCAGTGAATCTGAATTCCTCTAGCTCATTCAGCTGGAGAAATCTTTTTTCTCCAGCTAATTTGGCATCAAAGTTTAGGAATCTGGTTGCCCAGTAGGCCTTATGTTCCATTTCCACGGGCAGATGACAGGCCTTACCATACACAAGCTGGTATGGATAGGTCCCTATAGGAGTCTTGAATGCTGTTCTGTAAGCCCACAGAGCATCATCCAAGCTTCTTGCCCAATCCTTTCTACGGGTACTTACAGTCCGTTCTAGGATTCTTTTTAGTTCTCTATTAGAAACTTCAGCTTGCCCATTTGTCTGTGGATGATATGGAGTCGCCACCTTGTGGCGAATCCCATACCGGACCATGGCAGAGTAAAGTTGTTTGTTGCAGAAGTGAGTGCCCCCATCACTAATTAGTACTCTAGGGACACCAAACCTGCTGAAGATATATTTCTGGAGGAACTTCAGCACTGTTTTAGTATCATTGGTGGGTGTGGCAACGGCCTCTACCCATTTTGATACATAGTCGACTGCCACCAAAATATAAGTGTTTGAGTATGATGGTGGGAAAGGTCCCATGAAGTCAATTTCCCATACATCAAACAACTCAATCTCCAAGATTCCCTGTTGAGGCATGGCGTAACCATGAGGTAGATTACCCACTCTTTGGCAGCTGTCACAGTTACGTACAAACTCTCGGAAATCCCTATAGAGTGTAGGCCAGTAGAAGCCACATTGAAGGACCTTGGTGGCTGTTCGCTCACCTTCGAAATGGCCTCCATATTGTGATCCATGCCAATTCCATAAGATCCTCTGTGCTTCTTCTCTAGGCACACACCTACGGATTATTCCGTCTGCACATCTCTTAAAGAGATAGGGTTCATCCCACAAGTAGTACTTTGCATCAGTAATTAATTTTTTCTTTTGTTGCCTGCTGTACTCCTTGGGTATGAACCTTGCAGCTTTATAGTTTGCAATGTTTGCAAACCATAGTGTTTCCTGAATGGCAAATAAATGCTCATCCGGAAAGGTCTCAGAGATCTTAATAGAGGGGGGAAACTCCCCTTCTGCTGGTTCTATCCGGAAAAGATGATCAGCCACTTGGTTCTCTGTCCCTTTTCTGTCTCTTATTTCTATATCAAACTCTTGCAGAAGCAACACCCATCTTATGAGCCTGGGTTTTGAATCCTGCTTTGTGAGTAGATATTTAAGAGCAGCATGGTCAGTGTACACAATCACTTTTGATCCTACTAAGTATGATCTAAACTTGTCAATGGCATAAACCACTGCAAGAAATTCTTTTTCTGTGGTTGTGTAATTTTTCTGGGCATCATTTAAAACACGGCTAGCATAATAAATGACATGTAGAAGCTTGTCATGCCTCTGCCCCAGTACTGCACCAATGGCGTGGTTACTAGCATCACACATTAGTTCAAATGGTAAAGTCCGGTCTGGTGCAGAAATAACTGGTGCTGTGACCAGCTTAGCTTTCAGAGTCTCAAACGCCTGTAGACACTCTGTGTCAAACACGAATGGCGTGTCAGCAGCTAGCAGATTGCTCAGGGGTTTTGCAATTTTTGAAAAATCCTTTATAAACCTCCTGTAGAATCCTGCATGCCCCAGAAAACTTCTGATTGCCTTAACATTAGCAGGTGGTGGTAATTTTTCAATTACTTTCACTTTAGCTTGATCCACCTCTATTCCCTTGTTTGAAATTTTATGCCCAAGGACAATTCCTTCTGTCACCATAAAGTGACATTTTTCCCAGTTTAAAACTAGGTTGGTCTCTTGGCATCTTTTCAGAACAAGTGCTAAATGGTCAAGGCATGAGATGAATGAGTCTCCAAATACTGAAAATTCATCCATGAAGACTTCCAGAAACTTCTCTACCATATCAGAGAAGATAGAGAACATGCACCTCTGAAAGGTTGCAGGTGCATTACACAGACCAAAAGGCATTCTTCTGTAAGCAAATACTCCAGAAGGATATGTGAATGCTATTTTCTCTTGGTCCTGAGGATCTACTGCAATTTGGTTGTAACCTGAATAGCCATTCAAAAAGCAGTAATATTCATGACCTGCTAGTCTCTCTAGCATCTGGTCTATGAATGGTAAAGAAAAATGATCCTTTCTGGTGGCTGTATTGAGCCTTCTGTAGTCAATACACATGTGCCGCCCTGTAACTGTTCTTGTAGGAACCAGTTTATTTTTTTCATTATGAACCACTGTCATGCCTCCCTTCTTGGGAACAACTTGAACAGGGCTCACCCAGGGGCTATCAGAAATAGGATAAATAATCCCATCCTTCAGTAATTTGGTGACCTCTTTCTGCACCACTTCCTTCATGGCTGGATTTAGCCGCCTCTGTAGTTGAACCACTGGCTTAGCATCATCCTCCAATAGGATTTTGTGCATGCATCTAGCTGGGCTTATGCCCTTAAGGTCACTTATGGACCACCCAAGAGCTGTCTTGTGTGTCCTTAGCACTTGAATTAGTGCTTCCTCTTCCAGTGGATTTAAAGCAGAGCTTATGATCATTGGAAAAGTGTCACCTTCTCCCAGAAATGCATATTTTAGGGATGGTGGTAATGGCTTGAGCTCGGGTTTAGGAGGTTTCTCCTCTTCTTGAGGAAGTCTCAGAGGCTCTTTCAATTCCTCTGAACCCTCCAAATCAGGCTGAACATCTTAAAAGATGTCTTCCAGCTCTGATTCGAGACTCTCAGCCATGTTGACCTCCTCTACCAAAGAGTCAATGAGATCAACTTTTATGCAGTCTTTTGGTGTGTCTAGATGCTGCATGGCTTTGACAGCATTCAACTTAAACTCATCCTCATTGACTCTCAGGGTTACTTCCCCCTTTTGGACAACAATGAGAGTTCGTCCAGTTGCTAGGAAGGGTCTTCCTAGAATGAGAGTAGCACTCATGTGCTCCTCTATTTCCAGCACTACAAAGTCAGTGAGAAAGGTGAATGGCCCAACCCTGACAATCATGTCCTCAATCATGCCTGATGGGTATTTAATGGAGCCATCAGCAAGTTGGAGACATATCCGGGTTGGTTTAACTTCTTCAGTTAAACCAAGCTTTCTGGTAGTGGATGCAGGTATTAGGTTGATGCTTGCCCCAAGATCACATAAAGCTGTCTTGGTGCAATTACCCTCTAATATGCATGGTATCAGAAAGCTCCCGGGATCTTTAAGCTTTTCAGGAAAGCTTTTCAGAATGACTGCACTGCATTCTTCAGTGAGGAGAACTCTTTCAGTTTCTCTCCAATCCTTTTTATGACTCAAGATCTCTTTCATGAACTTGGCATAAGAAGGTATTTGCTCAAGTGCCTCTACAAACGGAATCTTTATTTCAAGAGTCCTGAGATAATCTGCAAAGCGAGCATATTGCTTATCCTGCTCCTCTTGGCGGAGTTTTTGAGGATAAGGTATCTTGGCTTTATATTCCTCAACCTTAGTTGTTGTAGGTTTATTTCCTACAGAGGTGGTTGGAGAAGCCTTTTTAGAGGGGTTGTTATCAGCACTTGTGTATGTCTGATCCCTCACTGGCATTTGAATGCCAGGGTTAGAAGCTGGATTGGCGTTGGACGCCAACTCCTTACTTGTTCCTGGCATTTGAATGCCAGAACTGAGCTTCCATTGGGCGTTTGATGCCAACTCCTTGCTTGTTTCTGGCGTTTGAACGCCAGAGTTATTCCTCTTTGGGCTCTTACTATCCTCAGAGGGATTTTGAATAGCAGTTTGTTCATTTCTTGGCTTCCTGCTACCTTGAAGTAAGGTATTTAATGTTTTTCCACTTCTTAATTGAACTGATTGGCACTCTTCTGTTATTTGTTTTGATAACTGTTGTTCTATTTGCTTCAACTGTACCTCCATATTTATATTAGCCATTCTTGTGTCTTGTAGTATCTCCTTGAATTCGACTAGCTGTTTTGTTAGAAAGTCTAATTGCTGATTGAATTCAGTAATTTGTTCTGTAGGACTAAGTTCAGCAGTTACTGTTTTAGCCTCTTCTTTCATAGAAGATTCACTATTTAGGTACAGATGCTGATTTCTGGCAACTGTATCAATAAGCTCTTGAGCCTCTTCAATCGTCTTTCTCATGTGTATAGATCCACCAGCTGAGTGATCTAGAGAAATTTGAGCTTTCTCTGTAAGCCCAAAATAGAAGATGTCTAACTGCACCCATTCTAAAAACATTTCAGAGGGGCATTTTCTTAACATCTCTCTGTATCTCTCCCAGGCATCATAAAGAGATTCATTATCTCCTTGTTTAAAGCCTTGGATGTCCAGCCTTAGCTGTGTCATCCGTTTTGGAGGGAAGTATTGATTCATGAATTTTTCTGACAGCTGTTTCCATGTCCTTATGCTAGCCTTAGGTTGGTTATTTAACCACCTCTTAGCTTGGTCTTTTACAGCAAATAGAAATAGTAATAATCTGTAGACATCCTGATCAACTTCCTTATCATGTACTGTGTCAGCAATTTGTAAAAACTGTGCCAGAAACTTTGTAGGTTCTTCTTGTGGAAGACCGAAATACTGGCAACTTTGCTGCACCATGATAATGAGCTGAGGATTCAACTCAAAGCTACTGACTCCAATGGAGAGTATACAGATACTGCTCCCATATGAAGCAGTAGTAGGGTTAGCATATGACCCCAGAGTCCTTCTGGACTGCTCATTTTTACTTAGGTCCATGATGGAGAAAAGGAAATTGATGTGAATTGCAATTAAAATATATTTTTATTTTTATTTTATAAAAAGAGAACGAATAAAAAAATGAAATAAAATAACTAGAAATTAAATATAGATTTCAAAAATTAAGAATAATAAAAAAAATTAGAACTAAAATAATTACTTAATTAAGAAGATTTGAAAAAAAACTTTGGATATGATTTTTGAAAAAGATTTTAAATTTTGAAATAGAAATTTGAATTTTAAAAGCAATTTTCGAAAATTCACTTTAAAATAGAGAGAAAAGATATTTTTTTATTTTTGAATTTTATGATGAAAGAGAAGAACACACAAAAGACACACAACTTAAAATTTTTAGATCTAATGTTCCTTATTTTCAAAAATTTTGGAGGGAAACACCAAGGAATACCAAACTTAAAAATTTTAAGATCAAAACACAAGGAAGACTCAAGAACACTTTGAAGACTCACAAGAACAAGAACATGAAGATAGAACACCAAACTTAAAATTTTTAGAAAACCAAAATAAAATTTTCGAAAACTAAAGAAAAATCAACAAGAAAATACCAAACTTAAAGTTTGGCACAAGATTTATTCAAAGAAAAATTATTTTTGAAAAAGTTTTTAAAAAGAAGATAGCTAATTACCAAGAACATAAGCACAACGCTCTAACCAATTGAGCTATAAATTTAATGTGTTTTAATAAGGTATTTAATAAATAAAGATTTTTTTGAAAAAAACACAAGAAAAACAAGAAGAATCACAAAACAAGAAAAACTAAAGATCAAACAAGAAAAATAAACAAGAACAACTTGAAGATTAAGAAAGAACAATGAACACAAATTCGAAAATTTAAAAGGAAATAAAAACATGCAATTGACACCAAACTTAAAATATGAAACTAAACTCAAACAGAAAAACTCAATTATCAGTTTATAAAATTTTTGAAAAATTTAAAAAGAAAAAATAAGGATTTAAAAAAAAGAAATTTCAACCAAAAACAATAATAGAAGACTTTAAACCAAAAAGAAAAATTTTTCCTAATCTAAGCAACAAAATAAACCGTCAGTTGTCCAAACTCGAACAATCCCCGGCAACAGCGCCAAAAACTTGGTGCACGAAATTGTGATTCACACTTTTCACAACTCCGCACAACTAACCAGCAAGTGCACTGGGTCGTCCAAGTAATACCTTAGGTGAGTAAAAGTCGATCCCACGGAGATTGTTGGCTTGAAGCAATCTATGGTTACCTTGTAAATCTTAGTCAGGAGATTAATTATGATTATCAGTTTGAATTGCGAAAAATAAAAGAGCATGAAATAAATACTTGTTATGCAGTAATGGAGAATATGTTGGAGTTTTGGAGATGCTTTGTCTTCTGAATCTCTACTTTCCCCCTGTCTTCTTCTTCACGCACGCAAAGTTCCTCCTATGGCAAGCTGTGTATTGGTGGATCACTGTTGTCAATGGCTACCATCCGTCCTCTCAGTGAAAATAGTCCAGGTGCACTGTCACCGCCCGGCTAATCATCTGTCGGTTCTCACTCATGCTGGAATAGGATCCGTTGGTCCTTTTGCGTCTGTCACTACGCCTAACCTTTGTGAGTTTGAAGCTCGTCACAGTCATTCAATCCCTGAATCCTACTCGGAATACCACAGACAAGGTTTAGACTTTCCGAATTCTCAAGAATGCTGCCAATGGATTCTAGCTTATACCACGAAGATTCTGATTAAGGAATCCAAGAGATACTTATTCAATCTAATGTAGAACGGAGGTGGTTGTCATGCACGCATTCATAGGTTGAGAATGGTGATGAGTGTCACGGATCATCACATTCATCATATTGAAGTGCGAATAAATATCTTAGATAGAAACAAGCGTGTTTGAATGGAAAACAGAAGTAATTGTATTAATTCATCGAGACACAGCAGAGCTCCTCACCCCCAACAATGGAGTTTAGAGACTCATGCCGTCGAAGAGTACAAAGTTCCGATCTAAAATGTCATGAGGTCTATAACTTGTAACCTGTTTCTGGCGTTTAACGCCAGACAGCAACATGGAACTGGCGTTGAACGCCAGTTTATGTCGTCTATCTTTGAGCAAAGTATAGACTATTATATATTGCTGGAAAGTCCTAGATGTCTACTTTCCAAAGAAATTGGGATCGCGCCAATTGGACTCATGTAGCTCCAGAAAATCCATTCCGAGTGTAGAGAGGTCAGAATCCAACAGCATCAGCAGTCCTTTTTCAGCCTGTATCAGATTTTTGCTCAGCTCCCTCAATTTCAGCCAGAAAATACCTGAAATTACAGAAAAATACAAAAACTCATAGTAAAGTCTAGAAATATGAATTTTGCCTAGAAACTAATGAAAATATACTAAAAACTAACTAAAACATACTAAAAACTACATGAAATTAACCCCAAAAAGCGTATAAAATATCTGCTCATCATGGACCCCACAGGATCTCCACCTACCCTACCTCTTCTTCTCTCCTCTTCACACCTTTTCATAAGACTCTTATCCAAACACCCTTGACCAATCCCATCAATAACTCTTCCCCAAACACCCCTCACCTATCAAATCCTACCCTCTTCCCCACAACCTCTTCACCACTCACATCCATCCATCATTAAACCCCACCTACCTCACCATTCAAATTCAAACCATTTCCTTCCCAAACCCAACCCCTCATACATGGCTACCCTCTCTCACTTACCCTATAAATACCCCTCCATTACCACCTTCATCTCCACACAACATACACACTACTACCCCTTGGCCGAACCCAAACCACTACTCCATCCCTTCCATTTCTTCTTCTTCTACTCCTTTCTTTCTTCTTTTGCTCGAGGACGAGCAAACCTTCTAAGTTTGGTGTGGAAAAAGCTAAGCTTTTTGTTTTTCCATAACCATCAATGGCACCTAAGGCCGGATAAACCTCTAGAAAGAGGAAAGGGAAGGAAATTGCTTCCACCTCCGAGTCATGGGAGATGGAGAGATTCATCTCAAAGGTCCATCAAGACCACTTCTATAAAGTTGTGGCCAAGAAAAAGGTGATCCCCGAGGTCCCCTTCAAGCTCAAAAAGAGTGAATATCCGGAGATTCTCACCCTTTCACTAGAAGGGTCAACTTTGATCAAAGGTTGGACCAAGTCCTTAGGGACATTTGTGTGGAAGGCGCTCAATAGAAGAGAGATTCAATAGGCAAGCCAGTTCAACTAAGAAGGCTTGACCTCAAACCCACGACAGTAGCTGTTCATGAGATCATATCCCTAGAACTCTACAAAATGGCGGATAAGCCCTCTACTTTGGCAAGGTTAGCCTTCCCTCATCTCATTCGTCACCTATGCAATTCAGCCGGAATTGCCATAGAGGGAGATATCCTCATTGAAGAGGACAAGCCCATCACTAAGAAAAGGATGGAGCAAACAAGAGAGCCCACTCATGGACCTCAACAAGAGCATGAGGAAATTCATCATCATGAAATCCCTGAGATGCCTCAAGGGATGTATTTTCCTCCACAAAACTATTGGGAGCAAATCAACACCTCCTTAGGAGAATTAAGTTCCAACATGGGACAACTAAGGTTGGAGCACCAAGAGCATTCCCTTATCCTCCATGAAATTAGAGAATACCAAAGAGCCATGAGGGAGGAGCAACAAAGGCAAGGAAGAGACGTTGAGGAGCTCAAGCACTCCATGAGATCTTCAAGAGGAAGAACTAGCCTCCATCACTAAGGTGGACCCGTTCTATAATTTCCTTGTTCTTATTTTTCTGTTTTTCAAAAATTATGCTTTATGTTTTATCTATGTTTGTGTCTTTATTACATGATCATTAGTGTCTAATGTCTATGTCTTAAAGCTATGAATGTCCTATGAATCCTTCACCTTTCTTAAATGAAAAATGTTTTTAATTACAAAAGAACAAAAAGTGCATAATTTCGAATTATATCTTGAAATTAGTTTAATTATTTTGATGTGGTGGCAATACCTTTTGTTTTCTGAATGAATGCTTGAACAGTGCGTATTTTTTAATTTGTTGTTTATGAATGTTAAAATTGTTGGCTCTTAAAAGAATAATGAAAAAGGAGAAATGTTATTGATAATCTGAAAAATCATAAAATTGATTCTTGAAGCAAGAAAAAGTAGTGAATAGAAAAAACTTGCGAAAAAAAGCAAGCAGAAAAAGCCAATAGCCCTTTAAACCAAAAGGCAAGGGTAAAATAAAAAGGATCCAAGGCTTTGAGCATTAATGGATAGGAGGGCCCACATGAATAAAATCCTGGCCTAAGCGGCTAAACCAAGCTGTCCATAACCATGTGCTTGTGGCGTGAAGGTGTCAAGTGAAAAGCTTGAGACTAAGCGGTTAAAGTTGTGGTCCAAAGCAAAAAAAAGAGTGTGCTTAAGAGCTCTGGACACCTCTAACTGGGGACTCTATCAAAGCTGAGTCACAATATGAAAAGGTTCACCCGGTTATGTGTCTGTGGCATTTATGTATCCGATGGTAATACTGGAAAACAAAATGCTTAGGGTCACGGCCAAGACTCATAAAGTAGCTGTGTTCAAGAATCAACATACTGAAATAGGAGAATCAATAACATTATCTGAATTCTGAGTTCCTATAGATGCCAATCATTCTAAACTTTAAAGGATGAAGTGAGATGCCAAAACTGTTCAGAAGCAAAAAGGCTACAAGTCTCGCTCATCTAATTGGAACTAAGTTCATTGATGAGTTTGGAATTCATTGTATATTCTCTTCTTTTATCCTATTTTGGTTTTAGTTGCTTGGGGACAAGCAACAATTTAAGTTTGGTGTTGTGATGAGCGGATAATTTATACCCTTTTGGCATTATTTTTACATAGTTTTTAGTATGTTTTAGTTACTTTTTATTATATTTTTTATTAGTTTTTATTCAAAAATTACATTTCTGGACTTTACTATGAGTTTGTGTGTTTTTCTGTGATTTCAGGTATTTTCTGACTGAAATTGAGGGACCTGAGCAAAAATCTGATTCAGAGGCTAAAAAAGGACGGCAGATGCTGTTGGATTCTGAACTCCCTGCACTCAAAGTGAATTTTCTGGAGCTACAGAAGCCCAATTAGAGCTCTCCAATTGCTTTGGAAAGTAGACATCCTGGGCTTTCCAGCAATATATAATAGTCCATACTTTGCCCGAGATTTGATGGTCCAAACTGGAGTCCAAAGCCAGCCTAAAACATCTTGGCGTAAAACGCCCAAACTGGCACCAAACCTGGTGTTTAACTCTAGGAACAGCCTAAGCACGAAAAGTTCAATGCTCAGCCCAAGCACACACCAAGTGGGCCCCGAAAGTGAATTTCTGCACTATCTGAACTTAGTTACTCATTTTCTGTAAACCCTAGGTTACTAGTTTAGTATAAAAACTACTTTTAGAGACTTATTTAATAGTTTTTCATAATCATAGACCATTGTACACGTTTGGAGGCTGGCCTCACGGCCATGCCTAGACCTTTTTCACTTATGTATTTTCTACGGTGGAGTTTCTACACCCCATAGATTAAGGTGTGGAGCTCTGCTGTTCTTCATGAATTAATACAAGTACTATTGTTTTTCTATCCAATTCACGCCTACTTCTTCTCCAAGATATACTCTCGTACTTAATTTAGTTAAGTCATAATGAAGGGGTGACCCGTGACAATCACCCAATCTTCGTTACTCGCTTAGCCAAGATCGCGTGCCTGACAACCACAAAGCGATCTACATGATGTTCAACGTAGTCATTGGACGACAGCTGGAGTATACACTCTTAGATATCTATTACACGGACCGAGTCCGTGAGATTAGTATCTTCGTGGTAGAGGCTAGAACCATTGGCAGCATTCCTGAGATCCGGAAAGTCTAAACCTTGTTTGTGGTATTCCGAGTAGGATCTGGGAAGGGATGACTGTGACGAGCTTCAAACTTGCAAATGTTGGGAACAGTGACAGTGTGCAAAAGGACAATGGTCCTATTCCGACGCTAGCGGAAACCGACAGATGATTAGCCGTACGGTGACAGCGCATATGGATTTGTTTTCATCCGAGAGGATCATACAGCTTGCCATGGAAGGAGGTAACGCATGGTTGGAAGAAGGCAATAGGAAAGCAGAGGTTCTGAATCAACAAAGCATCTCCAGACGCTTATCTGAAATTCCCACCAATGAATTACATAAGTAACTTTATCTTATTTTATATTTTATTTATATTTCAATTATCAAAACCTCATAACCATTTGAATCCACCTGACTAAGATTTACAAGGATGACCATAGCTTGCTTCAAGCCGACAATCTCCGTGGGATCGACCCTTACTCACGTAAGGTTTATTACTTGGACGACCCAGTACACTTGCTGGTTAGTTAGCGGAGTTGTGAAGAAGTGTTGAGATCACGTTACGTGCATCAAGTTTTTGGCGCCGTTGTCGGGGAACAAACAATTCACGTACCAGGCCTCAATCATATAAATGCATGTCCACGCAAAATAATAGACATAAAGAATCAAACAAATCAAAGATTATAATCATAGAAAGAGAATAATGCACACAAGAAGGAAAATAAGTGGTTATAAGATGTAACCACACAATTAAGGCTCAAATCTCACAAGGTTGTGTTCTTAGCTCAAAACATGTTCCACAATATATATATATATCTTGAGAGAATCATCTCTCAGCGTCAATATATATATATATATACCAGATGTCCCGAAGTGGATCAAGGAGGGAAAGGGGAAGAAGAAGTAAAGAAGGAGGTTATGATGAATGCTGTATGATAAATGCAAGAACAATAAAGTAAATATGAAGTTAGATGCAGCGGTAGTCTGCACGCATATGCTTGTTAGTATGAAGTTAGATGTGGCGGTAGTCCGCACACATATGCAACTGCAGAAATGTAAATATGAAAACTTTGAAAATAAAGAACTGAAAATAAAGAACTGATTGAAAGTTTTATTGAATGATTGAAATAGGGAAGAAGAAGAGCTAGGGAAGAAGAAGAGCTGGAGAGCTTACAAGGGAACTCTCAGAGCCTCTCTCTCTAACTTCTCTCTATGATGTGTAAACTGAAGGGTGCCTCTCAATGAATGCAAGGCTTCCTTTTATAATTGGAGATTCTACTGTTTCTATAGTACAGGTGCACATTACCGGTACTATTTCTACAGTACAAGTTAATAATGGATTTTTTGATTACATGGATTTTGAAGATTAAAGACTAATCCTCTCCTAGGTCGATACCAAAGCAGTCGTCTTCATTCTGGTTATAACTGTTTGAGGATTCTGCTAAGGAAGTGGGATCATCTTTGTGTTTTTTGTCTTCTTCAATCATCTGCATGATTTGCTGAAGATGTTTTGCTAGAGTTTCTTTTGATTGAGCTCCTGCGAGGGCTGCAGCAATTTGGGCTTTTTGATTGAGGAACAGGGCAGTTTCTGGATCTGAAATCTTTTGACTTTCAGGATTGGATTTGAACCATTCTCTGACCTTCTCTGGGTAGGCCATTGAGGCATCAAATTGAGACCACCATTTGACATAACCATGCCTTTGTAGGATTGGAAATGATTTGGGGTGGTTTGGTTTTGCATATTTGTATTGCCATGAGAATACCCATGCCAAAGAAAATGTTGAGAAAAATTTTAACATTACAGGAACACATGTTTCCTGACTGTTAAAGTTTGATTGAAAAAGTTTATACCCTTCATCTGTCGGTGAGGGTAAAATTTCTTGGATTGGTCCAAAGAAGTCCCACCATTGGTAGAACCACTTTGGAAAAACATAATTGGTTTTTCTTTTAAAGTAAATTAACCATGAATGTCTGAACTGAGTATTTTGAAACCAAAATACTTTAGTCCAGGCTTCCATGTAGTCCCAATAATTAAAACCTATTGGGTCATAATTTTGAGAAAATTTTTGAATTTTGTTTAGGTTGTTCCCAAATTGCTTTGGGGACAAAATTTTGAGAATTTGGATGGTTGAATGGGTTATAAATTCAGGATTGGTTTTATCTTTGTAATGTTTAATAGATACTGAGTCAGTATCTATTAAGATGAATTCGTAAAATTGGCGAGTTTTGTTAGCTGCTAAGGGTCTGAAGTGGAATCCAGTAGGGAAAATTTTTTGGATGACTTTGTTTGGGGAGCTATCCCAGAATTCAGGCTCTATGTGGATAATATTTGCGGTTTTGTTTGTAAATACGTAATTGGTTTGGGTTTTTTGAATTTTGGTAGTGGTTGAGGATGTTGGGGGTGTCGAGACGACAGACTTTTCTTTTCCTGTTTGGATGACTGTTTTACGATTGGCTACTTGAGATATCAATTGAGATAGGTCAATTTCTTCATCTGACTCACTGCAAAGGTCAGCCCAAGATTTTTTGTTGAGTTTAGTGAGACCTTGGTCCTGTAAGGCCAGGAGGGTTTCGATTGGGATGGCATAGTCTGCTTTGGATTGTTTGGCTTGATTGTTTTTTGGTTCAAAAGATTTTTGGGTGGGTTGTTGGGTAGATGACCCAGATTGTTGAGTGAGTTGTTGGGTAGATGACTCCGTTGGGGTGCTAGACCCAGATCTTCTGGTTGACCCTGGTAGGGCTAGGCGAATGCCTCTGCCTCTTGCTGAGGCTAAGGTTGCCTTTTTAGGCATCATCTTTCTGCTTATCTCTCTGCAAATATTCACGTGTGAGAAAGTCAGGGAGAGAGTTTGAGTTGCCCTTGATGTACTCAATATCAAAATCAAAGACACTTAAAATAGCTTGCCACCTGGCAAACACTTGTTTTGATGCAAGATTTTTATCATCATTTTGTAAAACATCTTTAACCGATTTACAATCAACTCGGACTAAAAATTTTTGATTGAGTAAGTCAGATTGAAATTTTGTGATGCATAAAACAATGGCCAAAATTTCTTTTTTGATAGTGGAATATTTTTGTTGAGTACTATTCCAATGTTTGGATGTAAATGCAATGATACATTCTTTATCATGCAATTTTTGTTTCCACTATTTTGAATGCATGAGGAACAGGTAAGTAAAGACAAGGAAGATTGCGGACTTTGGTTTTAAGGAACCTGATAATATCAGAATGTTTTTCTGTCCAAGGTGGAGGATTTTTCTTAAGCCTATCATGGAGAGGCTTAATGAGTTTATTAAGGTTTGGGATGAACTCCGAAACATAATTGAGACATCCTAGGAACCTCTGGAGCTGAGGTTTATCAAGGATATAATCTGGAAACTTTTCTGCAAACAAAATTGATCTTTCAATTGGAGTTATAGTGCCTTGGAAGATTATATGACCAAGGAATCGGATTTTTGTTTGGAAGAGAACAATTTTTGACTTAGAGACAGCAAGACCGTTTTTTTGGATGATGTACATAAAAGTTTTAACATGCTTGAAGTGTTCATGTAAAGATTGGGAAAAGATTAAAACATCATCAATGTAAACGATTGCAAAGTTTGAATATGGATTGAAAATATCGTTCATAATTTTTTGAAATTCGGATTGGGCGTTTTTCAGACCAAAGGGCATTACATTCCATTCGTATTGTCCAAATGGAACTGTAAATGCTGTTTTGTATCGGTCTGATTCGGTGATTTGGATCTGCCAAAAACCAGATTTCATATCAAATTTTGAAAAAATGTTTGCAGAGTTTAATCTATTAAGCAAATCTTTTTTGTTTGGAATAGGATAACGGATCCATTGTAAGGCTTCGTTCAAAGGTTTGTAATTGATAACAAGCCTAGGAGTTCCTCGTTCTATCTCAGCTTGCTTATTAACATAAAAAGCAGAGCAAGACCAAGGACTCTTGCTAGGACGAATTAAACCTTTATCCAAAAGATCTTTTATTTCTTTTTGACAATGCTGCAAAAGCTGCTCATTCATTTGAATGGGGCGGGCTTTTGTAGGGATTTTTGATTCTTTAAAATTTTTTTCATAGGGAAGATCAACAACGTGTTCTTTCCTATTCCAGAAAGCATGAGGCAAATCTGAACAAATAGACTTCTCAATTTGATTCAAAAGATTCTTAATTTTGTCCTGAATCTTTGGTTGGGAGAGTTGGGATTCAAGGGTTTTAAAAGAAATTTCTTCTTTTAAGAAACAAATCTGTCTTGTCTTGGATTCAATAAGGTTTAAAGATTTTTGTTTTGGTGAATCCAGAAACTCAAAGAAAGTTACTTGTCCTCCTACAAAAGAGGTAAGTCCCGGAAAGTCTGCTAGATAAGGAAACAAAAGGATTATGAAAGGTGTCCCCAAGACCACATCATTTTTGATATCTTTTGCAATAATAAATTCGGTGGGAATTCTGATATTACCCTTTTCAACAAAAGCATCTGTTAGTTTAAAATTGACACTTAGCCTTTCGCCCGTTATTGAGCTAAGGCGCTCAGTAGATTTTTCGAAATATTTTGTGGGGATCAGACCTTCCCTAATACAGTTTGAATCTGCTCCTGAGTCAAAGAGTGCAATGGTGTCGAAAACAAAATCTTTGACGACAATACGGACATGAACACGATGTTTCATAAAAGAAAATACATTGATAATTCTCAAAATTTCTTTTCCCTCATTGTCATCAGAAATTTTATTTTCTTGTTCCTTAGAACACTCTGTTTGATTTAAAAGGAGATCAAGTTCTTCATCACCAGATTCTTCCTCTTGCATTAATTGAGAGAGAATAAGTTGATGATTGTCTTGGTTTCTCTTGATTTCCTTAATTTCTCTTTTGAGGTTGTTGACCTCAGACTGGAGATCTTGAATAGTTATGGGACGAATAACTTGTTTTTCTAATTTTTTGAAAATGGGTTTAACATCATATTTATTGCTAAGGACCAAATTTTTGGGTTTTTTCTCCTTTTGTAAAAATTTTTTTAGTTTCAAAAGGAAGTCTTTCTTTTGTTCAGGATTGTCAATAGCCTCAATAGCATCAAACAGGAGATCTTGATCTTTGGATAAAACACCAATTTGCTTGACATCTGAATCTGAGGATGATTCAATGTCATCGATTTCAATGTTATTGATATCATCCGAAGATTCTCGGTCAGAATCATTTTCTGAACTTTCTAACATCAGATTATTAATCTGTTCCTCAATCAGAGGATCAAGGTTTAGATTATTAATCTTTCTTTTTATCCGGCAGTATTTGCTAATATGTCCAGGTTTCTTACATGTATAGCAAATAATGGGGTTCTTTTGTGGGTAATTTTGGAAATTCTTTTGGAAACTCTTTTCATTTTTAGGGTTTTGAAAACCTTTTCTAGATCTTCTGAAATTCTTTTCAGGATTAGGTTTAATAAAAACTTTTCGATTGGATGGTCTTTTGGATTTCCTTGGATGACAAGCAGGAAGACCGAATTGTTCGCAGAAGGTTCCCAGATCAATACGGTTTTGGTTTTTCTCTCGAGCAAGTTGCCTTTGGATTTTGTCATCTTGACAAATCTTTAGAGCAACCTTCTGGATAAAAGAAACCAGTTGACCATAACTTAACTCGTCATAGGGTATTATCCCATCCGGGGTTAAGCTACGTATTTTGTCCCTTACTTTATCTCCTAGGGATTTTGGGAGACCAACAAGGAACTTTTCTTTCCAAAAAGGTTGTTGACTGTCTTCTCTGGTGTAAACCCTAGTAAGAAAGGTGTCTTTATACCACCGGAAATCAGACAAAGTTTTGCATCTGAGATTGGAAAGTAGTTCAGCTGAACGATCTTTCCAAAGAGATGGATCACCAATGAAATGGCTTGCTATGGTAAAGATCAGGGTATTAACAGCATCGGGGATGGGTTCTCCGTCATCACCAATGATAGGTTCATTCTGATCATTGACTTTTATGGCAGAGAAGATTGATTGTTTTTGGTTATCTGAAAGGTAGTTATCCCACCATCCTTTGAGTTGGCCACTGAAACCGGAAACAATAACATTGGCTATTGCTTCCTCAGAAGTCTCATGGGCCGCTTGATAGGCTGTGCCTACCATAGTCATATGCTGAAGCATACTCATGATGTTATATTCAGTTTTACCATCTATGTTCCATTCATAGACATTATTGGCATTGAAGCTGACAAAACCTAGTTCCCTTTCTTCGAGAGCTAGGTCGGGAGCGGATACACGATTATAACCATACGCAGAGGGTTTGGTTAAACCCTTCCACTTGGTTAGGGAGTTTGTCAGAATAGGGCTGATCTTGAGGGATGATTTGTGGGAATCATCACTTTGTTCGGAGGAGGAGTCATTGGACTCATGACAAAGGGCATTAACAGCTTTGGATGAGCGTGTTTGAATACGAGAAGTAGACTCACCAGAGTTAGGAGTTTCAGGGACAGTAGAGAAACGGTTTAAAAGTTGGTCAATTTTTTGAATAACTTCTGAATCACCAGATTGTTGTTTTAAAATGGAAGTTTTAAGACTTTGCTTTGCCTTACTACTAATTTTAAAAGGTTTAAAAAGGGGTTTCTCAATACTTTTAGAAGTAGAGGCTTCAGAAACATTTTTCAAAGAAAAAGTAGATCCCGAAGATGAAAGGTTGTCACTTAGACATTGTAAAAATCTATTGGTGTAATTTGATTGTTCAATAAGATTTTTAATATCTTTTGGGGCGACAGCTTCATCAATATTTTTTTATTTAAAAGGAGAGGCCATAACAGGGTTATGTCCTTCCGTGTTTGAAATTACAAAGGGTCCTTTTGGAGGAAACTCAGATCTAACTAAATTCCCATCTTTAACCTTCCAAGTTGAAATAACATTTGCTGAAAGCAAGTTTTCTTTGTTTTTGAAAGGATAAACAAGATTGTTTTTGATGGAATAAGCATGAAACCATTCAAAGAAGGGAATATGCATCTTAACTTCTTTTAGAAAATTGTAATATTTTTCTTTGAATGATGCAATTTGAGCAGCTGTATGCGTACGTAAATACCATTCTCTGTGGAGGTCATATTCCTCAGAATCAAGGTTTTTACGTAAAGCTTCTCTATCTATGATGAATTATGTGCTACTCATTAGGCATTATTCACAGAAGAATATTGAGCACCCTGCATAGATGAGTATGTTGGAGATTGAATGGAAGATTCTATCTCAATATCATCATCTGAATGCTTATCATCGGTTTGATAAACTGGTTGAGAAATGTTTGAATTATTTTGAAATCCCGAAATATTGATTTCAGAATGTACTGGTTTTGAGAATTTTGAAAACTGAGATTGAGAAGTTACGGAAAAAGACCTTCTTGCTGAAGCAAAATCATTAGATGTCCCTGCTTCAGACCTGGAGGAAAAAGAATTTCGTCTGTCGAAGAAAATTTCTACTTTCTCTGATTCATCCTATTTTATTTCTCGTAAGAGAGGTGCTTGTCTAGGTTGTGTAGGGATAGCTCTGTCAATAGACTATGATTGGGGGAGATCAATTTCATCCCACCTTATGAGCCTTGGAATCATGACGTTGGCTTTTGTCATGTCAGTGACAAACAAAGTAGTTTCACGATCTTGGGATTTAAGAAGGACCCTAGAATTACAAGTATTCATAACCTTGTATTGAATCCTATAGATTAAAGCGGCTGGAATGGATCCTTCCTTCATGTTAAGACCATGAATTCGGATGTTCAGGAAGAGAGAGTCAAGGATGTTGGTGTCTAATAAGCTGACCGTTTTGTTAGGAAAACAGTTAAAATAAACTGGACCATGTCCAAGACTTGTTTCAACTGTTCCGATAAGGGAGTCTTGGAAATCATTGTGTCTAATATCTCTCAGACACATGAGGATGGAAGCATTCAAGCCTTCTCGGATGAGAGACTTGACTGCAACTTGAACACACCCTATGTGAAGATATCTGTAGTGGCGGGCATGTTCTCTGACAGATTGTTTGGTTAAGAGATGGAATTCTTCACCGGAATCTGGTCCCAGAGGAATATTATTTTCAGCGGTTTTGATGATATAGTCTGATTTTCTTTTGTTGTCGTCAGGGACATAAAGCTCATCTTGGGGTATTTTGGGTATCTCCCAATTATCGATGGCTTGATTGATATCTTCGAAGCAAACTTCTTCTTCAAAGATATTGTGTTTGGGAGAAAGTTCGTCAGGTCTAGCCACTTTCTCCGTAAGAGGATTGGAGGAAGAATGGATTGGAGATGTGGAGGAGGAAGAATGAGAGGAAAAAGAAAGGCGTCTAGAAAGAGAGCGGAAGAGTTTAGACATATTTCCATAAAATCTGATATCATTGCCCTCCTTTGGTTCAGAAAGAATATAAATATTATCACTAAACTATCACTCAAATTTTTGGATCTGGGGTTTTAACTCTTTTTTTTTTTATATCCACCAGGAGTTCTTACGTTTGGATCTTATCACTTTCAAGAACATCGTCAAATTAGTCTTACTGCCCATCAACAAGGGTCTTACTGCTACAGTTCCTTTAAGTGATAAAATTAAACAGCCTGTGCTTTTCAGATTTAAAGAGCAGTTGTTCTGATATATACAGGAAAAACCATGACTAGTAAAAATAAGAACATGAACAGTAAAAAGAATTTCCAGATCCATGAACATATGTCAATGCCCTATAGATAATTTTCTTGAAAAATTTCATTATTTTGACTAAGCTTATTATGTATACATATGAAAAATTAAGAAAATGAAACTAAAAATCCAAAGAGACCTAAAAATGAAATGCACAAGTGTTGGAATTAGAAACTTGTCACCCAAAAGTGCCGATTTGGTCGGACGACCTCCCCACACTTAAAAGTTTGCACCGTACTCGGTGCATGCTAAAAATGAGTAGGGGCTACGGCGACTCTCCGAATTGCTATCTTCAGCTGGTAGGTCAACCGGTTGCTGTGTGTTCTCTCTTCTGCTTCCATTTTTACTTGTGGTGCATCATTCATGAAAAATAGAAAGTAACACCGTAAGATGAGAAAGTACAAAAGCAAGGAAGCATACATTGTTGGTATGAGGTAAATCACTAGAATTGAGTGAGTGAATTAGTGTGACATTAATGACAAATAGGTGTGTGAATTCTAAATTACGCGTGGTTTAGAACACACACTAGCATAAAAAGTGATGTCACAAAAGAAGCATGCACTTCACTCATCCTAATGTGCTTGAGATGCTCTAAACTTGTGGGTTAAAACAACCAAACAAGCAGTAAAGAAGCATGAAAGCATTCAAGCCAAAAACAACATATGGATGCATATGATTATGAACACAATGCATTAAGATAAATGCAGAACATCCATCAAGAAATTGCCTAATCAAGAAAAGGACTCAAATCACATGGTAGCCAAATCATGTGATTCAACAAGATTTAGAAGCTTGAAGGCAAAGTCATATGTGCTTGGTGTTCTCAAAGGTTGAACATGAAAAATTCAAAACCAAGTAATAAATTACAACCTCAACAAAGGATCCAACTATGACAATTAACACAAGGATGTTAAACTAACATCCCATTAAGTACTCAGTAGCAATACACAGTAAACAAGATGAATAATCCAACACTTATAAGGAAAAACAAAAATTAAAATGAAAAATAAACTAACTAAACAACTAACTAATTATCTAACTAAAAGAAATGGTTATGGATGGTGTTTGGTAGTGTTGGATGAGGGGTAAGAGAATGGAAGAAGAAAGAAGAAGGAAAGGAATGGGAAGAGGATGAGAAAAGAAGATGATAGGAGAAGGCCATCCATGCGTACGCGTCTGTGACGCGTGTGCGTGGATTGAGGTGAAATGGACTTGATGCGTACGCGTGGGTCACGTGTACGCGTGCATGGCAAACCAGAGAGACGACGCGTACGTGTAAGGCACGCGTACGCATGGGTGATTTTGTGCCTCAGGCACAATGTTCGCGCAGTGTGGGCACAACTCTCGGGAAAATGGCTTGGAGGTGAAATTTTTGCATCCACGCGTACGCGTGGGTGACGCGTGCGCGTGGATGGTCGAAAATGCTTGTCTCACGCGTACGCGTACGCGTGGGTTGATGCTCTGTTTTTCAAATTTTTTCATATTTTTGCACCAAACCAAGCATTTCAAACCTCCAAACAGCTACCAAAATACCTTAAAACCTTATTCAACATACTAAACTACCAAATAAACTCAACAAACTAATCAAACATGAAATTAAACTAATTCTACCAATATTTACAAAAGAGAAAAATGAAAAGAGTTTACCACGGTGGGGTGTCTCCCACCTAGCACTTTTGTTTATTGTCCTTAATTTGGACTTATGGGGAGCTCCTCTCAAGGTGGCTTGTGCTTAAATTCTTCTTGGAACTCCCACCAATGCTTGGTTCTCCATTATGCCCCAAGATTTCTCATGAGTTGCACCAAGTCTTGGTGGAGTTCTTCACAAGCTTGGGGCTACCAAAGTCGATCCTCTTCTTGTAATCCGGGATCCCACACTTTATTTTCACACCCGTCTTGAAGTTGGTCATTATTATTCTATCCGGGTGGCAAGCAAGATGAATTCTCAATGAAATGCCCAACAATCCTCCTAGACCCATCTAGTTGAGCACTATTCCAACCTTTATATTTCATGTTTGATGTATCAACCATAATGAGCCTTGATTTACAACGCCAATCACGAAACATCTTTCTCTTACGCTTCATCCTACAAAGCATCCTAAGTTGACCATCCGTTTCAAGCAAGCCATACTCAAGTGGGACAATAAAGCTAATAGAAATGAACGGATGTTGTTGCCATGAAGATTGATCAATGAGCAAGTGAGTGTCCAATCCATGATGTCGACAAGATTCCAACACCCTCTTAAATCGAACCCAATACTCAAAGAGTATCTCTTGGTCTTTTTGCATTATACCGGAAATTTCCTTCCGGATGTAGTCGGTCTTCTCCGGCAGAAAGAACTTATCTAAGAACTCTCGTCTCAACAAATCCCATTTGGTCACCACTTCATCCGGTTGGGAGTAGAACCACTCTTTTGCTTGCACGTCAAGAGAGAATGGGAAGGCAAAAACCATGATAACAATCTCATCGGCTCCATGCCCTCGAGCTGTAGAACAAGCACTTGAAAATCTCTCAGATGTCTAATGAGGTCTTGGCCCGGAAGTCCATGATACTTGGGAAGCAAATTAATCAAACTATTCTTCAACTCAAAGTTCGGATCAAGATTTGGATACCTAGCTTGCAATGGTTGAAGAATAAGATCCATAGCCCCTTGTTCGTGCAAGGTAATCCGTTGTAGCTCTGCCATGAAATTTTCACCTGTAGGATGCAAAGATGTATCAGTGGTGTCAACAGAAGAATAGGAAGTTGTGGACTCCAAGTCGCTCTCAGTTCCATCTAGTGGTTCGGAAGGTCCCTTAAGAGAGGCCGAAGCACTAGTCATGTAGCTCAACCACCGTCTAACTTGCTGAGTGTGTAACAAAGTTCTTTCAATCTCAAGATCAAGCTCGACTAAGCTAGAGTTCGGTTGAGACCGACTCATTAAACTTGGGAGTCATAACTCATGCATTAAAAAAAATCTAAACTACAAACAAAATAATGAAAGCAAGTGAAGTATTTACATTATTCATATATTTACATAACCAATATCAAGGCATACGTTGCAACCATTTCCCGGTAACGGTGCCAAAATTTTGATGCGAAGATTATCGTTGGTAAAGAATTTCAGAAAAATAGTTACGTTGCAAGTATAGTTCTAAACCAACAATGGATCCTCAAATCAAATTTTAATATGGTTGTCACAAAGTTCAACCCCAATAAAGTAACCAAAGTATTCAAACCTCGGGTCGTCTCACAAAGAATGGGCAAACATGTGCATCAATATTGGTTAGAATTCTGGGGTTGGGAGTCATAAACAAGAATTTAAACTACTAAACTTAACATGCAGGAAATCTTAAAGGGTAAGAAACTAAACCAAACTAAAACAAGAATTAAGCAATTGGGATTTTTGGGATTTCAAATATGTATAACAAAAGAAACTCTTGGCTAGGCATGGGAATTGGGGTCACCATCCTTGTCTAATAACCATATCTTGACAATTATGAAGAACCAAGCTCATTAAGTCCACCTCTATGCTTGAAGTACGTACAATATCTACTTCAAGATTGAAGTACGTCAAATGACTTGATCAATTTCAACTCATAAGCCTCAATCCAACTACTAATTGACTTATTAGTAGATTGGTGTCAATGGGTATCAGTTTGACCACAAAGGTTCTCAAATCACCAAATCAATTAGACCCAATGACTCAAGTTCACCCAATCCCCTTAGCATAGGCCAAGAGTACAGAAAACTACTCTATAATCAAAGAAAATATTTCATCAAACACATGGTATGCATTAATAAAAGACATATTTAAATTACAATTTAATTAGAAATCACAGATACCCTCTAACAATTATCAATAGAAAACAACTCAAATAACACTAGCAATCATAGAAAACATCAATACACTAGTAGAAATTCAAAATCCACAAAGTTCATAAAATGGGAAGAAAAGAGAAAATAATAAGAAAACATGAATTCAACATAAGATCTAAACAAAATTATAACTAGGGAACTCAAATTTAGTGATTGAAACTAGAAATTAACAAAACCAATTCAGAATTTCAACAAAGGAGGATAAAAAACAAACTAGATCTAGAGAGAAGTAAGGGTTTCTCTCTCTAGAAAACAAGAACCAAGAACTAGCTAAAATTATGTGTAAAGTGTGAATGATGGAATCCCCCCCCCCCTTTTCCCCTTCAATTCCTGGGTCTTTTTCATGCAGAATCAAGTTGGATTTGGGCCTGGAACCTCTCAGAAATCGCCAGCCACGATTTCATTAATGAGGTCACGTGCTGAGCATCACGCGTGCGTGTCATCTGAGTTTCTACGATCCACACGTACGCGTCAGCCACGCGTGCACGTCGCCTCCAGTCCTCCAAAGCTCCATTCTTCATGTTCCTTCCACTTGTGTATACTTCATTTCCATCTTCTAGACCATTTTTTCCCTATAGATCCTGAATCTACTTAACAAATACATCACGGCATCGAATGGTAATGGAAGAGGATTAAAATATAGCATTTTTAAGGTAAAAAAAAGCATGTTTTAAACCATGAAGCAAAATTAGGAAGAAAACACAAAACCATGCAATTTATATAAATAAATGCAAAAAATACTGATAAAACCCCTCAATTTCTACACAAGATAAACCACAAAATTGGAGTTTATCACCTTCCTTACAAGCGAAGAACTATCTTTTGGACTGTCATATTTTGTTTTAGGCCATGTATATGTGTTTATAGAATCTCTGCATGTATATTTCTTATTTTGTCCCTCCTAGAGGTTGACTTGGAGAAACAGGTGTTTATTCTATAGTTTAAGTTATATTTTGGGTTGTATAAATATATATGTAATTATATACTCTGTCCGTCCTTTGCTTCGCATGTCAAATCTGGAGCCTGGAGC